>NC_087200.1:117234606-117335417 GCF_015104395.2 Macrobrachium nipponense | reverse complement strand
CATCTTCTTCAGTGCATTTAGCACCTCTTGCCTAGAAAACCTCATTACCATGTCAATGTTCACTTGCCCATCCTCTCTTATTAGTCTTTAATTTTCTTCATTTAACAACTGTTCAAAATATTCTTTCCATCTCTTCACAATATCTTCCTCCTTTCTAAGTACTACACCATCTTGATCTTTTATTTGTTTGATATCGGTAATATCTTTGGTGCTCTTATTTCTAGCCTTTGATAGCTTGATCATCTTTAATCCTTCCTTTGTCCCCAGCTCATTATACACATCATCATACAACTTTGCTTTAGCTTGAGCTACCACCTTTTTCACCACCTTGTTTTTCTCTCTGAACCTATCTGTCTTCCACTGACTGTGACCCTTCCCATCTTTTCTTTGCCTCCTTCTTATCTTTAACTACTTTCTCAATGTCTTCATCCCACCACCAACTCTCCCTTTCTTCCCATATGATACCAGATGTCTCTCCTAGCAGCTCCTTTCCATGCCTTCTTATTACTGCAGCATTTCGTGCCCACCATTCTTGAACATCTTCAGTCCCTATATCAATATCCTCCAAAACCCTCCTCTTAAACTCTCTCTTCTTATCCCCTTCCTTCTCTAATTTGTACCATTTAATTTTCCTTATCCCTTTAGCTTTGGTTTTTCTTTCCCTTTTTAACTTCAAATCCATACATACAGTCCGTGTTGGGGGGGCTACATGGTCGCCTGGAAGAACTTTGCAGTTCTTGACCTCCACCAGATTTATCCTTTTATACAAGAAGTAGTCTATCTGGGAGAATCTTCCCCCACTCCTATATGTTCTTAGGTGTTCCCTTTTCTTCCTAAAGAATGTGTTTACTATTGCCATGCCGAATGACGCAGCAAAGTCCACTACACTCTCTCCTCCTGGGTTTCTCTCCCCAATTCCATGGCCCCCATGCACCCGCCCAATCGCCTCATTTTCACTTCCGACATGGCCATTCAAATCTGCCCCAACTATCACCCTCTCATGCTCTTCCAGTTCTTGCATTATTCCATCCATGTCTCTCCAGAAATTTCCCTTCTCTTCTTCTGTGCAACCAACTTGTGGTGCATATGCACTTATAATATTCAGAATCTCTCCTCCATAACATATCTTCAATCTGATGATACGGTCATTCTTTCTATGCACTTCTATTACAGAGTTCTTCAATTCACTAGACAGTAATATGCCAACTCCATTTCTACCTTGTTTATTTGCTCCACTATAATATAGCTTATATCCATCTCCCAACTCTTTAGCTTTATTTACTTTCCACCGCATTTCTTGCACACACATAATATCTTTCTTTTCTCTCATCAAGTCAGCCAATTCTCTACCTCTCCCAGTCATGGACCCAACATTTAGCGGACATACTCTAAAACCAATGTGAGCTCGCTTCTTTAGTTGTTAGGAGAGACTGACTATTTCTTGAGGGTAATGCTAGTGGTGACTTGAAGCTTAAGCCCTTGCTAGTGTATTTGGCTGAGAATCCAATAGCATTCAAGAAACTTTTCATGAGTCAATTCCCAGTCTCTAGGGAATCTAATCAAAAGGCTTGGGTTACAGTTCATATCTTTGAATATGAATGATCATTTTGTGCCAGTAGTGGAACGATATATTGTGCTTCGAGGAATCAGTCCTTTAAGGTTTTGTTGGTGTTGGATAATGCCTTGCCAACTTCAAGGCCTACTACTCCGAAGGATGATAAACAATGTCTTCAAGGGCATTGAAAGAAACAAGTTGACTGACAAGGAATTTCGAAATCCTACAACATTTTAGAAGCTGTGGAGAACACTGCAGGTGTTTGTGACGAGGTAAAGCTGACCAATATGAATGGGGTCTTGAAAAAACTGTGACTGCAGTTATGAATGACTATAGGATTTGAGAAGTTAAAGACACTCGAAAGTGCCACCAAAAAAATTGCTGAAATAAGCAAGGAGCTAAATTTGGTGGTGGATGCTAATGTCAACGAGATGATGGAATTCCATAGGGAGGAGTTATCTGCAAAGAACCTAAATCAACTGGTGAATTAGATGATCAAGGAGGAGGGAGAGGTACCAGTCACAGAGCCCAGGTTACTAAGTGCTCTAGGCTTGTCAAAAGCTTTGTTCCTCACACAGCAAGCTGAGGACCCCACCATTGAAAGGACCACAAAGGAACAGTGGCGTCATGGGTGGGCTCACTTTTTACATGGAGACTTTGGAGACAAAGAAACACACTGTCCAGTCTAGCCTTGAATGCTATTTCAAGAAGCAATCTCCTAATCCAGACTCCCCTGCACCTGAATCTCCAGCTCCATCTGCAACCTCGCATAACCCAGTTAAGAAATTCTACACTTTTTTCTCATTTCTATAAACTGTTTTGCTGCAATATATCTTTATCGTCATCTTTCCAGACTCCCCTGCACCTGTGTCTCCAACTCCCTCATCCCTATAAGACAGTGTTTCTCAAACTTTCTTGCGCAGCAGACCCCTTTTATTAAAATTACTCATGAAGCGGACCCCTTATTATTATAATTTCCCACTTAAGTTTTAAAGTGTTTTCAAGGTATAATATATATAGTACTAAAATCGCTACTAAATTATTTATTAATGGGGTATCTTCAACATAAATGTTTACATTTTACTTAAAATAACTTTCACATTGTAAATTTTGCAATTTTTCACACAAATTTTAGTGACCTTAACAGTAACGCTATTTTCCTCACATTATCCTGAGGACCCCTTGGAACATTCCACGGACCCCTGGGGGTCTGTGGACCACACTTTAAGAAACACTGCTATAAGCCTATCTCTCCATCCTTAAAAATACCCCATCTAGTGTGCATGCCAACCAAAGGATTAAGGTAAGGAATTCTTCACATTTTTTTTTATGAATTGCCTTATAAATTTTATAATAAATACGAACTGTAAAGCACAATATGTTTTAATCATCATCATTCCAGACTTGCCTGCACCTGCATCTCCAACTTCCCTCACATCAATCTATACATTTACTGTAAAACTTCTAATAAATTGATACTTGAATTGCGTTTATCCTTCAAAATCCTTCCAGTGTGCAAGCCAACCACAGGATTAATGGTGGAAATTCTTCACTCTTTTCATTTTTATATAATGTTTATGTAAGAAATTAACTTTTTAATATTTCTATAAATTGTTTGGGTAAGGAATTCTTCACGTTTTCACTTTTATAAATTGCTTAATGTTAAGTACTGTATTGCCTATTGGCAGCCCTAAGCTGAAACATCATTAAAATTATTATGGTTCCTTCTTATGACAAATGAAGACTTACAACAAGCCATATGACCTGGTCTCCGTCATAACTCGGGGACTGCCTATACATGTATATATATATTTACATATTAAATTTGTTTACACTATAATTATTTACATCTAACAGCCTTTTTGTGAAAAGTAGTTCTCTTTAAAGAAATTTCCAAGTCTTGTGGTGTTTCGAGGAGAATAACAGACTCGATCAAGCTACGGCACCATTAAAATAATTTTTCTTCTGCCGGTTTCAAAATATGAAAAATCCAACATTTAATCTAAAAGATTACCTTGGTGTAAGAGAACTTTACCTGACTTACATGGTATAAGGTATAACATTACATAACTTTGTGTTAATCCTTTAGTTCTTGTTGTTCTTGAATGCACTTCATAAGAATCAATGTCAAAGCAACTTGCTATTGCTGAATAACTTATTTCAAGGAAAATAAAAGCAATTAGTCCACGTGTTAATTCGTTGGCATCAAGTTAGAATTTCATGTCAACAATCACGTGTTATGCCAGTGATATTAAAACCCCAATACGAACCTTTCCAGACACGCTTTCATCGTTTGTTTAGGAAACAGCTGTACCTCAATTTTCACTGGCTTCGTCATATTCAGCATCTTGGGCTTTCTAGCTCACGAACTGAGCGTACAAGTGGAAGATGTGGTATCAGCAGGATCCGGTCTCGTGTTTGTTGTCTACCCAGCAGCATTGGCTCGTCTGCCAATTCCCCAACTGTGGTCCGTCCTCTTCTTCTTCATGGTGATCAACGTAGGACTCAGCTCACAGGTAAGTGAATTGCAGAAGTCGGTATCTGCTGATTTCCGATTTTCAGAATTTATTGTTGCTTGAAGTAAAATGCTATTGAAATAGGACATTTCCATGACTGATAAAGTTAGAAAAGTACTTTTAGTGATAAATTTACTGGCCTAGCACCATGTTTAAATTTCTGTTTATCTATTAGTTGTCACTATCAAAGTAGTCATTCTTAATGGCGTTTATGTTGTCAACAGCTGCAACAGTAGAAGAAATTATATTCACCTATTAGTTTATTTTCTTATTTCTATGGACTTTCAGTTTTCAATGGTCGAAACCGTCACAACAGCTCTCTTTGACCAGTTTGAGTTCCTGCGACCTAAGAAGCCTTTTGTGGTCGCCCTTAGTTGCTTTGGAATGTTCCTTCTCGGGCTGCCGTTCTGTCTCGAGGGCGGCATTCTCATATTCGAACTCTTTTTCTGGTATTCTGCTAGTTTCTCTGTCATTGCACTGGCTATCACTGAAGTGCTTGGTATACACATGATATACGGTAAGATCATCAGAAGTTTCACTTGGCAACAAAAATATATTGCGTCACTTATTTAGATTGGACGAATGTCCTTTTCTTTCTTTCCTCTTTCAGGATTTGACTAAAGTTTTCCTTGGATCAGTAAAACATCATCTTCAATTTATTTGTAATTCTCTTCATTTCATTCAACGTAAATTTCTATCTCTTGTGCAATACGGGTAAATATAGTCCAAGAACACTATACCTTTGACTACAAGAGATCCCATTTAGAAATCACTGAACTACTGAAAGAAATAATAAAAAAATTCCTAATTCCTTGGTAAATGGAGATAATCTGATAGATTGATTTATTAAAGATTATCTAGCGTCGCAACTGCTAATGGTTATTGACGCCACTACAATGGAATATATAAAGCATATGCATGTATATCCAAACGAACGAATACATTCATACGCACATACATAGACATACGACAAAATTATTAACTTGAAATAAAAACATTAAAAACTCGCTTAAATTTAATAAAATAAAATTAATAAGGGAAAATACCCAAGAAAAAAATTAACACAAAATCGTAAAACCTATAAAACTTAAAAGATTAAGAGTAAAAATTAAATCTTAGTTAACATACCAATAGCATTAATAAAATTAAACAGGGCGCTTTCATTAAAATCTGCCCCTAAAATCTTGGCAAGGGAAAACCACCTTCAGTTCCCTGCAACTTGAAGGAAAGTACCTCTCTCTCTCATCTTACAGACTAGGACTCAATATCGAAACGATTATCATATTCAGAATCCTTCTCACGAGGGAGAGATTTCACGAGTAGTGTCCAAGAGCTGCGACATCAGCAAACGCAACATGTGAAGAAGTATATACTTATAAAATAATTAAATTATACAATGAGGGGTGAGCCACTAATTATACGATTACAATATGTTCTTTTGGATGGTCTTTCATGCAAAGCTTGTTAATTCTCTGTACAGTTTGAAAAACTGATAGAAAATATACAATTGATATTAAAGTGAAGCCGCCTTCTTCCGCACTAACAACATTTCAAAGATAGCAAGCAGTAAATCAGAATAGTGATGGAAAAGAAGAACGTATTACTTTTCTGTAACTCCGATGCCTAAATGGACTGTTATTAACAGAAAGACGGAGGGGAATATTTTGTCGCAGTACCTCTCAGCTATGCAGTTTTATTTACCCCAGTCAAAGATACTGTACAGGTTTGCATTCGGATTAGGACACAATTTTTTGTTACATGTGAAACCTTCCTACCTCAGGCAGTTTTTCATGGGCACGGAAAATTTTTAACATGTTTTTGCTTTTTGCAGGATATAGAAACTTTCTGAGGAACATAAAAGAGATGGATATCACCCTGCCATTCCCAGTGAGGTGCTATTGGACTATTACATGGCTTTTTACTGCTCCAGTCTCTCTAGTAGTAAGTAATTTATGTACTCTTTAACCACCATTTTCAACGTTTTAGGAGTCTGATACAGTCTCCATACCATTCAATCTCTGAGTGGAAAATAAATTGGGCAAGATTCAACGTTTCCCAATGCATCACGAGTATCTTTATTAATCATGTACTGTAATGGATGGCCTACTCATCAGATTGGATATACATTGTGTGAAAATCTATCACATAGAATGGTAAGACATAAACAATCCCTTATTTTTTCTATTTTTTCAAAAGTTCTTGAAATTGCATCCAAAAATAAGCAGTAAAACAGCATAGTCTTGGCTGAGTACTTTACTTTTTCCTTTAAAAAGTCATTTACAGGACTGAACCATGACATATGAAAACAGAGCAACAGTAATAATGCTAATAATATAATAGCATGAATATTTAAGTAATGCCAATACTAACAAAACTATATCAAAAAACCTTAAAAGTAACAAAGTTGGTCTTACAGTTTAGATAAGTCACATTTAAAGTGTAGAAAACCAGTCTTACAAGTACCTTGGCCCCCAATTCTATTTTGTGTAACTTACAGATCATTGGGGTTACATCCGTTTACTTCTTCGTTCCCGCCTACTGGGGAAATTATGTCTTCCCTCAAAACATCCAGACCTTGGGATGGTGCCTAAGCGCCTGTTCCATGGGATTCATACCATTAGGGGCGATCTACGCTTGCTGCAGGACTAAGACCTTCATGGATGTTTTCAAACCTTCGCCGGAATTTTGTCCAGCAAGTGAAAGGGAGTTACTTCGTGCAGGAACTTGCAAAGAGTCTGAGGGGTTCAGATACACTTACCATAACGAAGGATTCAATGATGGAAATGCTGACCATTTAAAGGTTACAGAAATTAGGAAAGAATAAAAAAAATATGAACATGGACAACCCAACCTACATAGTGAAAATGGTACAAGCATAGCTACCAGTGACTACATACTTCGACTTAGGGGAAATATTGCGAGGATTATAACTAAATATACATTCTAAGCCTAGAAACATCTACAAATAAAGGGCCTCGTCACTGTCTTCTTAAATTACAATAACCTCTTAACATCCTCAGAGCTTGGTGAATACACTCGGCTAGGAAAGTCATGATACAGTTTTTTTAAATCTTCGGACATATACTGCTCAATAATGCCACACCTGGCAACTCTAGAAAGGGGGCGGAACCTAAAAAATCGTAGTGTTTGTTCCTTTCTAGATTTCCATTAGCTTTACACCATAAAGATTCTGTAGAAGTCCTATAATCAATCACACTTGAATGTAGAAACAGGCTCTATATTATTCGTTAATGTTGGTTTGCTAACGGAAGTTCAGGGTAGAATATCGATCATCCATTTTTAAAAGCTAGAGTGAAACCTTACTTATAAGTAATGTTTGACACTAGAGTGGCGTAAAATTCATGCGTAACTGAAGACGGATCTTAAAAAATGAGAGAAAATGTTTTAAAATTTGGGCAGTACTTATGGAAATCGTAAGGAACAATACAGAAAAGAATGAAATATTATGACGAGTGAGAGAGTGCACACAAGCATAGGCCTATCGATAGAGATACTAATTCATTATATTTAGTTTGAGAGATCGAAGTGATATTTTTTTAAATGTTTCAAGTGTAGAGAGAGAGAGAGAGAGAGAGAGAGAGAGAGAGAGAGAGAGAGAGAGAGAGAGAGAGAGAGAGAGAGAGAGAGAGAGAGAGCCTATCTATAGAGATACTTAATTCATTATTTTTACTTTGAGATTGAGTGACAATATTTTTTCAAATGTGTTTTAAAAGGAGAGAGAGAGCAAAATCTGCTTACGTGAACGCATAGGCCTATTTATAACTAATTTCATTATATTTGCTTTGGGAGATTGAGTGGTAATATACATTCTAAAGTATGTTTTAGAAGGAGAGAGAGAGAGAGAGAGAGAGAGAGAGAGAGAGAGAGAGAGAGAGAGAGAGAGAGAGAGAGAGAATTATATAATATAGTATTGGTGACGGACTTGGGATAGGGAAAGGTAGAAGAAAGAGCGGTGAGTCGGTGCACAGATACTTAGGAAACAGGGTGATATGGTTGCCAAGATCGTGCTGCACTATGCTAGATAAAATTTAAAGGATCATAATATTCAAGTTAATTCTCTAAGAAATTAATACCCTAATCTTGATTTCATTAGACAATTGCCGTAACATTCAAAGATTGTAAAAAGAAGTGGAAAATTTTAGACACAGGCTGCGGTCATTCTTGCTCTTTTGATATAGATATAGTATGTACTTTTGAAAATTGGGTTTCATTCACAAATCATTCACGAAAATAGCTGTATTAAGTAAAAATATTTGTTACCACAAATAACTCAATATGTATTGCACAGACAATTAAAGTTTTATATCGTGCAAAAAATGCTGATGTGTTGGGAGATCTTTCAGCCTCGCGGCAAAGTAATGCAGTCGTGTTGGCTAACTACGAACTGCTTTGTAATGGGAGCATATCCAGAAAATCTTTGAGCTGACATGCTACTTTAACCTTGATAAAGCTTTATTTTTAAAGACAGTAGCTTTGTAAACAACAACTAGCATTCGATTCTTGTCAACGTCAAAGTAATCGAAGTGTGAAATCTGTTACGTAAGCCAGTATCCAGTGACTTGTGCTTTCCGCTCGAAGTTCTCGGGGTCCTCCTCACATCATAGAAGACGCTCTTGCGGATGCAACTAGATTTGCTCAACCTATCTTAGCCGTCGCAACATTGACTGCCACTGACGTCAGCTAACTTTAAATGCTTTGGAATACAAACAAATTTGTAGAAACTAAAATAATTACATTTACTACAAACGATGATGCAATATTCTCCTCCATGAAGGAAAACGAGTAAATGTTGTCGTCATGATACATAGTACTACAATCAGAAATTCACATTCTATCTATCAGACCTCTATGAACGAATCCAATCTAGAAATTCCAATTACTTCGGAGATATATCTTGTTTTTAATTATCTGAACGGTTTTGTTTTGCAGTTTTAACTTATATTATTTTCAATGTATTTCATATTCTTGAGTAAATTTAGCGAGATATATCTTTTCAGTAAAAGAAATGGGAAATTCGATGAACAAAAGCTAATGAAAACTGTACCCTGACTTTCCTTGCCCAGTGTACATGGATGGTATACACTCAGGAATTCTAAGCAGCAACATCACTTACTCCGTAATAGATGGCTATGAACGTCAGAGGAAAAGATGCCGATTCCGACCTTAAAAAATTACCGTCAAACTCAGCTATTTGTAATAAGAATCGATATCCACCCACCTCTGCCTTGTTAACAAAGTCGTACATTTGCAGCATGTAGCCATATTATGAATTTTTATCACATATACAATTTACTCTACCTTGGAATCAATATATTTTCATATATGTTAATAGAAGGGGAATTTTTTAAGGTGATAATAATTTCATCCTCTCATGGATTCGAACCAGCGCACAGAGGAGAAACCAAGACTTCAGTGACCTTTACCAACTCGGTCAACAAGTGAGATGGTGCAAGTTGATACAGAGTCCGACCTTACAAATCACTGTCGAACTCTGGTATTAGTAATTTGAATCAATATCCCCCACCTCTGCCAAGTTTACAGTCATAGAGTGAAGTGAATATCAAAGGACATTTGTAGCCTAATGCATGTATAGTGTTCCTCCCCATATTCATAGGGGATGTGTACCGGTCGCCCGCCCCCCCCCCCCCTCACCAAATAGCTAGATTCTGCAAAAAGTTGAAATCCCTATGAAAAGGCTTAAAACGGCCTATTTAGTTAGTTAAAACGCAAGAAAAACCCACCAAAAAAGTTTATGTGGTGTTTCTTATAAGTTTATCACAAGCACTTCATATGATAAGTTGATAAAAAAAAAAATTGTGGATATTTCTCATAGAAAAATACTGTGAATAGGCAAAACTTCCACGAATAATGGGGGTATTTGTTCCCAAGAGAAATCTGCGCCTCCAGAGTGCAAAAATATGGGTGGTTTGCGGCTTATAAATCACGGTGATTTGATAAAAATTCATAATATGGCTTCAAGCGGCAAATGTACAACTTTGTTAACATGGCAGAGGTGGGTGGACATTAATTCTAATTACAAATAGCTGAGTTTGACCGTGATTTGTGAACCACTATAAGCATCAGCTTATGCTTCACTTGTTGGCCAAGTCAGTAACTTCACTGAAATCACAATTTTATAAAGTAAATTGTATTTTTCCGAACTATGTAAGCCAAAGGTCCTTTACATTAGGAATTACTCTCAGCGTAGGCTGGAATGCAGCCATTGAATTCTTGAACAAGGTGGTTAGGCAGTAACTACGGTCTGGTAGGCGCCCGCCTGCCTGGATGTAAACACTCCACTTTGCTTTTTGGCCCACGTTTCAGATTGAGGGGTGGCATGATGTGGGCATTAATGTAAAGGACCTCAGGTTTGTATAATTAGGTAAAAGACAATTTACTTTTTAAAAATGTGATTTGTTCCTACACAATATATAAACCCTTGGTCCTTTACATTAGGAAGACTCACTGATTGGTAGGAGGAATGTGAGTGAGCCACTAGAAATGACTGGAGTTCAGCACACCGGGGCTATTCCTTCTAGTCGTAACAGTGAGGAGTGCCCTGCCTCTGACAACTTGATCGGAGACAAGATGATGATTCTCGTGAGGTATATGCACACTAGAGAAGAGTCAAATGCCTTCCAGAGACCGAGGACCCTGTGATGGCAAGACAGAAGTTTCTAATCAGATGTTGAACCTCAACAATACTACTTAGTGAATGGACTAGGGTAAATGTGGACCTTCGTCTTAACAGTAGAATTGGAGAAAGTGAACTCTCACGATGACACCAACCAATGAAGACGGCTCTAATCCCTGGTGTTATACAGAGGACTGAAAATCTACTCCACTATTTCATTGCTACTCGACGAGAACGTCGTGCTTTCAATGAAGGAGGAGAGCCTTTTCGTAATGAAAACACAGGGATTGTACTATCTGAAGAACCACTTCTTGGGGGTTGGATCAGGGAACTTTTCTATCTACTCTTGGAGCAGAGCTAGTCGTGCGGGGAACATGCTTAGTGTTCCGTTTTTTGTCAATTCAGGATTACACAGAATAATTGAACACCTTACAAATTAGAAAATGTATATTAAGGCAAATTAAACTGTCTGAAGAAAATAATTCTGCGTCATTGCTGCAGCCGATGGGGCAGGTGTGAAGGAACAGAAGACTCAAGACTTCTGTTATACCTTGGAGTAAACAGAAAGATGATTAGGAGTCTAATGAGATATATCTCTGTCTGAAAATTCTTGCAACAGCATATGTGGAGCACGAGACATGGGCCTTACACGAGAATTCTGAGCCAACCAGAGACCTAAGTCTGTAGTAGCCGGGCAGAGATTCAAAATGGTAGTTAATCCTCGATAGAAGGAGAAACATAATCTCAGAGAGAAGAAAGTACTCTGCCCATCGCTCGACTCTATGGGTGAATTGATGAATTGGTTGCATTTGACAACATTCTCAAGGTTGCTTGAGAGAGAGAGAGAGAGAGAGAGAGACAGAGAGAAGCTGGTTGTTTCATCTGTTGCCTCGTTGGGTTGTTTGTATTCGTTGGAAGTAATAGGAAGGGTCTTGGAGGTTTTGCGTATTTATTATATTGTATTTTTGTGCTTATTATCATTGTTACGATAGTATGGAGAAGACTTGTGCTTTTTTTTTCGTTTTGAGAGAGAGAGAGAGAGAGAGAGAGAGAGAGAGAGAGAGGAGAGAGAGAGAGAGAGAGAGAGAGAGAGAGAATGATGAATGGGTGGTTGACAAGTGAACCCCTTGTTTGGCGAGCGTTTTGGCTCATTGAGTGGCACGGTTGCCGAGCATTCTGTCAGTCAGCAGCAGTGAGTCAACAAAGGCGTTTGGAGTGAGAGGCAGTCAGTCAGTAGAGTTGTCTGTGTGCATTTCGCATAAGTTTTGGGTATTTCACTAATCGAGATCTGTCGTGCTTGTGTCCATCTGTGGTTGTCGAGTTGGTGAGCCATTTGTTGTGTCTGATGTTTGTGAATTGGTGTGTAGTCTTGGTGCTTGTTTGGTGTTTTTGTGTTGGTATTCAGTGGTTTGTTGGTGACACTTGGTTTGGTGTTAAGCAATTTGCTAGCAGTGGTGGAGTTTGTTTTTTGACTGCCATACTGCGTTGAAATCACACCTTCTTGCCCTGATTGTGTCAAGTTTCTTGGTGAGTAAATGTGTTTGAGATTTTGTTTTTTGCTTTGCTGAACTAGTGTCCTTTTAGTTATTAAAGTAACATAAAAGGGAAAGTGTGGCTGGGGGGAATTTGTAAGCCAGGATTGATTAACGTAAATGTCAGGAGGTCTTGCTTGCTTACTTAGCTTGTGATCCCACCACATAGTATTTTTAGTCCCCAACCAGGAACTGCTGGTGTGGCTGTATCAGGATGACTGGGACAGCGAGGTTGGTATGACTGCTGAAAAGGTAAAGCTGGAAGGGTTGAACGAGATCAGGAGACTTAGGGAGGAACTGCAGTCGGCGAGAGAAGCTAGGGAAAGGGTGGAAGTGGAGAATGAGAGGCTGAAGATTGAGTGCGAGAAGCAAAAAAAGGAGTTCGAAGAGTTAAGAGGGATGATGAGGAATGCAGGAGGTAGTGTGAAGCGAACACAGAGTTGCTTCGCCAAAATGTGGTGCTCACAATGTCGCTGAGCACCATATTCTTCTGAAATGCCATCGAAGTTGCGACAGCTCTAACTTCATGAGCATTGACTTTCAGAATTTTCAGATCACTATCTGGGCAGGACGAATGGGCCTCCCTGATGGTGCTTCTCAAGAAGAACGCTAAGGCGTTCTTAGACATTGGTAAATCAGGTCTTTTCACAGAACACCAAAGATTGTCCGATTGACATCTAATTTGTTTTGTTCTATACAGATAAAATTTTAGAGCTCTGACAGGACACAGGACTCTTTCTGGCTCCCGACCAATGATCCCTGCTAATCCCTTGATATCAAAGTTCTTGGGCCAGGGATTGGAAAGATTTTCGTTTTTAGCTAAAAAGGAAGGACTCAAGGAACAGACTGCATTGTGTCCCCTAAATCCAACATTTTTGCTAATTGCTTGAATCTCACTCACCCTCTTCGCAGTGGCTAGGGTGGTTAGAAAGAGGGCCTTCTTCGTTAAATCTTTCAGCGAAGCCTCGTGCAAAGGTTCAAAGGGACTCGCCATTAAAAATTTTAGAACTATGTCCAAATTCCACGAAGGTGTCTTAACCTGTGGAACCTTTGATGTTTCGAAGGATCTCAGAAGATCGTGAAGGTCCCTATCATTCGTCAAATCTAGGCCTCTATGACGGAAGACTATTGACAGCATACTCTTGTATCCTCTAATTGTTGATACTGCAAGCTTGTCTAGATTCCTTAGATGGAACAGGAAATCGGCGATTTGGCTCACAGAGGTCTTGGAGGAGGAAATGCCCTCTTTCCTACACCATCTTCTAAAAACAGCCCACTTAGACTGGTAGACAGATTGAGAGGAAGCTCTTCTCGCGGTGGCGATAGCTTTTGCCACCGCCCCTGAAAACCCTCTCGCTCTTGCCAGTTTCTTGATAGTCTGAATGCAGTCAGACTCAGAGCGAACGGGTTTTGGTGATATCTCTCGAAGTGGGGCTGTTTGAGAAGATTGGCTCTTATTGGTAGGATTCTTGGGAAGTCCACTAGTAGGGACATGACCTCTGTGAACCAATCGCTTGCTGGCCAGAATGGTGCGACCAGTGTCATCCTTGTTCCTTCCGACGCTGCTAACTTCCTTGTTACTTCTCCCAGAAGTTTGAATGGGGGAAAGGCGTATACATCCATCCCCGTCCAGTCCCAAAGCATTGCGTCTACTGCTACTGCTTCCGGGTCGATGATTGGAGAACAGTAAAAGGGCAGTCTCTTCGTTTTCGAAGTCGCGAAGAGGTCCACTATTGGTCGTCCCCATAGTTTCCATAACTGTTGGCAGACCTCTATGTGCAGAGTCCATTCTGTTGAAATCAATTGATTTCGACGGCTTAAAATGTCTGCTCTGACGTTCTGGACTCCCGAAACAAATCTTGTCAGGAGAGTTATGTTCCTCTCTTCTGACCATAACAGGATTTCTCTCGCTATCTTGTAGAGAGAACAAGAGTGTCCCCCCCCATTTCTTGATATAAGAAAGGGCCGTGGTGCTGTCCGCGTTGATCTGGACAACTCGGCCTATGACTCGTTCTTGAAAGGCTAGAAGTGCTAAGCGAATTGCCTCCAACTCCTTGAGGTTGATGTGCCAAGGCTTCTGTTCTTTTCTCCAGAGGCCTGACACTTCCTCCTTTCCTAGAGTTGCTCCCCAGCCTGTCATAGACGTGTCTGTAAATAACACTAGGTCGGGGCTCTGAAGACAGAGGGACACTCCTTTCGACATCTTGGTGGGATCGAGCCACCACTCTAGGTGTTTCTTGACCAACGGGGATATTCTCAAATTCTCTTCTAGGTTTTGTCTGTCCTGCCAATTTTCTGCTAGGAAAAACTGTAGGGGCCTGAGATGTAGTCTCCCTAGAGAAACAAACTTCTCCAGTGAAGAAATGGTCCCAAGCAGACTCATCCATTCCTTCGCCGAGCATGTTTCCTTCTCCAAGAAGGCTGACACTTTTTCTAAGCCTTTCCGCTGACGTTCTAGCGACGGAAAAGCCCGAAAAGCCACTGAATCCATCTGAATCCCCAGATACACGATGGACTGTGTTGGGGTCAGATGGGACTTTTCGTAATTGATCAGGAGGCCTTAAGATTTCGCCAACAGTAACGTAGTCTGAAGGTCCTCCAGACACCTTGCTCTCGATGACGACCGTATGAGCCAGTTGTCCAGGTAAAGGGAGACTCGTATCTTTGAGAGGTGAAGCCACTTTGCCACGTTCCGCATGAGAAAAGTGAAAATCATGGGAGCTGTGCTCAGTCCGAAGCATAGAGCTCTGAACTGGAAGACCTGTCCTCTTAAAATGAACCTGAGAAACTTCCTGGACTGGGGATGGATGGGGACATGGAAGTAAGCGTCTTGGAGATCTAATGACACCATCCAATCCCCTGGTCTCAAGGCCCCCAGGACCGATTGCTATGTTTCCATTTTGAAGCTTTCTTTCTTCACGAAAAGGTTCAGACTGCTGACATCTAGGACAGGCCTCCATCCCCCAGACTGCTTCGGAACCAGGAATAACCTGTTGTAGAAGCCTGGGGAATCTGTCAAGAGCACTCGTTCTACGGCTCTTTTCTCGATCATTTGATCTAATAAATCGAGTAGAATCTGTTGCTTCTGCGGCTGATAAGATGGTGACAGGTCTATAGGCTTCATGCTCAACGGAGGCATGGAGAGAAAGGGAATTTTGTATCCCTTCTCTATAATCTTGAGGGACCAGGCGTCCGTCCCCCTTGCTCTCCAAGCCTCTGCGAAGAGAGAAAGTCTCCCTCCCACCGGTGCCTGAAGGGCAAGGTTGTCACTTCTTTCCCCTTTGCTTTGCGGGGGTTCTGCCTCTAGCAAAGCCCCTTCCTCGTGTAGAAGCTCTTGATGGTATTCTGCCACGAAAGGGCTTAAAATTCTTCTTTGGTACTTGAGTTACTCGAGAAGAGGATTGCGCCGCCGGAAGTCTAGATGATTGAGACAGCAAATCCTGTGTCGCTTTCTCTTTCAGGTTCACAGATAAATCCTTTACCATATTTTCAGGAAAAAGATGGGAAGAAAAGGGGGCGAATAATAACTCCGCTTTCTGCGTAGGAGAAACTGATTTAGCAGTAAAACTGCAGAAAAGCGCTCGTTTCTTTAATATTCCCGTAGTAAAGTGGGCAGCTAACTCATCTGAGCCATCCCTTACTGCTTTATCCATACATGACAGGACGCTCGATAATTCTTCTAGTGACAACGATTCTGGGCTCTTAGCTTGCAGACCTAAAGCTCCTAAGCACCAGTCTAGGAAGTTAAATACTTCCAACGTCCTGTACAGTCCTTTTAGATGGTGATCTATTTCAGGCATAGTCCATGAAACCTTAGCCGAGGACAGGTAAGATCTCCTCGGTGCTTCGACCAGGTTTGAGAAGTCACCTTGCGCAGACGAAGGAAGTCTCAACCCTGTTTCTTCTCCGGTCTCATACCATATACCGGCTCTCCCGTTTAGCTTAGCTGGAGGAAGCGCAAAGGACGTCTTTCCTTTCGTCTTCCTTGATTCCATCCAATCATTCATCCTCTTCAACGCTCTTTTAGTAGAAAGTGAAGAAGCCATCCTAACAAAACCCGGAGCTTTTCTCGTCTTGGATGAGGACAGTTGCGATGGCGGTGAGAGAGGAACTGGTGCTTGGAATTTTTCCGAAAACAATTCCTTCAGTAAGCGCGTTAACGTGCTATAGTCCGTAGATGCTTCTGAAGGCTCTTCCTCTTCTGCAGGATGCGTATCGTTAGAAGACTCTCCTTGATCTTGACAGTCCGAAGTTTCTTTAGCTAAACAGGAAGCACTTCTCCTTTGAGGCTCTGTTCGTAAGGGGGAGCTTCTATCCGCTGAAGGAATAGACGAGACAATGCGCGAATGATCCGCTGTTGTCTTTGAAAACTTAAGCCTCTCTTGTAAAGCCTTGTCTTTCGAAGTCATTAGAGGCAAAGGTTCTTCAAAAGCCTCTTTGCGGGATTCCTGTCGATCTCTTCTCAGTTGAGTACGTTTCTCTTTCTGAGAATCCCGATTAATCGGGCGTCTATCGTCATCGCGAGCGCCCTTGCTAAGGGAGCGAGACTTAGGACTCGCAGGAAGTCGCGCGTCTGTCAATGAAAGCTTCCGATCCCGCTGGACTCTAATGTCTATAAGACGTTTATCCATCAAAGAAGCGTCCTGAAGCGGGACATGCTCTAATGGACGTCGAGCGTCTTTAAAACTTCGCTTAGAACGCTTAACTTGTATCGGGGTGTCCTCTCGAGCGTCCTGGTGAGTCTTACGATCTCTTCAAGCGTTGCGAGTTCTCATATTCTAAAGCACGAGCCTCCCGTCGATATTTATACAGTACTTCTCTTTCTTGAGGGGTAAGATCCGAAACATAATCTAAACATTGCTCTCTTTGACTTTTAGCGCCTTCTCGAACGCCCTGATACTTCTGGCGTTGGTAGGCTCTTCATGATAGAGGCGTCGAGTTGATGTAGAAGTCCGGCGAACGTCGGTACGAGGCTTCTCTTGATCATTCTCATCCTCCTGACAAAAGCGAGGGCCGCCTGTGCGACACCTAACGCTTCTGTCCGCATTCCCACTTCTGGAAACTCTCTCTCCGGAAACACTTGCGTGTTCTCGGTCGAGTCTGAAGGATCCAGAAGAGGACAACGAAGGGGAGGCTAAGGAACGAGGCGAAGCCGACAAGGGTTGTTTCGATCTTTTAACAGGAAGCCAAAGATCCTTTCTACGTCTTTGGGGCTCCTCTTCTCCCCTTGCGAAGAAAGCCGACAATCGTTGACGCAACTGCATACGAGTTTCATTAGATGGTGAAGTTCCACGTTCAGGAGAAGGACTCATCATATGCGAAGAAGGGCGAGTTGAAGCCCTCTTCTTCCTTTGAACTCTAAGACGATGATAGTTCTCAAAAGCGTCCTCATCAGAAGACGTCCTGCATCTCTTCTTAGGCATCAATTCTTCGTAGTGTTCGGGTGATGATGAAAGAACAGGACGAGAAGTAGGACATGAAGCGTCCCCTTCCTTAAAACCTCTCCTAAGAGGACGAGAAAGACGCTGGCCGCCTGTGCGGCACCTAGTGTCAAACTCGTTCTCCTCGTGAGAGGCCCTCTGAGAGCTCCATCCCCGGTAAGGAGAGGACGCCTCAGAGGACGAAAAGCACTCCTTCAATATCCGTGCTCGATCACACGCTTCGGCAGCCTGGGAAGCGTCCACAGGATCTGCTGAAGGGACGCCAGACCGGTGGGAATTTCCCGTAGCCCTCCTTCGGTTTTCGACATGTCCATTCCCTGAGTCCTGGGAGTCCGACAGAGGTCTATTCCTAGAGGCACTATGGGACCGATCTGACGCCCCCTCCACTACACTAGGGGCACTAATGTTTCCACTACACTTCACTGTGGTCTTCAATGCACTCACTTTCGATTCTAGAGCACGAATCGACTCCATGATGGAAGAAAGGGCAATACCTTCTGAAGCAATAACTTCATTGCCCGAAGGCAAATACACAGGGTTAGATGTAACAACCTCTACAGGAAGGTTAGAATGCGAATTACTACCCTTACTTTTCACAGAAGCACTTCTGGAGGAAGATCTTCTGATTCTATCCCTTTCAAGCTTACGAACATACGAATCATAAGTCTTCCATTCATTTTCAGTCAACCTTTCATACTCTTTACACCTATCATTCATCAAACAAATATGATCTCTACATTTCGTGCATACTGTATGAGGATCCACCGAAGCTTTCGGTAGCCTAACCTTACACACTAGCACGGTACACACACTAAAACTAGTTGCAGAAGATCCAGACATATTAGAGAAATCCAAAACCAAATCCGATGATAAACCACAATCGCGTATGCCAATCCACCGAGCAAGTTTCAAAAACCAAGAGACAATCAAATACTCAAGTGAACAAAGAGTTTATCCAAAATCCTAGGCGGAGAGCTGTAAACAGTTGTTTACCGACCGGCGATAGAGAAAAATCTGAATAGAAAATGGGAATGGTTCCTGACACCCGCCTCCCAGCAGCGGGAATGGGTACTAACCACCTGGCCGACCACTGCGTTTGCCGGGAGTTTTGAAATTCTGTCGGACTTCGGAGAATACAGCTATATATATATCTGACAGGTAAGTGTTATGAACAAAAAGGTTGTTGTCCTAAAACATATCAGCTGAAGTCCACCACAAATCAGTTGCCAATAGTAATACTTTTACTGCAGGTATTGTATTCCCATTGGATAATCTTTCTTAGTGGGTGGAGTCATTGTGCATGTAGGCGAAAATTGTCACAGCGCGCATTATCAGGAGTGGAAACAAACATACGAACATAACAAGAGCAACCCAGCGTGACACCATGAACATCAACAATGAACTTAATTATAAGCCCACATTCCGTGGTACAGTAGACTATGGCAGTTAACATTTTCCTATGTTATTTTACCTCCTGAACAAGAATTTAAAGTAATATTTATTCGGTCGACTGTAATTAAAGAGTAATTTACCTTTGAAGACTACATGACGGTACAAGGGGTGCAATGTACCGACGTACTGAGTTCAAAGGTAAAAAACAGATTAGTTACAGTCGACTGGCAAAATATTACCTTCAACTCTGTAAAGCAAAATAACATAGGAAAACATCAACTGCCATAGTATACTTCGACTGAACAATCTTCGAACTTTTGGTTCAGGGCCAAAAAACACAAACAAACTGCCGTATTTGAATTCTGGTAGGTGGTGTGGGATACGTAACCAACAGGGAGCATCAAGTCCGATAAGGGGGGGACGGAGTGGGGTACTGGGTGAGGAAGGCACAGGTACGAGTTGATAAAGCCCCGAGTTGGTAAAGCCACGCTGGGATATGATGTAAAATAACAATTCCCAATAAATATCACCAACATCACAGCACTAAACCTTAGGAACACCAAAACACAATTGATATAACTAAATAATGTACATAAAGATTAGGAACCTTACCTTAAATGTTACATAAACACCTTCCTTTGTAGGTCAAGCCTACACTCGTTGACACAATGAGGTCAAAAGGCCTCTTTTCTCAAATGGTCGTGATCTTGGCAGTACATTACCAACCTTTCACACTGCCCCAAGTAATGGACTGAAAATTCCTTATAACTAGGGATACAGTTAACACAAGTACGGGGTAGAGTCGAGTCGAGTTGGTAATGGCCCCGGAGGAGCAGGAGGTGCCAGGGAATGATTTGGCCATCGTGGTCGGTTGATGACAGAAATGAAATGCATGGGCCGGCAAGTATTTTCATGAGGAAGTTGCAGGGGGGTTAGTGTGAAACAGGGTAAGGGGATGGGGTGGGGGTAAATGTTTAAGTATGTGAAAAAAAAACACATGACACTATGGAGGAGTTATGGAGTTCCATCTGATAACATCTGTGTGAGAGAGAGAGAGAGAGAGAGAGAGAGAGAGAGGGCGTAATTGCTGGATGGGTGGTTAACGATTGGATTGGCTGTTGGAGAGTTCTGGTATATATGTTTGTTGAGTATGTATGGGGTAATTATGAGTGTAAGGAATGTGCCATATGGGAGTGTAAAAGCTATGATTGTAGAACAGGCAAAGAGGATAAAGAGTAGTGTTAGATATAGGAGAAAGCAAGATTTTGAAGAGGCAAGAATGAATGTTGGTGAGTCGTCGTCAATGTATGTCTGTAGGTTAGAAACATTAGCCAAGAAAAAGTTTGGGGACAAAGGGATAAATGAGTGTAAGGAGTTAGTGTGGAAGTTGCTGGCGACTGTACCGGAGAGTGTATATGAGTTTATTTATCTGACACGTAAGGAGAAAATGCAATAGATGAATGAAAGGTTGACGTGGAACATTTTAGAGATAGTAGAGGATTACGAGTTAGATAGGTGTATGAGAGTAGAAGTGTTAGTGTTAGGACTGAGGTAGCTGAGGTTGTACCAGAATTTAAAAGCTATAGGGAGGCAGTTTTGGAAGGGCTGAGGCAAATGGCAGAACTAGTGGTAGATAGGAGCGTTAGGGCAAGTAATGTGAGTGTAGTTAGCCCTAAAAGAGATAGGAGTGTGAGTGTTGGAAGAGTAGGGTCAGTTAGTCGTAAGCGAGGAGATCAGTGTTATAGATGTGGTAAACCATGACACAGGAAGAATGAATGTCGGTGGGAATTACGAGCGTGCTTCGGGTGTGGGCAAACAGGGCACTTGGTGAGTGAGTGTAAGAAAGATAGGGATATTAAAAATTATAGGTGTGGACAGGCAGGGCACATAGCTAATGGATGTTGGGGTACCCGTATGAACGTGGTTTGTGGCAACTGCGGGAAGAATGGGCACTATGCTAGGATGTGTAAAGAACAGCGTGCGAAATGTGTTGAATGTGGAATGGAAGGTCACGTGGCGAGTGTGTGTAGGCGAAAAAGGATGAGTCAGGCTGGTAATTCGGGAAACTAGGTGTTAAGGGGATTCAGTTGGGTGGGGCCTCTAGTATGTGACAGTGTGTTCGGGAGAATGTAATGAGTGAGTGGTTGAGGGTGAATAAATGTGAGCCGAGTGGCAGTGAGCAAATGGGTCTGGAAGATCGGCAGTTGGTGTTGGTTGAGTATGGAAGAAAGCAGAAGAAGGTAAGGAAAGGGAAAGAAAGGGAGAAATGTGAGCTGCAAGATAGAGGGCTTAGTGTTAGGGTAAAAATGATGGATAAGGCATGTAATACTTTGAGGGGAGGAATGATACAGATAGCGTGTGTGGGTTTGAATTGTCAGGATTTAGTGAAATTTCACCAGGAAGGAAATCAGGTGGTAAGAATGTAGTTGGCAGTATGAATGAGTCTCTTCGGGAGTTTGGCAGGAGTGTAAATGAGGTAAGTGATTTGGTGGCAGAGTTAGAGAGATATATGGACAAGAAATTGGAAGGGGTAGATGAGATAGTGAATGGGATTTGGGAGGATGGTAGTGAGGGAGATAGTAATGGTAGTCTGACTGGAAGTAGTCTGGGAGAAGTTGATGGCGGTGTAACTCAGTGTGTATGAGGGCCCTCAAACAAGATCCAGGGGACCTGCGTCCGAGCATCCGTGGGTGTTGCGGAAGGCTATTTAGTGTGGGTGTTGTGAGTGTAAGGAGACGTTGTCAAATGTAACGGGGGAGGAAATATGGAGGAGTTATGGAGTTCCATTTGACAACGTCTGAGAGAGAGAGAGAGAGAGAGAGAGAGAGAGAGAGAGAGAGAGAGAGAGAGAGAGAGAGAGAGAGAGAGAGAGAGCATAATTGCTGGATGGGTGGTTAACGATTGGATTGGCTGTTGGAGAGTTCTGGGTTGTCTGTTGGTGCTGTTGATTGTTAAAGTTCTGTGTTTTGAGTTTTTTATATATATATATATATATTTTTTTGGTGAGTTTTCAGTCAGTCTTTGGTGAGAGCTGGTGATAGACAGTAGTGTTGGCAGCATTTCCGTGAAGGCATTGAAAGTCAGTTGAGTTGTGTTATTGATTTGTTGTTTGTTTTGTTTGGTTTGATATTGTTGCTTAAGAGTTGTTGTGCCTGTATTGTTAGATTTGTTGTGCTATGAGGTTTTTGTTGGGTTATGTGTGAGTTCCTGAGGGTTGTATGTGATTGTTATAGCTAGTTGAGGGTTGTTGTTGTTGTTGTGATTTCTTGGTGTTGTAGTGGGTGTGTGTGTGGCCTTCTTTTGTGTTGGTGATTGGTTGTGCAGTGGTCTTTTGTTGTGGTTGCATTCCTTGGTTGTTGTTGTTGTGTTCCTTGTTGGTTTTTTGTGTTGTTGAGTTGTGGTTGTGTTCCTGTTTGTTGTTGAGTTGTGGTTGTGTTCCTGTTTGTTGTTGAGTTGTGGGGTTGTGGTCCTTTGGTGTTGTGTTGAGTTGTGGTCCTTGGTTGTTGTTGTTGTGTTGTGGGTTGTGGTTCTTGGTTTTGGCTTGTGGTTGTTTGTCTCGGTGACATCGACCAGCGGACAGCACAGGATAGCCTGGAGTATCTGGAGTGGTTGGTAAGTACATGTGTTTTGTGTGTGTGTGTGTGTTTTTTTGTAAGTATAGATCAATTGTCCTGCATGTATGCTGTTGTGTAAAGAGGAAAGTGCGACTGGGGTGAGTTGGGCAGCTGGAGTGATTAGATTTATGTGGGGGGGATTTAGCCAGCTTATTCTTTTTTAGCTTGTGATCCCACCAAACACGAGTATATATTACATATAAACACAGTTTTACACATCTGGTACTTAAGTATAAATTATCAAGCACAAGTCAAGAAGCCATTTTAGTGAATAATGAATGGAATATTATCAAGTTTCAAGGATCAAAGTGGCCAGTTCAGGGGATAATTGAATTTAACAAGAAATGTTGAGAACAACTGTAAAAATTGTGTAACCTGACTGGTGGTGCTCGCCCCCATAACCCCCTTAAAGAAAGAAAAAGGTAAAGCAAGAGTAACATATAGGTTAGGATACTAACCTAACCTAACCTAGAAGAACATGTTACCTGACTGGGAGGGCTCTGTTCCCCCCCCCCCCCCCCCCCCCCCCCCCCCCCCCCTTTAAGGGAAGGCACTCTTAGAAGTGTAACATATAGGTTAGGATACTAACCTAACCAACCTAACCTAACCTAGTAGAATTGGTACCTGGACAGGATACCCCTAAGGAAGGCAACTAGAAGTGAACATGGTATGGTTAGGATACTAACCTAACCAACCTAACCTAACATAGTAGAACGTGTTACCTGACTGGGTAGAGGGGGGCACAGTTACAGAAAAAACATCTTGGAAGTGTAACATAGTATAGTTAGGATTCTTACCTAACCTAGTAGAATGTGTTAACAAGACCGGGGGTGGGGGGACCATCCCATACCCCACCATCAGAAAGATAATATATGAAAATGAATATAATAATAAGTAAAATGTTATCCAAGAAATTGTTATGGATCATAAGGGCATGTAAAGGTGAATAGTATAGAAAAAAGACGGGAGAAAAAAATACATGTGTAATTTGCATTGTCTGCAAAATGTAAAAATGTAATACTATCAATTTTCACGTCATTGACAGAAAGATCTTGAAACATCCTAAAACCTCCTCCTAGTCCCACTTCTTAGGAGATTTTCAGGGGCCTGCCCTCAATTGTAACATAATATTGTAAGATATATAGGGCAACATTATGAAGTGAGAACAAGCCAGTGCACATATATTAAACAATACTATGATAAACAGAACAGAAATAATAGCTTGAAATAATATTACATGATTACTATAACCCTAATGAGGAAAAGGAATACAGGCAGTCCCCAGGTTACGACGGGCTTGGCTTATGACGTTCCGAGGTTAAGGCGCTTTTCAATTAAATTCATCAGAAATTATTTCCAGGGTTACGACGCCTACAACGCTCATCTGGCACAAGAAATATGACATGGAAAATGCAAAATAATCAATATTTGAAGGATTTTTTATGAAAAATGCTATAAGAATGCAGTTTACATAGTTTTCAATGCACCCAAAGCATTAAAAGTGAGGTTTTCTTAGGATTTTTGATGATGTTCCGGCTTACGACAATTTTCGGGTTACAACGCGTATCAAGAACAGAAACCCCGTCATAACCAGAGGACTGCCTGTATATGTTAATGCATGAATACCCCCAAAAACTCCACTCGGTTCTATAGCAATGTAGGGTTAATAATGCAACATGATTGGTTAAATACATGTAACCCCCCCCCACAAAAAAAACACACACACCATTTTTCTCATTTATATATCACAGTGCATGTGCAGTAGGATTGGCGCATATGTACCTAATAGGATTCAGTATCATAATAGCAGTAGTAATAAGTGGATTTTGGCTATGTAACGGCTTCATTATTGGTTTATCACTTTATTTCAGCTTGTATTTCGTGTTACAAATGTCATAAATAAGAGGGGTATTTCTACAGAAGCATTCCGCACGGACTGCAAGGAACGTAACCGCGGATACGACATCCACTAGGGATTGGGTCATTGGGGCGTCCAATGTATTTCACCATTTTTAGTACTTGCCCCTGGGTGTTAATTACAGTCGTCCATATAAATATTACTTAAAATTCTTGTTCAGTAGGTAAAACTGCATAGAAAAACCGTAACTGCCATAGCCTAGGCCGCCACGGATAAGTACCCTAGATCTACCATAAGAGGAAATACACAATACCACGGTAAAACCTTCCCCCAAGTGTTTTACCCCACCCAAAACCCCGCATTCTAATCGGTCCCCCTTACCATAAGATAAAAGTTCAAAGGTAAATTACAGGTTAGCCTAATTATACAGTCGGCTGAAAAATTTTACTTTAAATTCTTGTTCAGGAGGTAGTAAACCTGTATAGAAAAACATCAACTGGCATAGTCTACCAAATAGCCTAGCTAGAAATGAAGTTTTTATTGTAAAACTAATATTGTAATACCTACCTGAACACCTGAATAAGCCCTGGTCACTTACCAGCCCGAACCCTCATTTATTAAAATTTACCAAATCTTTGGTTAAAATAAACGATCAGTGTGGCCAATCTTCTGGCAAACACCCTCGTTACCTATTTACCAGCCTACCGCTGGTAGCCCTGCCTCACGGGCCGGTCACACCTGCCCTCTCACGTCAATCTTAACTCAATAACTCTGTATGAGAGGGGAGGAGGGTGGGAATCATTCAGGTGTTCAGGTAGGTATTACAATATTAGTTTTACAATAAAAACTTCATATTGCAATACACCCCCTGAAAACCTGAATAAGCCCGATTAACAACATTAATTTGGAGGTGGGGAATCAACTCTGCCCGGCCCTCCACTGTACCAGTTGTCAGTCAATATAATTAAGCACTCACCCGACTCATTTTCTTTACCAGAATGCATTTGGAGACGAGTACCCGAGTCAGTCTCAAGTTCCTTTGTCCCTCGTCCAAACTAATCTCCCATGTGTGGCCTTCTAGGCCTCCCATGTGTGGAGGGAAAGACTCTGCACCTCTACTCTAAAGGTCAAAACTCATTGAGTGCAGGAGGGATACAAACCTGTTTCCTCTCAGGTGGCTATGTGCCTCACCTGAGTAGAGGAAAGCTGAAGACCTCCCATGTGGCTCTCGGCCTCTCATGTATGGAGGGAATCTGAAGACCTCCCATGTGGCTCTCGGCCTCTCATGTATGGAGGGAATCTGAAGACCTCCCATGTGGCTCTCGGCCTCTCATGTATGGAGGGAAACTGAAGACCTCCCATGTGGCCTTAGGCCTCTCATGTACGGAGGAGAAAAGAAAAACGTTGTGGTGTCCGTCCATCGGTGCGTCTGCAACGGTGTCTCCGTTCGTAGCGCTGTCCTCTCCTGTAGTGTTGTACCTGCCTGTCTGTTCTGTGCCTGATAAGTGGAAGAATACCCTAAGATAGGCCTAGACCTGTTCTTTCCTATCTGTCCTAATACTTAGAATCCTCTCGTGATATGTCCGCTATTTCAGAATCCCTGATGCCTCAATACATATCCCTAATATTTGCTCACTACTCTAATACTAATTCTGATTACTGACTCGTATAAACTAACGGTTATCCCCTATAACTGCTCCCGCTGCCACGAACGGACCTAAAGAAAACCCTTCGTCGGACTGAAACTGAACATCCCTCAAGTAGAAAGAAGTGAAAACCGAAACAGACTTCCAAGTTGCTGCCTGCAGAATCGCCGATACTGAAAAATTTCTTAAGAAAGCTGCCGAAGTTGCCATTCCCCTAATGCTATGAGCTCTGACTCCTGTCAACTCTGAACTATCTGAAGCAGTTGACCCTTTAGTTATTGCCTGTCGAATGACTTCCCTGAGGAAAAAGCTGATTGCGTTTTTGGAGATCGATCTAGAGGGATTTTTGGGGGAAACGAATAAGGTTCTGGGTCTGGGTTTCAGTTTCTTCGTCTTATTCACGTAAGCTCTCAATGCTCTCACCGGACATAACCGCAACTCTTCCTCGTCTCCTCCCACGAAGTCGGTCAACGCTGTAACTCTAAACGACCTGGGAAGAGGATTAGACTCTGACTCTGTCTTTGCTCTGAATTCGGGAAGGTAAGACAGGAACAGATCCTCTCCAACCCACGAGATATCTCTCGCGATGGCTTCAAGTCCCCTATTATTCTTCTAGCTGTTGCTAATGCTACCAGAAAGAGGACCTTTTTCGTCAGTTCCTTCAGCGTTAAACTCTCCAAAGGTTCAAAATCTGAAGACGCCAACAAACCTAAGACCATTGAAAGATTCCAGGGAGGTGCGTGAGATGGGGTCCTTGGCTTCTCGATCTTGAAAGACCTCAACAAATCATGAATCACTCTGCTGGAAGATATTTCAGGTAGATGGAAACGAAAAGTGCTACTAAGCATAGCTCTATACCCTGCAATTGACGAGTAAGAGAGATTCTTCCTTTGTCTAAGAAAGAGCAAGAATTCCGCTATTTTCGGAATTGTAGGACTGGAAATGGTATGTCCCTGCGACCTGCACCAACTTCTATACATGGCCCACCGCACTTGGTATAGTCTTCTTGTGGAATTTCTTAGACGAGAGTAAGCTGTCTAGCCACTCCTCGTGAAAAACCCGCTTTCTCTTGCTGCTCGCTGGATAGTCTCCATGCAGCCAGCCTTAGCACTCGAAGGTTTTGGTGGAACCGATGAAAATGTGGCTGTCTTAAAAGGTCCTTTCTGTGAGGAAGAAGTACTGGGGGCATTATTAGCATTTGTAGAAGATCGGGAACCAAGATCTTTGAGGCCAGAGGAAAGCGATTAGGGTCATCTGAGTGTTTGAAAACAGTCCATGAGTTTCCTCAGTACCTGATCCAACATGCCGAAAGGAGGGAACGCATACACCTGCATCCTGTCCCATGACTGTAACATCGCGTCTGTTCCCGCTGACATAGGATCCGTCACTGGTGAAAAGTAAACCGGTAGTCGGTGGTTCTGACTCGTGGCAAAAAAAATCTATCGTTCCTGGCCATCTTTTTAAAAGGAGGTCTACTTCCTCCTGGACCAAGGTCCATTCTGCCCCAGAACTTCCCTTGATCTGCTCAAGGCATCTGCCACC
Source organism: Macrobrachium nipponense (assembly GCF_015104395.2). Classification (NCBI taxonomy): domain Eukaryota; kingdom Metazoa; phylum Arthropoda; class Malacostraca; order Decapoda; family Palaemonidae; genus Macrobrachium; species Macrobrachium nipponense. The sequence goes on along the minus strand of NC_087200.1, from coordinate 117,307,666 downwards.
ACATTCCTTTTGCCGCCTGCGATGAATTGTGGTAGAATCTTTACCCTGTGTGTCTCGCACCATCTTAAAATTCTCTGTGCCACTTCGTTCAGATTGAAGGATCTTGTACCTCCTTCCTTTTTCAGGTATGCTAATGCTGTGGAGTTGTCTGAAAACAAGGCCACTGTAAGATTTAACACCTGTCCTCGAAGGTGCATAATGCCTCCTTACCGCCCTGAGTTCCCTGAAATTTATGGACTCTCTACCGATCCGGATCCCTCCAAAGGCCCTTGGCTTGAGCTCCCTCCAGGATTGCTCCCCAACCCTGATCCGAGGCATCTGTGAACAGATGAACGTCCGGAATCGGAAGGTCTAACTCTACACCGGTGGTCAGATGATGTTCTTCTGACCACCACCGAAGATCCTCTCGGCAAGAATCGTCCCAGCTGATCACTGCACTCTTGTCCCGAAAGTCCAGCGATTCCTGAGACATGCCTGCAAAAAAGAACGCATCCGTAGACGAGACCGAGGAACCAGAAGGGAGAGAGAGGACATTCTCCCAGGAGACTTAGCCATCCGAAACTGGGTTTTGTTCTCTTGTCGACCTGAACTCCTCCAGTTGGCCTAGTAACATCTTGACCCTCTCTGAGGTCGGGAAAGCCTTCAAAAGAGGTGTCTGAATCCTCATCCCTAAATAAGTCTTCTCCTGTGAAGGTACAAGATCGCTCTTGTCCTCGTTTATCCTTATACCCAACTTCACACATAAATCCAGCAAAAAGCTTGTCGCTCTTACTGCTTCTTTCTTGGAGTCCGCCTGAATTAGCCAGTCGTCCAGGTATCTTCTCATCCGAAAACCTTGACTGTGCATTATCTTTGAAACTGGAGACATCACTCTCGTGAAGACCTGAGGAGCCGTGGTCAGCCCGAAGCAAAGTACCTTGAACTGGAAGGTACCCGGTGGACCCGAGAAACGAAGGAGCCTCCTCGACTCCTGATGAATTGGAATTTGGAGGTACGCATCCTTGAGGTCCACCGTCACCATCCAATCGTTTCTTCGAACTGACCTCAACACTAAAGCCACGGTTTCCATGTGGAATTTTGTACATTTCACCCTCTTGTTGAGCTCTGATAGGTCTATAATGGGTCTCCAAGACCCTGACGCCTTCTTTGTGACGAAAATTCGACTGTAAAACCCTGGGGTTGGGGGAGCAGGCTCTATTGCCCCTTTTTGGATTAGAGCCTGAATCTCCTCTTCTAAAGCTATACCCTGATGGATGAAGGAGCATAACTGTGCAGACGAATTGGTGTCTTGGAGAGTGGAGGAACCGAACAAAGAGGAATCTTGTACCCCTTCTCCAGCACCTCCAAAACCCAAACTGTCTGCACTGTACTCGTCTCCAGTGGACAGTGAACTGATAAGAGGCAACCCCTACTGGTATTCCGAGAGTGGTGTCTCCTATTTGCGAAAATTCTTCCTCGAAGCTCCTGCCTTCGAGGAAGTCGAGTGAGCCGACCTCTTCGCGAATCTAACCTTCTTTGGAGACCTAGAAGGAGAACGAGAATCTGATCGCCGCTTACCTGGAGACGACATCCTTGTTCCTTTTGGAGATCTAGCTCCTTGCGCTGCTACTCTGATCAAGCTTGTTGAGACTCCACTGTGAGGTTGATGATACAAAATTCATCATATTGGTCACTTCCTGTTCGTTAAATAACGAACTCGTCAATGTTATTGGAGAACGGGACAAAAACAATCCTTTTGTGTAGATCCGGGAAATGCGGGGGCAAATGACTAAGGTAAAGGTCTCGCCTTTTCTTACCAATGAATGTCGTACACCCTGCCACACAATTTGCCTGGTGTGCCAGGCCCATGGAAACTGAAGTGATGAGGTTATCAAACATGTCCAGGGTCTGAAGGAACAAAACCATCCTTCTTCAAGAACCCCATCAAGCCAGACAGAGTCCACATTGTGTGTGACAAGGCCTCCGTCTGATTCCTAAATACGTTTTCCAAGGCAGCTGCCTCCTTCAGAGAAACACTAACGAGCCTAGATGAAGCCAGAGATCTAGGAATTAACCCCTCAATAGATTCATTGAGAGGAACCCGAATCCCCGACGAAGGGTTCCCAGATACTCCATACAACGGCTCCCCTTGGAGGAAAAGGAGCGCCGTGTCCTGCCTATTAAGTCCTACCACTGAAGCTAGTCTCTTGTCCGCTGGCCCTTTCAGAGCTTGTTCGACTCTCCCGAACCAAGGAAGTTGTTCGAAGAGTACACTACGGGAGGTTTAGTAGCATATAATTCCTCGAAAACTGAATGACTCTGCAGGAACGGTTGATCCTCTCCCTTTGCCTGCGGGAAAATATCCTGGATGAAATGAATCATCCTGCTGTATTCGCTGTCACGCAATTGACTCGAAAGATCCTCAACAGCAGCTGTGTCTTCATCCAACTCGTCTTCTTGGATTACGTCGAAGACCGAGCTCGCCTGTCATAGAGCGGGACTGTACATCTCCTAAAACTACCGATAAATTCAACTCTTCACCACTTATACCAACCCCCTCCCTCCACCAGCCAGAAATATCATCAATAGGCACAGGTGGATGACGAGGCGTATCGACACTTTGCCAAGACGGCAGTGTTGTCAACAGCTCAGGTGAGCTACTGTCCCAATGACTAGTCTGGAACGCAGACTGTCTATCAGGTGCAGTGTTACCGAATGCAGACGAACTCGGCATCGTCATATTACGAGTCTCCTGTCTCGATGACGCAACAGTCGCGCTCGCTCCGCCCACCCTCTGGTTGCCAGATACTCCCGGCCAAGCAGCCTGAACACCTAAAAAAATCTCCTGTCCTTACCCCTTCCACCTTTCCTGTCCTTGCCCCTGCTACCTGTGTTTGTATGTGTTTTCCATGCCTGTACATTAGTCATATTACCTACCTGGAGTGTTGACCATCCCGCAGCTACTGTCACTCCGCTACTCCTAACCGCCATATCTGGCACCTTCAGTACTCGATCCACTCTGCCTTGCGTCATAGCTAATGTACCCCGAGAACTACGTCTACCGAAGCTAGAGACTAAATGGTGAATGTTACCAAGAGAAGCAACAATACCTGAATCTGGAAGGATATTCGAACCCCAATGAACCCCCGCACGGAGGTTGATGAAAACCTACACTGTCAGTGCTGTCTCTTTGCCCTGACGAAAAACCAACGTTCATGCTCCTACCACCCCTTGCCAACGAGCTAGCCATGTTGTACTGGTCAGTCAATACAGTATTCCAACCTGACTCGGGTTGTGCGCAGTGAGCTCAAAGAACCCCCAAACCCTGCCGATATTGTCGTATCAGTCTTAGGAACGACTGAAGAGTAAGGATACATCCTAACAGATACATTGTCCGTACTATCCGACCAAATCACCTGACCACTGACACCATCCGAACAAGGAATACCGGAATCAGATGCTCCCCCCGACTACTAGGAAAGGAATTGAAAAAAGTCGAAGAACCCTCAGAAGTAGGAAACATAGAGAAGGAGAAATAGAAAACCCCTACTGACCCAGAAGGCATAGCAGATATCAGTTCCGAAGAAGTAACAGAAAAGGAAGAAGAAGAAGAAGGAAGGAGGAGAGAGAGAGGAAGGAAGTTGAAACATAGATTCAGAAGGGCTACATCCCTCATTCATCTTCTTTAAGAGAGCCAATAAATTGAAAAATCTCCACCTTGAAAATCAAAACTAAGATCATCTTCAAATTTAGGAAAATTCTTAAGCACGTGATTTCTGATGTCACTGTAGTTCATCAGAAAACACTGCCTAACTAGAGTTCTATACCCTTGTGATAGCCTGAGAAAATTAGCATTGTACTCTGCTATATTTAGCCCTTGATCTAACCTACCGAAGGACTAGGATTAACCCCCGGACCCGAACGGAACTCGAAGAAGAAGAAGAATCTCCTCTACGAATTTATTAGTAGACGAGGACTGCATTACATTCTTACTAATACCTTTATCTGTTTTTCCCCGGGATGATAGACCCGAGGGAAAAATACAATCTGCTGGATCGAGCGAAGAAAGAACCCTGGTCATCTTTACTTCTGGTCTTTCTTAATAAGGCTAAGAGATCTTTTCCTCCACACCTGGTGCTATTTTCTTATCTGTCACTTTGTCTCCTAATTCTGATATAAACTTACCATCTTTTGTTAGGGATTAAAGGGGAAACTGCTACTAACTCTGCCTGCTCCGCCGCCAGGGGGGACGGCGGATCCTGCCCTGTGGGCTTGCGGATCCCCATAACCCCCAGCACCGGTTAGGGCTGGTTCTGGAACAGGCAGGGGAGCTGGAAAAGAACGATTAGTACTTTCAGTATCCCTATTGCTTGATCTATCTTCACTCAGCCTTGACATAAAATCAGTAAACAGGTTGACATCGAGTACATACTCGATGTCAACCTACTCTCAAGTTTCTTAAAAAGCACTGTCTCTAAATCTCTATCTTGTTCTACGTTAGACTCTTCCTGCCTACGTTTACTTCTTGATACAAGACCTTTCCTATGTTTAAGATACCCTAACATTTGTTCCAAAGACCACTCCTGACATTCTACACATCTAGTCTTCACATTACATTGGACAGGCCTACAATTTACGCATAATGAGTGACTGTCGTGTCTTAGGGTACTCATCCTCTTCTTGCATTGTTGGCAAAGACGATACGTCGTTGAAGTTCCGCTCGTCGTTTTCTGTGATGTCGTGGCCGAGGATGCAGAAGTTGATGTCGTTGTCATAGCCTGTGTTGTTTCTTCTTTAGCCGAATCCATGTCTAATGATAAGGTATACAGAGCAATTCAAACCGTAATCCAAAGGAAAGCGTAATTCGTCACCAAATTTAATCAATTCAATGGTGCAAATGAAGGCCGGGCAAGACCAAAAAGAAGTTCGCTGTGGATACGTCCGTACTCCACCGCGAACGATAAGTGATTGACGTGAGAGGGCAGGTGTGACCGGCCCGTGAGGCAGGGCTACCAGCGGTGGGCTGATAAATAGGTAACGAGGGTGTTTGCCAGAAGATTGGCAACACTGATCGTTTATTTTAACCAAAGATTTGGTAAATTTTAATAAATGAGGGTTCGGGCTGGTAAGTGACCAGGGCTTATTCAGGTGTTCAGGGGGTGTATTGCAATATTGACAGTAAAAAGGTTTGAAAAAATGTAACAGGAGGAAAACCAAGCAGGTGCGATCTGAATCAGTTAGGGGCCGGTGGAAAGTAAGACGGAAGAAAGACAATATGAACGGCGGTACAGTAAAATGAATGTGATGTTGTAGCTAGGGGCCATGGGGATGTTGCAAAGAACTTTAAGTAATAAGGCTACCTTCAGTGCATTGCATCAGGTGCACTGACAACACTACCCTTTACAGGAACATGACTTAGGTAATAGCCTATAGGGTAAAAAACCGTAGGGTCCAGAGTGGACCATGTACGATCAGCTTGGACAATCCCAAAAAAAGTACATTATAACGCGTCCTGACATCGGAGATGGGCATCAGTCGCGACTTGTTGTTTGTGAGAAACGGAGCTAAAGACCTCTACTCTCCTTTCGAAGTATTTTCCCCAAAATTAGAAATTAAGGCCAAATTTTAAGATTTAAACAGAGGGTAGTGAAAACGGCGTCAAATGTAGTGCAAATCTCACCAAAACGCGTTCAACATTTTTACTTACAACTCGAAGTATTTAGAAGATTGACGCCATCTCGATGTTTACGGAGTCGCTTGTGTCAATAAACTAACCATTTCCTGCGATAAATCCGCACACCACTTGTACCCACAGACGCTGGGGCACTTTCATCACAACAATCGGAAAACTTTTCCTCACGAGTAAACAACTGTTTTGTAGAAGACGACGACGAAGAGTGCACTTCGATAATTTTTTAAATAAATAGTAAAACATCAATATTTTACATATTTATGATGATTAATTTGAAAATATTCGTTATTGAAAAAGTAACTTGATTCGGACTCAAATTTACGTAATTATTTTTTGGAATTAGAACGTTCTTTTAAGTCCTGTATTATGACGTCACGACATCTTGACTTTCGTACCTATTGTAAATAATTGCTTTACTCAACTTTCTTGCAGAACAGTTTACCAGTTATTCATGCAGATTATCAGCTTTTCCTGTAATTGGTATAATCGTAATGCGCATATATATCTTTATTATTTACTTTTTGGATATATGAAGATGTTTTACTGCCGGATTATCGCCGTAGTGTGACGCAATCGTTTTCGGTCCCTGCGCCTCTGTTTTCGCACCATAAGAAATTATGAAATTATGGGGCCGAATTTGCAATGACCAGAAAGTCGTTAAAAGAGGAAAGTTACCATTGAGGGGCATATGTTTTGATTGAGAAAAATACAAATTTATTCAATAGCTAGCTTGTAAAAAATAACTGATTACAAAAAACTTGATTGACAACTAAGCAGCATACCTACTATGGGTTTCAGAGACAGTGCAAGCACGTTTTTGGGCAATACCTATTTCTGTAACGAACACTCGTATCAACGAGATTTTGCTATAGTACATTACACCCAGTGCCGTAATTTATAAGGGTATCGTGAATCACTAATCGTAAAGAATAACGACACTTGTCCTTGTACCAAGAGACAAAAACTCCATTATGCAGAAATGGATATGAACACGCATATAAAGCTCCACCTAACCTCACCCCCCCCCTCCACCACCACCCGTTTCCTTCTTCGTTCCTTCACCTTCCTTTCTCTCTCTCTCTCTCTCTCTCTCTCTCTCTCTGTTGCCATTCGGTATGTGTTGACCCTCCAAACTGGGTATAAGACTACACACAAAACGTTGAAATTGGTGAAATTAGGCTATGTATTGGAAGTATATATACATAAATTATTAAAGCAATTTTATCATTATTGCGTATATGAAAGAAGAATTTATGGAAACAGTTTATAATAATGAATAAGCGTATGTTGGTGCCGCCACTAATGTAAGGCAACGATGATTTTGCCATTCTTATCATGCAAACATTAAAGGTTACATTTATTTCTGGCATACGGTTATTAAAGAAATTCAAAATACTAATATAGACTGAAATAAATGAAAAGTGCTAGCAAAAACAAAAACCAAAAAAAAAAATGTGTATAATTCACTTATCCGTAGTCCGTTTCCTCTGTGTGGTTTTCGGCGAGCCAGATGTACGAAAACGTTAGAAACATTTGATGTATCTACTTAGAAATATCTGTAATTTTTGGGGATAATTTGGTTGCAAAAAAGGGATAATATACATGAATTAAATTAAAATTTTTAAATAAAGTAAATTTGAACTAAATAACGAGTAAAGTAAACAATTTAGGGAATAAAACTTTGCAGTTTCGTCGTCTGCTGTTCGTAACTGTGTTTGTGGCGCGCGCTTAGGAACCAGGAACAGCAACTGGTTTAAAGTGCAGTGGAGTGAACTGAGACCAAAATGTGTATAATAACAATCAAATAAGCACTGTGGAGTTTCAGTTGTGATGGCAGTAAGGATAAAAACCACCAATTACAAGGTAAAAATGAATTCAGTTCAAACTCTGACCCCTGGAATAACAAGTTTGATACTTTCAGTAATATAAGGCAACAAAATGTTGTTTTATTGTGCTGATTACAACTGCAATCTTGAGTAAAATCAATAAACGTTACATACATACGCTAACATTGATCAAATGATTGCTGGGAAGGTTGTGAAAGATGATTTTCGTCACTGATCAAAACCTGTACATCCCACGGTAGCCGCCATATAGGATTTCAAAACTGCCTTGAAAACATATTTTAAGAAGAGCTTCACATGCTTATTTTAGTTCGTATGGGGCTTTCATATATCACATTATGTTGACGAAACTTCAATCTTTTGAATGGTATGCTTGGAGTTGTAATTGTATTCTGGTTTCACCATTTAAATATCGAGTGAATAAGACCTGAAAACCGTGATAAGGGTTGGTAGTCGCTGGTTTTTCCCCCTAGCCTAACCTAGGATAGACTACGGTCAAGAATGAATTTTCCCTTGAACAACACTTCCCATCTGGCTACCTAGCCTAGGCAGCTAGGTATTAATTACATACCTTGAAGTTGGAAGGCAGATGATTGGTTCACTGTTAGGACTTGGATGTAACTTGCTTTCAATATTTAGGCTAAGTATGACCATAGGTTAGCATATCTTGTTGATTTCCAGGTAGATATTTCGTCACTACTGTGATATAGCCTAGTTCCAAACACTTCAAGTCCAAAAAAGATGTCTCACCATAGGTATCTTGGTAGGCCAATTGGTAGCTTGGGTCTACTACCAAAATAAGTTGGCCTACAAGGATTCTTGGTCTTTCAAATACCTAGGTAGTAGGTAGTACTATTCTACTACACTTTGATTTGAACGATTCAACTTGCAAATTATATTGTACAAGAACAGCGTGTTCTTAAAACCAAGGCAGCCATTGTCGAACTGTAGGAAAATCTTTAGTTTGAAACATCCAGGCACTTGATACCTAGGCTAGGTAGTAAGTACTACCTAGCCTAATAGGTAGGTATAGGCTAGTAGGTAACATATGATAGGCTAACTCCAAATAGCTACTTGACAATAACACGAAATATCCTTGCACTTTACAATAACAAGTCACGCAGTTTCCACTAACAGAAAAAGCTTACAATCACAAAGTTACTCCTTGAAGAAAATAAGGTTAATCTAAGTAATGGAGACGGCAGCACTACTAGTACCTAACTAACAAGGTAAATGTAGTCGTAGAGAGAGGCAGTGCCATCGGCATTGAGTGCTGTGGTAACATAAACCAAAATGATTTTTACCTGTCTTCAATGCCGTGTTAATATAAACCAAAATTATTTTTACCTGTTTGTTTTTTATGTTCGCTATAATAAAAATAGCTTCACTAGCTTAAAAGGTATTTCTACAGAATAGTTCCGCACGGACTGCAAGGAACGTAACCGCGGATACGACATCCACTAAGGATTGGGTCATTGGGGCGTCCAATGTATTTCGCAGTGTTTAGTACTGGCCCCTGGGGGTTAATTACAGTCGTCCGAATAAATATTACTATAAATTCTTGTTCAGGAGGTAAAACTGCATAGAAAAACCGCAAATGCCATAGTCTAGGCCTCCGCGGAATAGTACCCTAAGATCTACCAGGGAACCTTAGATTTTTCGTTGAACTCCTGATACTAATAATTATTAAAAAATATAAAATGATAAAAACAAGCCGTAATTTAAAATGTCTTCTTGGTCCTGATTGGCCAGCTGTACGCGACGTCACTAAATTCCGCCCCCTTTTTACCATGCTCATCATCCTTCAATTGTCGAAATGTTAACAGAGCTAAATTATGGTGTCTTGTGCTGTCGCTTCGTGCTACATAAATCAGAAAAAACGTAAGGAAATTTGCATTGCTCTCTCAGAACTATTTCCGTAAATGACGCCATATCTGTTTAGCAGACGAATTTCCGTCAGTCGGGCTTGGGGTAATCATAGATATCTGTGGGGGTAATCACATACTATGCTTTATGTCAATTACAGTTACATTTATAATTACCAGTACTATTATCAAATTACAATTACAACATAAATGATATTAAATAGGAATAGAGAATTACAATTATCTTTAAAAATATGTGATTAATTACAGTTCAATGAAAATTCTGCTTCTTTATGGTATCAGCCGAAAGTTTATCGTTCAAGTCTGTGTTGTAGGATGCATGAATAGGAGAAAGGGAAGCTAGTATTCTGGCATCGTATATCCAGCGAAAATGACAATGAAAGGAAAAATGAGTGACTGGCAAACATTAACTGTCGAAATCGTTTAAGGCTTAAATTGAATTTAGATGAAAGAGAGCAGTGGGACAGAGCACTTCGTAGCCTGGCTCAAATTACTGGGAGGTACCTACAAGGTAGAGAGAGCCCTTGTTCAGTAAATGAGTAATGTTATTATTAACTTCATAAGACCCAAAACCTAGGCCTGCCATATCTACACTACCATTGAAAGTCTGTTAACCATTGCTGGGAGCGGCGACGCTCCAATAGTATTTTCGTGCTACTAAAGTCGACTCACATAAGGTAGATTTTTGTGTCTACGAGACTTTTGTTTGGCGGCCTCTGATTGGCTGGTACCGGGAGGTGGGCCGCTCACTCAATATGTCATTATTTTCTTTTGTAGCTTAGAAAACTTGTAATATGTTTATATTTCTTCAATTATCTCACGTTTTGCAAAAGATAGGAAAGTTTTATTCACACCAAAGAATTCGGTATTATATGTACAACTAAATGATCTTTTCCTGTAATCAATAAGATAAAACACAAAGGAGTTACAACGGGTAAAAGTGAAGGGAGAAACATTTCATTCTTTGTACTTGTTTTTATTTATCACCGGATTTTGCATAATTCATGCGATTAAGAAAAAATATAATCTTGTGTTTTTGAACAATAAAATCACCCTGAATACGCTGGTGCTTTCAGATTTTAGACACGTAATATGTAAAGAGAAAATGAAGAATGTCTGAAAATGTTGCATTCGTATGTGACTCAGTCTGAAAGGAAGTCAATCTTTCTTAATTCTTTGTTGCTTATTACTTCACTGAGATTATCATTTTATATCACTAAAATAAATCTGATATCTCCTTCGTTTGAAAATATATTCATAAAATAAAATTAGAAACAATAATCAGAAACAACCTGATTAAAGCTTAGGCTGAGTTGAAGAGTGCGAGGTCTGTCCAGAGTTCAAATTCTTTGCTGGACTGAATTCCCCGTGGCCTGCCTGATTTGAACTAATGATACTAGATGCATCCATCTGATTATTATTTTTTTCGTTATCAGATATGTCCAGACATACTATATGATATTGGATTGAAAATGCTCAGCACTCATAATGGGAATTCTGTGTATTTGATTACAGAATATGTAATGATATAACATGCAAAATATTGTCAAAACTGCAACCCTTATATCACTAATTGGCAACTCAAATCTATTGCTGAGACAAACACACAACGACGCCTTGCAGCTCCCATTCTCTCGGCAATACCGTCAAACTTGAATAATTTACGAATGCAACATAATACGACGTTCTTCATTTTTTCTTCACATATTACACACATCCAAAATCTGAAAGCACCAGTGTATTCAGGGTGATTTTATTGTTCAAAAACACTAATTTTATTTTCTCTTGATCGCATGAATTAAGCAAAATCCGATGATAAATAAAAACAAGTACAGGCAGTCCCCGGGTTACGACAGTGTCGGCTTACGACGTTCCGAGGTCACGACGCGTGTCAATAGACATTATTTCCAGGGTTACGACGCATGTTCCAGGGTTACGATGCATGTTTCTGGGTTACGACGCCTACAACGCTCATCTGGGAGATGAAATATGACACCAAAAATGCAAAATAATCAATATTTGAAGGTTTTTTTTTAAGAAAAATGCCATAAAAATGCAGTTTACATAGTTTTCAATGCACCCAAAGCATTAAAAGTAAGGTTTTCTTAGGATTTTTGACGATGTTCCGGCTTACGACGATTTTCGGCTTACGACGCGTCTCAAGAACGGAACCCCCGTCGTAACCCGGGGACCGCCTGTATAAAGAATGAAATGTCTCTCCCTTCACTTTTACCCGTAACTCCTCTGTGTTTCATCTTATTGCTTTCAAGAAAAGATAATTTAGTTGTAAATTTAATACCGAATCCTTAGGTATGACCAAAACTTACCTATCTTTTGCAAAACGTGAGATAATTGAAGAAGTATAAACATATTGGTAAATTTAATACCGAATCCCTAGGTATGACCAAAACTTACCTATCTTTTGCAAAACGTGAGATAATTGAAGAAGTATAAACATATTGGTATCTTTCTAGGCCACAGACGAAAATAATGACACTGAGCGAGCGGCCTACCTTAAATGAATCGACTATAGCACTATACCAACACATGGACAGAAGTTTTCACCCATGCTTATCTAATTGGTCTTAGGTATCTTTCAATTAGAAGTTGGTCTTCATGAAATAATAAGGTAATTTTTCGGAAGACTCCAGCTAGCCATTTTAACATGGAAAACCATATTTTATGGTAGTTTTCTTGTTGTTTTGTTGTGTTCTGATGTAATTATCTCTGCAATTGTATAGTTTTCCCATTACCACTGCCTTGGAAATCACAACAAAGGGGCTCCCTCCCAGCGTGGGAATAATGGTTGTGAGCGGGGATAACAGAAAACGGGCGATTCACGGGAGGAAATAGCAGAAAACGTGTGATTTGCAGAAGATAATAACGGGCAGAACCCAACTAAACAACAAGAAAACTACCAGAAAAAATGATTTTCCATGCACAAATGGTAATGATAACAAGGCAATAATACAACTTAGAAATACCAAAATAACGTGATCTATGTGTGTTTAATGGTTATAATATTGCTATATTAGCTATGGACGAGGGTGGGATGGCGGTATTTGTTCTAAGCAACAACTCTGCAAAGACTGTAAGTTATTAGGTAGAGATCCATATATTTTAGAGGGGATTCGCTAAGGAAATCTATTATAATAGGAGCCAAACTAACCTAACATATCATAACCCAACCAAGCTGGTCGTGTTACCTGACCAGGGGCTTTGCCCCCCACCCCCATAGTTGGCTGTGCTACCTGACCGGGGCAACTTAAGGGAACAACTGAGTAGACTAGCTGATTCAGTCTTTCCCGCTTGTTGATCCACCCTCTAAAAAAGTGCTTTTGCTTACTTCAAAAGGAGAGTAGAGGTCTCGAGGTGTTGCTCCCACCACCGATGATTCATGACTGGTGCCCATCTCCGGTGTCAGGAATCAGGATGTGTTAAAGTACTTTTTCGGAGGGTGGATCAACAAGCGGGCAAGACTGGATCAGCTAGTCCACTTAGTTGTTTCCCCTAGTTGGTCGTGTTACCTGACCGGGGGCTTCGCCTCCATACCCCCGGTGATTTTTTCCCTTACCTTACTAGTCGGAGTCTGTTTCCAGATGCAAGGTAGCAACAGCAGCTGGGTGAATGTCGGTTGAGGAAGTAGAAGCCGTACTGGGTTCAGGCTAGGAGGTATGATCCAAGGGAGGATAGAGTTTACCAGCAGCGACGAAGGCGTGAATGTGCTGTTGATGATCCGCACTTTAAAAAAATTCTTTGAAACTCTTTCCATCCCGCCAAAGACCCACACTCCACGAACCTCCATGCCTCGTCCGTATTTGGGTTTTCCAAATTTTGATTTGTTGATCTCAACGAAAATGCCTTGACCTCCAATTGGCAGCTGATTTTCCACAAAATGTTCGGTCACCTCCAAGCAGAAACTCCCTCAATTGACGTTTGTTTCAGCCTTGAGATTCAAATTTTGGAAAATCTGATCCTGAGTAAACCGCTTCCTTAACCATACATTTACAAAAAGTACCACTTTCCAAGGTTGGAAATGGCACTTATTTAGAAATGACCCTTTCTAGTCACTTACTGAGAAGTTGCACGCGACACGCATTTTGGTTTTAGGTCTCCGAATTTTGGCGTTACATTGCCAATAATGTATGTCTGCACGTAAAACACACTGTTTTTTCACACTTTACTTCCTTAGGAAGAATGCCGTGATCTCTCAAAAATTGCAGAGCTTCTGCACTATTCTTAAAAAAAAAAAAAAAAAATAAATAAATAACTGATAACCTCGTACTCAGTTATGTTGCAAGCTCCACAAGTGCCAGCCATGACTAAACTGATTTTGGATTTGAATGATTGCATTTTCCAACAAGGAAAGATTTCAATTTAAATTTGAACCACCTTTTTCAACATCATCCATGGAAAAAGGAAGAAAACTACCGAATATAATCAATCTGAACTTTGGTTGGTCAATTCGAAATTAAACTCGGCTAGGTCAGCAGAGGGAAGAAACATAAAAGGTTGTCATCCTAAAACATATCAGCTGAAGTCTGGCAAAAATCATTTACCAATAGTAATGCTTTTACTGCAGGTACCGTATTCTCATTCGATAATCTTGCTTAGTGGGTGGAGTCATTGCACATGTAGGTGAAAATTGTCACAGTGTGCATTTTCAGGAGTGGAAACAAACACACGAACGTAACAAGAGCTACCCAGCATTACACCGTGGACATCAGCAATGAACCTAGAAAAAATTCCCAACTTATTGTAATTTGAGTACTTTTTTCTCTGTTATTAAGAATTTGCAAAGGTTATGCACTGAGAAGTAGTTTTTTGTTTATATGTGTTTTACCCAAGAAAAATATAAATTTTAATGTGTGGCTGGAGTCTTCTGGGAAATAACCAATAATAATAAAATCTATGCAAAATATTACAGCATAAGATTATATTTTCATTGACATCGTTTCGGAAGACTGTTCAAAATGCACGTGATTTCACCACAAAAAATTTAAAATGTTATTATTCAACCACATTCCTACATATTTATTTATGTTAACCCATATAACAATAATGAATACATAAAATCATAATTCCATGTTTTTAGAGTAAAAAATAACGATAGACTTCACAGGAGCAACAGTTGGGATTCACAGAAAATGGATCGAGATAATGGACCAACGAATTTCAGACCCTTCCACTAATATGAGTGCAGTGACACAGACAGCTTGCATTCATGAGAAAGTTGTTTGAAACTGGATTCTGAACCAGTAGGGGAAAAAACCCCATTGTCCCTTAGCACCTAGGTGCTAATCCCCAGGTAGTTGATTTTTCTAACTGGGGATTAGCATCTAGGTGTGAAATTTCACACCTTTTAATGAGGTGTAACTTACTTTTCACACCTTTAGGTGTGAAAATTGACCATACAGGTGTGAAATTTCACAGGTTCCCATGGTCGCGGCGGCGCCGCGCAAAACTCTACGGGGATGAAAACCCCTGATTTAAACCCTAACCCTAAAGGACCTCATACTCTAAGGGAGGTAGAAACCCTGATTTAAACCCTAACCCCAAAGGACCTCATACTCTATGGGAGGTAAAAACCCTGATTTCAACCACAACCCCAATGTTCCTCATAGTCGACAGAGTTAAAAAAAACCCTGATTTCAACCCTCACCCCGAATTCCCTCCACTAGCCAACCCCCCCCCCCCCCAATGATGTTTTAAAACTTGAAATCACAGGTCCCAACATGTCCCCCGAATTCACTCCCAAACGCAAATTTTTTTTAAGTCAATAGGGTACTCTGAAAATTAACTTAACAAAAATCATTTCAGTCTTAATCATTTATGCATAATATTCCATACGTAAAGAAAATCAGATTACATACAGAATTGTTATTATTTTCGAAACAAAAATCATACAGAAATACATGAATTAATATTCTATACAAAGTCATAAAGAATACACTGGAAAAGGCTTACAAAAGAATACACAGACATGATATACATTCGTTTTACGAAAATAATACATCATCGAGACACATTCCTAGTATATACTACACACATCTTCCCCAGTTTCCCGATCGTGTGTGAAAGATAATTCATCTAATTCATCTACGCTTTTAAATCTTGACACAAGTTCTTCATATATAAATCTTCCACACATCTTTCCTCTAGCAGGGATAAATTCTTTTTCATGATGACCACGCAAGTGATTTTACCAATTTTTTTCATTTCATCACTGAATGTAGATAACGCAGGTAAATACTGATTCAACCATGTCATGTTAACTCGTCCACTTTGTCCAATACTGGCGGGGAAGATAACATATTTGACAAAGTCATACGATGATTTAGATCATTCTTCCTTTAATTTCTTCACCGAAGAAAAAAAGTGGTAGAATCTCATCTGCTCGGTATTCCTGCTCAAGCGGTCAGCATGGTCCTCATCTTTGGAATATGCTACACTCTTTTGGGAGTATTCATTATCTTCAACAGGGGCAACGATACCATATTGGGTTAATAAAGTAGCTACGGTAGGGAGATCTACTTCATTGTCACATTACCAAGAGGTCATTTTTTCGGGCCTTTTCACTTGCTGACCCTTCAACACCACGATTGCGAAGACAGGCGTATGTTGCTCCAGCTCGAGAATATCGAAAGCCTGCAATCTCGGTGTATGGATAATTTCGAATGGCGTCTTCAACCACACCGAAATTCCTGCATTTAACACAATTAGTGGCCACTATTAAACAAGTATTTCTCTTCCTGAACCTATTTTCGGACTAGTTCCCGAAAACTAACTTGCACGAGGAGGTTGACGAAGCCATGGCGAGAGTGTGCGCCTTAATTTTCCGATGGTTCAAGAGTTAATGAGCCACCGAATCCCGTAATCGAGCTTCCCAGCCCCCTGACACTATGGGTCATTAAAGATGGCCCCCTTTGTTAAAATCACTGATTAAACAAGTTGTATAATGCCACCTGAAGATATGAATCACGCTAAAGCCCGACCCACTTTCGAACTGTTATCTCTCTCTCTCTCTCTCTCTCTCTCTCTCTCTGTCTGTCTCTCTCTCTCTCTCTCTCTCCAGCTACGCTTCGTGACATTCAGCATCTCAAATTTTCTTCTTTTTCTCTGTTTCCCCGGCTCGCAGTGCGTATGTCATCCCTGACTTTGATAAAGTTTATTATTTGCTTTTTACTCAATATAGTGACTCACAGTCAGGTGGTTTGTAGTTTACATACCCATGCATTTGATAAGATTTATTTTCGGTTTCGAGTAAAATACTACCCGTCACCAGTATATATTTCTCTTTTTTTTTTTTTTTTCCCGAAAGTCGTTTCGGAATTATTGCCTTAGAAGAATACTTCCAATCCCCTTCACTTTAAACATTCGTTATAATTTATGACTCCTCTTACTACCCGACTTCAAATCTGAACATTTAGTCTTTTGAAATATAAATAATATCCCGTTACCCACCGATCACTTCTGTGTAAATGGTGAACTGATAAAACCTCTTTCATTTCCGATAGTATATTCCTTATTGTTCCACGGAGACTGGCGCAGTTTACGAAAAAAAAAAAACGGAACGGAAAGTCCGCACTTATACGAAATATCCGGTTGTATTTGTCTTTTAACTTCGTTAACGGTATATTCAGAATGAGTACGCAGAAATCTGAAAAATCCTCGTGATTGAAATTCATGCTCGATGGCGTAACTGTCAAAGAAGACAATCAGATTTTTTGGTTACCTTTTCCACATAGAAATATACCCAGAGACCTATATTATTAATACTCGAAGATGACTCTAAGTGTTAGATATAAAGAATAAAGGTTTATTTCTACTTATATAATCCCGCCCACATCATCTAAGGCGAATATTCCTAAATATCTAATTAACGGCCCTAACGTGTCATTTAAAGATTTTCCTAATTCTCTACCCAGTGACCTATATTATTGATACCCGACAATGACTCTAGAGTGTTCGTTGTAAAGACTAAAGGTTCATTTGTACTTAACGGTAATATAAACTCTCCTACATCATCTGAGGCGAATATTCCTAAATATCTAATTATTGGCCCTAACGTGTCTTAAAAAGATATTTCTAATTCTCTAGAATCCATCCATTTCACCCTTTAACGTCGCACTGAATTATCCTATCTGAATCAAAAATCGATAGAATATCTTCCGTTAGAATATCTTCCGTATCCTAAAAAGCTTACAATGTGAGGCTTTGCCACTGGCCCTGCCAATATAATTTTTATCCTTGGAAATTCCGACCGAATGTACTCTTGAATATTATATATAGTGTTCCCGTTAATAGTGATACTTATATTTACTTAACTCGCAGTATTCGAAATATAACCCGTTCCTGTCATATTCTCCCGAAAAAATCAAATAGATGTGAAATTTCACAGGTTTCCCACGGTCGTGTCGACGGTGCGCAAAACTCTATACGGAGTGATCATGTTTTCATGCCCGGCCCCGATTGCTTTCTGCGTTTCGTAAGATAATTGAGTTATTCTGCCGGGGAATGTACTCTTGAATATTATATGTAGTGTCCCCGTTAATAGAGATACGTATATTTACTTAACTCGCAGTGTTCGAAATATAACCAATTCCTGGCATATTCTCACAAAAAATTCTTCATATCAACCAAGGCGATTGTTAACTTCTTGGGAATACACGCTCCAAATGCCCGATCGATTTATATAGTAAATGATTCATTCGTTCCGATGATATACATTTTATACTGATAAAGCCTCATTAACAGTAGACATGGCGTTATAGTGTGGGGTAACCCTGTTAATCCATAATTTTGCCTTCTCCAAGTTCAACTGGTTCAACTCTCCATTTATATCTATACTCAAAATCCAGCTGTTATTAGTCATTTCTAACCTAATTCTCAAATCCATCTATTCTAGTAAATACATGTCAATACTCGCTAGATCAAGGAGCAAGGGGGAGTAGGTACGTATACCAAGCGATTTAGGAGTCCCCATGACACTCGTTTCCCACCTGGCAGCATCCTGGAAGGTATTAGCCGTGAATGCTCTAATTTACCAAACGTCCCATTATCATCGTCATTAAACAACCCACTCCGTCCTAACATAGTCATCGCAATGGGTTTTATATTTTTTAACAGTTTAATATACGATTGATAGTGAAATATCGGACAAGATTCCACCAACATCTCATTCAAAAATATGGATACGGATTTGAAAAGTGTTACTTATTCCACTGACAAACGCTTCCCTATCTTCATCCGTTTTCAAACGTGATATTCTATACCCCCGAAAAAAGCTTCTGACTCGGGAACCTTCTTTAACGTCTATTGTATAGTATTCCCATCCTTTTTCTTTAGAGGAATAACCTGTAAATACCCCAAAAACTGATCGAGGACTATTAAAAGATATTTGTAACCTTCGTTGCAAGGGGCGAGTTTAAACATGTCAGCCAGATCACTGCTAACGGTGACCCGAGGTTTTAGGGATATCACCTTTCTTCGAAGGAATTTCTTCAGTGTAACTTTATGTAAAGTATAAGAGGGTTGACTCTTTAGATAATTTTTTGACACCATCTCTAAATAATATATTTATATCACTAAAACTGTCGGGGTATTCAACATTTTCGTATATCTTCCTCAATACCTGTAGCTGCTGCTTAGTTACCACTGTTGATAAATAATTTGACATTCGGTTTCACCTGTCATATTAGTCCTGAGCTGTAAGCTATCAGGTGCGAGGTCAACCAGTAGATAACCGTACTACTGGATACGAGATAATGCCTTCTTATATATCTTGGAGAAATCGCCACCCTTCTGATGTCCGATTAACTTACTGACCAAAGTTTCAATTTGAACTATGTCTCTATTCTTCATTAGAATGTGATGGGAGCAATTGAGACTGATATTTCTACTGAATTTACCCGAATGGAATACATTCTGCATTATGAACACGACGGAGATTGACGATTGCCGTCCAGCAGTAAACGCCTCTGTCATCGAGAGAGTATAACAGTCCCATGTCAGTCGTCCCTCGATCTATATATTCAAAGCGGTTTAATAATTCTTTACTAATCCTCATCTTGTTCCCTATAGGCGAGTACTTCTGTAATGGATGTTCATTCACCCCGCGGTATGGTACTATATTATAGAATTTTTTTTATACTCTTCAATTATTTTCTGGGAAATCACACTCTTTCCCGAGTTGCTACTATAATAATTCGGGACGGATATGCGAACAGATCTATCGCTTCTGCGAAGAAACGAGTTGCTTGCACCTCAAAGGTTCCGATGATGACACTATTCATGCGAAGAGAAAGAATGTGTGAAATAAAGGTAGCAAATATTTTATTCACTTACAATAGACGTTACAAACGAATACATTTTATATACACTGAATAGTCATATCGTAATAAATTTCATATTTACATAGAACACACAGGTGTGGAGATAAGGGTGTAAAAAGTAGTTAGCAAATATTGTATCTCAAAGAAGGTCCTCGAATCAGAAACTTTTTTCGGGGGTATCACATTTGAATACGGATGAAGGTAGGGAATTCTAAAACAAACAGGTGAGGGAATACCTAAACGACAGAAATAAAACTATATAGCGTACATCCGAGAGAAATTAAAAGTAAAATATTTAGTTACTTAACCCACAACAATACAAATAAATACGTTAATGTGCTGCTTGACATCGCTACTAGCTATAATAATACGCCACACAGAACACTTGCACTTACGATTGATTTAAAAATAGGGAAAGTTGACGGGAAACAGAGTCCTACAGTATATTATTTAGAGGACTTGCAAGGGGTGGGGGTGACTATTAAAGGACTGTTTTATAAATGAGGGTTAATTCCCTCTAACCTACCGGAGCTCTACATCAATATTTTAAAAAGGAGGAAGGGAGGTAATAGGACAGTTCTACGTCAAGTGGAGCAGGGTACCCGAAACAATTCAATTCCTAGTTGGATGAATCTCGGCTTGTTGGGTATGAGTCATCTTAGTAAAAGAGCGTTAATATATAAAAATGAGGAGTTCATCCTATTTATATCGCGCCTTTCAGCTCCGAATGGGAATAGAGTAATACTTATACATTAGGAAAAAATTTATTAGTACTATTTCCGAGTCAGAAACTTTCTTCAGGGGAAATCTAAAGCAGGATAAAATTCATGTGAAAAGGCTCAGAAGGTTTAGGAAGAAGATGCACGAAGTCTCCTTGAAGAAGACTCCATTTCTGAAGAAGGAAATCTTTAAGAGTAGGAAGGGCGGCCGCGCGATTTTATCTGTATTACTCCCAATAGTGGCGGGATTAATAGCAATTCTCTTCGAATAATAATAACACCTTATCACTGATAGGAACTGTTTTTGAAGGTAGGTAGTATAGTACGTATAGCATATGAGAATAGGACTGTATTCTTCAGGAAGGGATATACCGTGCAGGACACTTACAAATTATTCTAAAAAAAAAAAAGGGAAAGTTGACAAGAAACAGAATCCTACAGTATATTATGTAGAGGACTTGCAAGTGGGAGACAATTAAAGGACTGTTATAAAGAAGGGCTAATCCCCGCCGACCTCCCGCGGCTCTACGACATCAATAGTTTAAAAAAGGAGGAAGAGAGGAAATAGGACGCAGTACTACATCAAGTGGAGGGAGTACCCGAAACGATTGAATTCCTGACTGGATGAATTTCAGCTTGTTCGGGTATGAGCCATCCTATTAAAAAACCGTTAATATTTTCATCTACTCCCGAGAATAACTTATGAAAGGTTGATGAAAGAGAGAAAGAGGGGCAGGAGAAGGGAGATCGGAAGTGATCGGAAATAACATAAGTAATAGTAACGACGGTGGTAATGGTAATAGTAATAAAGGTAATATGAGTGTAAGGAGTGAAACTTGCAAACTCATTCGTCTTCGTCTCAGCATTTACAACACGGGAGATAGACGTAAAGTTCCAACGTCGGTTAAATCAGTTATACCTCCTCCTCCAGCTGGTAAAACGAAGAGAGCTGTTATACCGTTAAGCGGGATTAAGCAACGTATCACTTAGGAACGTGGAAATCCTCCCTTAAGTAATATCATTCCCATATCGTTTAATGAGAGCCAAATCCATTACAACACTGGTATAATCGAATATCTACGAGAATCGGGAACTGTTGTGTGGGACATTGAAAGGAATTTACTAATCCCCCCGGGCCCTCCCCTTTTCATTGGATCGAAGAACTAACACAGTAATTCTTCGATCCACTAAATGTATACTGGTGACGGGTAGTACCCTACTCGAGACCGAAAATAAATCTTATCAAAGGCATGGGTATGTAACTACGAACCAGCCGACTGTGAGTCACTATACTGAGTAAAAAGCAAATAATAAACTTTATCAAAGTCAGGGATGACGTACGCACTGCGAGCCAGGGAAACAGAGGAAAAGAAGGAAATTTGAGATGCTGAATATCACGAAGCGTAGCTAGAGAGAGAGAGAGAGAGAGAGAGAGAGAGAGAGAGGAGAGAGATAACAGTTCGAAAGTGGGTCGGGCTTTAGCGTGATTCATATCTTTAGGTGGCATGATACAACTTGTTTAATCAGTGATTTTGATAAAGGGGGCCATCTTTAATGACCCATAGTGTCAGGGGGCGGGGAAGCTCGATTGCGGGATTCGGAGGCTCATTAACTCTTGAACCATCGGAAAATTAAGGCGCATTCTCGCCATGGCTTCGTCAACCTCCTCGTGCAAGTTAGTTTTCGGGAACTTGTCCGAAAATAGGTTCAGGAAGAGAAATACTTGTTTAATAGTGGCCACTAATTGTGTTACATACAGGAATTTCGGTGTGGTTGAAGAAGTCGTTTGAAGTTATCCATACACCAAGATTGCAGGCTTTCGATATTCTCGACCTGGAGCAACATACGCCTGTCTTTGCAATCGTGGTGTTGAAGGGTCAGCCATTGTGAAAAGGCCCGAAAAAATTACCTCTTGGGAATGTGACGATGAAGTAGATCTCCCTACCGTAGCTACTTTATTAACCCAATATGGTATCGTTGCCCCTGTTGAAGATAATAAATACTCCCAAAAGAGTGTAGCATATTCCAAAGATGAGGACCATGCTGACCGCTTGAGCAGGAATACCGAGCAGATGAGGTTCAACCACTTTATTTCTTCGGTGAAGAAATTAAAGGAAGAATGATGTAAATCATCGTATGACTTTGTCAAATATGTTATCTTCCCCGCCAGTATTGGACAAAGTGGACGAGTTAACATGACATGATTGAATTAGTATTTACCTGTGTTATCTACATTCAGTGATGAAATGAAAAAAATTGGTAAAATCACTTGAGTGGTCATCATGAAAAAGAATTTATCCCTGCTAGAGGAAAAATATGTTGAAGATTTATATATGAAGAACTTGTTGTCAAGATTTAAAAGCTGAGATGTATTAGATGAATTATCTTTCACACACGATCAGGAAACCGGGGAAGATGCGTGGTATATACTAGGAATGTCTCGATGATGTATTATTTTCATAAAACAAATGAGGGCCTCAGAACCACAAGGTGGTAAACGCCACTTTTTAAAAAATGAGTAAATTGCCCTCAAAGTCTAGCATTCATTACTCTGCTTCTAAGAAAGATATTGATTTAAACTAAGTTTCATATGAAAGCCCTACCCTTTATAAATTTTTTTTGAAAATTTAAAAAAATTGTGGGATGCGCTTGTGCGCTAGCATTCAAAATGTACGCCTAACCCCTCACATTTGTGTATATTTTGTTCATAACCAGCACTTAAACCATAATTAGTAAATGTGTAAAAGTGTTATTATATTCGTGTTATTACAGCAATAGATCGGTGTACCTACTATTGTTTTCTTTTGCAATGCGGTAATCACTCGCTTATCACTGATGACAAAAATAGAAAGAAAGCCTTGCTTACAAACTTTATGAGTAACATTATCATACTTAACACAATAAACATACGTTTTCTCTTTACGTGGGGGCTTCTCTCCAATCGTAACACGACGTCTTTTCACTGGGTTGGTCGTAACCAATGACTGAATGTAAGCAGTTTGCTTATCATAATCTCCCAAACCATAAAACCAATTGAATAAAGCCTCCATTATAGGCCTACCAAGCCTGCTAAAGCAACCTACACTACGTGCAGGTACAAGTTTGCATGTATGCCGAGAAACATATTCTTGGCCGGCATCATGCAATAACCTAACAATGTTTTTCTTCCATGACGCTTCATTTCTTGTCCTTTTTCTTCCTCTTGGCTATTGCACATCATTGTGATCACTTTCACTATCAGAGGAAGGTATAATGGCACTAAATAAGGGATAATGATAAAAAAAACCAAACCACAACTCTGTGGACAACCAAATTCCACCGCGAAAATCACTAGATTGTAAACTGTGCGGTGATTGGCCGACACTTATGGGCGCCTATGGGGAAAAATGCTGATTGGCTTAGAACTGACTACCCGCTTAGTGACGCGCGCTCTCATTGGCTCACTCTTGAGCTGCGAACGTGCTTCTTTGTGGTTCTAACTGAGCTCTTGTAACCTCCGCGCAACACTACGTTCATTCATGTAGACAAAATCGATAATTCCTACTGATCAAGTAGGGATTTCAACCTTTTTGAAACTCCTGAATAGCATAGAAAGGCAACATATAGACAGGAAAAGTTGCCAAATCTACTGGTATGACTAACTCAATATTGGTGGGGGTGGCGTTTACAACTCTGTGGTTCTGAGGCCCTCAAATGTATATCGTGTCTGTGTATTCTTTAGTGAACCTTATCCAGTGTATTCTTTATGACTTTGTATGGAATATTAATTCATGTATTTCTGTATGATTTTTCTTACGAAAATAATAATTCTGTTTTTAATCTGATTTTTCATTTAACCTCTTTACACATGGAATATTATGTTTCTATATGCACATATCATAAATGATTAAGACTGAAATGGGCTTTGTTAAGTTAATTTTCAGAGTACCCTATTGACTTAGAAAAATTTGCGTTTGGGAGCGAATTCGGGGAACATGTTGGAACCTGTGATTTCATTTTAAAACATCATCGGGTGGGGGCAGGAGGTGGGGGCGGTTGGCTAGTGGAGGGAATTCGGGGTGAGGGTTGAAATCAGGGTTTTTTTAACTCTGTAGACTATGAAGAATATTGGGGTTGGGGTTGAAATCAGGGTTTTTACCTTTCATAGAGTATGGGGTCCTTTGGGGTTAGAGCTGAAATGAGGGGTTTTACCTCCCATAGAGTATGAAGTCCTATGGGGTTAGGGTTGAAATCAGGGTTTTTACCTCCCGTAGAGTATGAGGTCCTTTGGGGTTAGGGTTGAAATCAGGGTTTTCATCCCTGTAGAGTTTTGCGTGGCGCCGACCTGACCGTGGTAACCTGTGAAATTTCACACCCATTTGTTATATTCACACCTTTATGGTCGATTTTCACACTAATTAACACCTCATTAAAAGTGTGAAATTTCACACCTAGGTGCTAATCCCCATGTAGAAAAATCGACTACCTGGGAATAGCACCTAGGTGTTGAAGGACAATGGGGTTTTTTTCCCCTACTAGGATGATATTCCAAAGTCATTAAATGTCACAGGAAAAATGTCATAGGAAAAAAAGTCACATTAATCTTTCCTAGATGGTGGGCCCCAGGGGTAAATTTGAACTTTGTATGTATCTATGTATCCACCTTTGTGGTGTGTTTAGTCCCAGCCCTTTCTGGCGTGTTTAGTACCAGGCCATTGGGGATTACCATGAAAACAAACAAAAGACTGTAATCATCATAAAACCCACAAGAAATATTGTGATTTTTTCCCTGTGACCTTGTTACCAGTCACCATAAGTTAATGTGACTTATTTCTCAACCAACATTGACTTTTTTTCTGTGAATTTTCTACTATGACTTTACTACCGTTCACCAATATTCCCAAGCTCTGAGGAGATACAGCCACACTGAACTTTAGGTTCCCGTGAGATTTCCCCATTGCTAAATACCGTAGAGTTGTGGTCAGTCTATCGAAAGATATAGATTGCTGCATTAAAATGTCTTATTCCTTGATATAAGGTGTTAATAATGCCAGCAGTTCCCTAAATTTATCCTCGCCCCTCCTCAAATAATTGTACCAATCACCTGGATGACATTTGAGTTCATTTGTGAGGGATGCATGAGGAAACTTTTCTTTCAAGCAACCAGTGTCAAGACCTTTGTTACCCACTAATCACGATCTTGTATCTCATCTAGCTATGCTGCAAAAATCATGCATATGTTTGTGTGTGGAAATTCCTGGCCTTTCCATCGATATATAATTCACCAATTTATGTCCATTATATCCTTTGTTATTACCATTTTATTGACTTCTAAGAAACACAAATTCTTCTCTGTGTGTGAGTACCGGACCCCGGGGGTTGGGCACTGTTTCCGTCCACACACTGCTATGTATATAGAGTGCCCAGGTAATAAATCATCAGTATACCAGTTCTGTTTTCATTGAGACCTCACAACTGGTGACCCGAGGAGTGATGGTAAACAGCAGTTTTGGCTTCACCATTAACGGACTCACTACGGCAGCTCTTACCTTCAGAAGCCTTGAACAGAACCATACAGTGACAAAGTTTAGACTTCTGAAAGCTCCTTCCTCGGAAAACCACCCATGCCACTAACAAGCTAACTACAGCATACCTCCCCAGGTACGTTCTGGCGTGTTTGATTGGTTTGGCCCTGCCATTTACGATCCACATCAACCATATTCATAAAGTCATTAATGGAACCACATGGCGTATAGTTTTGATTTCTGACGAACCCCAAATACTGTTAATTCGCATTTTGGTGCGAGGCAAAATGCCAAACACAGAACCCAGAAATCAAACCAAGGACCCACATATCCCCTGCATCCTCCTCTCACTTTCGAAAACTGCAATAACTCAGGCAATAAAGCTGCCGCCATTCTAAGGGCAAAACACCGCATCAGGGTTCCTGCAGGCCAATGTACATTTCTGCTTAGCCAAGGTCATGGACAAAGAAATCAAAGCAGATATCACAATGACGATGCTGCCTGAGGAAGTGTTTAATAAAATTACACCTTGGCTAGACACGCAGCCAGAAAAGATAAAAATGAAGAGCCCCGCAGGAAACTCACTGAGATCTACTCTATGCCTGTCCCAGGAAGAGCCCAACATGCCCTGGACCTAATGAACCAGCCCCTGGGACAAACTAGGAAGTCTCCTGATGCTGCTCTCCAATATATGACCGCAGTGTGGTACTTGCATTCACACTCCTGAACTTGCTGCAAAGTGCTACCTTGCAGGTGTGACAGACGTACCGCGTGTCTCTTCTTCTGCCATTCATATGGCACACCCGGCACCGTTTCTGCCTGTGCCCTTCTAGGAGCTCCAATGTGTAATCCCCTGGCTGCAGCCAACACACAGGGTCCACTATCCAACAGGAAATTGGAATCTGAGAGAGGGCAGCATCAGCAGGGGCGGCATCATCAAGGACGGCGGCAGCAGGGGAGGCGGCAGCAGGGGCAGTGGCAGCAGGGGCGGCGTCGGCAGGAGCAGGACGACCGAGGTTGGCCCTCCTAATATCTGCCCTATCCTCTAGGGGCAGATCTGGAGCTCGGGGCAAGGGGGCAGTGTTGAAAGGCCACTCATCAGGATTGAAGTTTATGAGCGCATTCCCAGCCACCTCAAGAAACTGCATGTGGGACAACCCCCAGGGGTCGGAATTGTACCCACAGTAGAGGATGTACGCGTTCTGGAGGGCCAACTGAAGCCTATATTTGAGGAGCTACTGTGTCCACCTCCTGGTTCTCCTGGTGAAGGGATGAGTTGATCAGAGATCGACTCCTCTCATGTGCCTGTTGTAGTGCCAAACGACAGTAGGCCGCTGGACACGAAACTCCTCATACGTAACTCAGCCCTCCCGACGTGTCTTATTCCACTGGACGATCTCTTCTTGGATGGGTTCATGACTCCTCGTAATCATGGGCACGAGTCGGACCCCCTTTCAACAGATGACAAAGAAATCTCCCTTCCGCCGCCATCAGGGCCCCACGCACCAACCGTAGGGTACCACTGACGTGCACACCTGCTTCATACAGTTATACGAGGGTTGTCCGTAAAAGGTTCCCAAAGATTTTTCACAATGAAAAACAAGATTATTGGCATTGAATAATACATTTTTGGAAAGCTTAGACTTCTTCCTACTTTTCAACATAATTGCTGTTGAGATCAATGCATTTTTGCATGCAGTGAACCATCTTCTTTATGCCTGAATCATAGAACTCTCCAGCCGCTCCACGAAGGTAGCTGAAGACCTCTTCTTTCAGCTCCTCTCCGTTTCTTATATGCATTATGGATATCTGTACGTCTGTCTTTGAATTCTCTGCACCATTTGTGCATGTGTTGTACACTCATACACTTTTCTCCGTAGACTTCACACAGTTGGGAATGAATGCCCACCAGTGCAGTGTTTTTTGCACACAAAAATCAAATCACAGAGCGTAATTCACACCTGGCGGGAGAAGCGAGTGGGGGTTCCATCTCTATCGGCTGCCAAACCAAGGCTGAGCGTCAAAGACAGCTCGCCAGTGTCACTGGATCCCGTGTCACTGCATTCCTTGCGACTGCAGCTCCTTGAGAACCTTATAATGTGGACAACCCAAGTAATAATTATCCATAAACAGGTGGTATCCCTGGTTGCAGAAATGGAAATGATCCACAAGACTGAAGACAGTTACACATAGTGTGGAGAAGACCCCGGAATACACCGAGAAGTCCACGACGTATCCAGTGTTGGACTCCGTAATAAAAAATAATTTTACACCATATTTCTTTGGCTTCTTGGGCTTGTACACTTTTATACTAAGATGTCCCCTCATTCAAAGAAAAGTTCTTGGCAGGAACCACGAGAAATTGGCACCGTTCACGAATGTAGTCCAACACTAGGCAGACTAAGATGAGGCGTTCGGGGTTGTTCCGGGGTATGGCCCTTCGGTTGAAGGCGTTGAAATACCTGTCCAACGCCAGGAAACTATCACGGGCCATAATGCCGGGCACATTGGGCATACTTAAAGAAAAATTCCGCCTCCAATATTGCCTGACGTTGGCAGCAGGCATCATTCCCAAAAAATATGGAGCCCCAAAAAATGAGCCATGTCCATGAGGTTACAGCCCCGCCAGCGATACGACAACGTTGCCCGCAGTTCGTCATGGCAGTACCGAGCATAATCCGCCATCTCTGCAACCAGGTATTCCAGCAATTCCTGCGTCAGGAAGAACTGAATGAACCCCAGTGCAGTGAGAGGTACAGGTGTTGCCGTGAATGGGTGCATGTTAGGTGGGGTGGGGCCCTCCAACCACCCCTCATCACTTTCGGACAAACGGCCTTCACATAGGCTGCCATGACGTTGCGACCTTCTATGAGCCCATGCGCGCGCATGTGTTCGGGCATGGCTTTGCACTACCCCCACCCCACTGGCCCATCTCCTCACTTTCACCATCGCTATCTGTCTCGTCCCCAGCAGCAAAACTTGGTGCCTCCTCCTCCTCCTCAGACTCTCCCTCATAGGCACTGAAACCCATAAATTCCAGCTCACTTTCAGGCTGAGGCTCCCATACAGACATTGGGGGCAAATATTCGTCATCACTGACATCGAGCATGATGTCCTCGTCACTAGATGACCAACTGCCATCAAAATGAGGACTTTCGACCTGCTCTCAATTGAGCTCCAACAAGTATTCATCTATGTCCTTTTGTTGGAGGCCTCCCAAATGTTTACGAATGCCCCTTAGGACACCCTGATGCTTCCTAGGGGTTGTAAAAGGCACAGGATGTGGTCCTTGGACACTTTCGGCCACAAGAGGCCGCACAACACGGTGTTGGAAAGCTGGGTCACCTTGGGTGCTTGGTCCCTCTCCAGCATCCAAGTCTAAAACTCGCCTCACACGATCACTACTGACAGGCAATACACGCCTTTCACGTTCATGACGACGTTGGGACATCTCTGTGAATGTCCTGGTATGTCACAAATACTCTAACACTTGCAAAAGTTCTGCAAAACACGAATGCGGCAAGAGATTGCTCTCCGATAATGTGTCGCCGATTCTTGCTTGTGCGAGAAGAAAGCAATCTGCTCATGCACACCTGGGTATTGCTTGTAAACAAAACAACAGCTTGATCCGTGAACTTCCAGCATTTCTCAAGGCACGTGATTTCAAATTTTTTGCAAACTAGGCCTATAACTATTTTTCCGCGAATATTTAAAAAAACTTTTTGTAGTCAACGTATTGTACGTCCGATAAGCACCCGGCAGACAATTTTAGTCGACGTATAATACGTCTAATAGGTGTTTAAGGGGTAAGGTAGTTCAGCAGTTAAACTACCATCCAGGTGGAAGGGTTCCTCATCCCCGGGTATATGCATACCACTTTGCTTTCAGCCACCATTGAGTTTGGATGTGTATCGCACCGCTCTCTGCCCAACTGTCGCTAGCTTTACCTGTATATCTGCCCGTGCATTACAGTGAGACTGTTCCTTTTTGTGTTTCCAGCGCCTTGCAGGGGATAGGATTGCAATCCAGTTAACTTGTGATGAGTGTATTTCATGGTCCTCTGTGCAATTGGTGAAGTTTGCAGGAAGGAAACATTACTGGAGGGAGGGCTCTAAGACGCTGTCAGAAAGTCACACACCCCTGGAGGCTCCCTCAGTGCTATACCCTTCATCCTCGTCTCCATTACCTGGCAAACTTTTGCCTCTTGCTCCATCTTCCCCAGAGGAGACCTCCTCTTCATCCTTCTCGCCTGATTCATTGAGTGATGAGGATAGAGGAGAGGCGGCGGCTCATGATGCCCGTTACAGAGGTTTTGGTTCACTCTGAGGGAGCTGTCTTCTTCTTGGGGCAAAATCTGGCCTACCCCACTAATGTCATGGTTCCTTCTTCAGGTCTTACAGAGGAGCCACTTTCAGGCCTCTTGGCAGCATGGCGTTCTCTTAGTCAAGCGGGAACCCCGTTATCATAGGTCTTGATGCACCTGGCTGCCCCCTTCACTTCTCACGCACTGGAGACACCCACTACCACCTCAGTCACCACTACAGCATTTGTGAAGGTTCCGCATCTGGTGTACTGTCATCATCCAACTACTACTACACCCTCAGTGGGGACAGGCACTGCAGTGACCCTCCCAACACCTCGGACTGTGGTGTCTCTTCCTTCAGGGTTCATGACGCCACCGACCATCGTCACCGTTGTGGTATATCATTATTTAAGGATGTAATATGTTTTGCTCCTGCCTTCTCCTTCTCTTCCTCTGTTTTGTAACCCAAGTTTGATACGAGTGTTGTCCCATCAAAAAACAATATCTCACTTTGTTTACATCCGGGACTCTGAGAGACAATGGTGGTCCATATACCATACCCACATATCTGTTTGGTAATTATTAGTAATATTATAGGGTAAGGATTACTAGCATTGTAAGGGATATTATCATTTATTATTACCATTGTAAATATACTGAATTAGACTGTTAAGGAAGGAATTTGTGTTTGTTTCAGACTGTAGTAATGGTTTAAGTTGAGTTGAGCTTGGGAAGCTGCAGCCAAATGTTTTATTGCCATCACAACCGTCTCCAATGTTCCGGAGGGACCTATTGCTCATGCCAGGATACCGATTAGCGGGGAGCCTCCAAGAGCTCTGCAGCCGATATCTACCCTTGCGACCTCTCTGGTTCTTATGGCCTAAGTGCCTACTGTTCCTGTGTCACAGCCACCATCCTGGATGATGGACTTTGCAAACATCCTAAAGAAGTTAGTGAAGAAGTAGAAGAGGTCCTGTAAAAGGTCACCATCATTGTCTCCTCCTTCCTTAGCTTAAGAAAAGGAAGGGTGCCTCTCCTCCTTCCAAGAAGTCTCGATATGAGTCTTCTTGGGATCTTCCTCCCTCTTCGGAGAATGCAGAGGAATCTCTCATGGGCATTCCCCCACCTGCAGGTGGCGGTACTGGCCCGAAGGCCCTGCCCAAGGGAGTTGGTACATTGGGAACTGCTCCTTCAAATAGTTAGAAGAAGTACACTTCTAAGACCAGTTCTGTGTTGAGGCCTCAGTCAGACCATGATGCCCCCAATGTTCAAGCCTCCACGGAGGATTGTACCTCCCAACTCTCTAATGGAGCAGGCACCTTGGTGCCTCGACTCTCCCTACCAGTACCTCCACTGGTACTCAGTCAGAGGCCCGAACTAGCACTGTGGAGAATAAACAAACGCCTGGAGAGGTAAAGGCAAGGTCCCCTGTTCAGACTCCTTCGACAAGGGCTCTGGTCTCGAAGCACTCTGGGGCATGAGTAGAGAGGATAGAAGGTTCCGTCGGCAGGCTGCTTCTCCAACCCCCATCAGCTCCCCATCACGTATGTGCCAAGGTATCGGCCCAGCCTACTTGAGCCGGGGTATCAGCCTGGTGCAGCAGAAATGAATACCAGGCTCGCCGGACAAGCAAAACTTTGTTACTCTTGGGATAGCACCTCCCCTCAAAGGCACTCTCCTCATTCTGTATCACAATCTTCATATGATGATCGCTTACAGGTTGTCTCTCCTCTGCACCTGGCAGGTGGGAGATGGCAGTGTTGGGTCCCCCTCGCCAATTCCTTCACCCTCTTGGGGTTACAATGGGAGTCATTATCCAAATAAATGGGAGGGCTCCATGGATCCTATAAATGTAGGAGTCTTGCTTCTCAAGCCTATGCCCCTGGCTTGGTCCTCGGACCAACCAGAGGATACGCACAAGTAGTAGAGAACAATTGCAGAAATCATAGTGCTGACCCATCAGCACAATGATCTATGTGAAAGACCTATGGCTTTGTCTATAGACCGCCCCTTATGTCTTGAATCTTTGAGGGCCCTGAAGATGGAACCCCAGGTATCAGTGGGGGTGCCCTAGTCTTCTCTTGCCAACGGAGTCCTCAAGCAGGACGACGATCTTGTCTCCGGACAAGAGAACTCCCTCAAGTCAAACCGATTGGAGGAACTGCTTCCTTCTGCTCTTCCACACCAGAGGCATTTTATCAACCTTCAGAAAGGTTGTTGGCAGCCAAACAGTTGATCCGAGTCTAGTGCGTATAGAACTCGGTCTTTCGCTGCAACAGTTAACTGCAGGGGTGGTGTCCCTCTTGCAGCAGGAGGCAGCGACCCCTGGAAGCTACCACCTTCCAGGCAGTCTCGTGGATTGATCTGTGGTCCTTTACAGTGGCCAAGATCGCTTCCTCCACAGGATTGATGGTCCCTGGGGAGGATTCTCATTCACGAGACTGTGCCAGTCTGGGGGTAGGGCAATCTCCTACCTAGCCCACCAGAAAGCAAACCTGTGGGCCAACCTAGTCCTGAAGGGGAGAAACGCTGTTTTGACTCGTCTCACCAGGACTTTAGGACAAGAGTTCGCCATGACCCTAAGGAATGGATCGCTACTTGGTTGTTCTTCTCTCTTCCCTAGAGAGATGCTGGATGCTGCAGTAGACAAACAAAGGGTAAACGATAATGATCATCTCTTCCACCAGGCAGAGACAAAGGGGTCAGCCCCTTTTTTACATGTCACTACGGCTAGACCTGCAGGCCAACCTCCCCCTTCCTCAGGCCCCAGGAAGTCCTAAGCTTCGAAGGGTGCTAGAGGAAAGACCCCAGCATCCTTAAACTTTCTCTTCTGCTCAAAAATTTCCCTTTCAGCCCTCCTCTTCCTCAGGATAGGCAGGTAAGGGCAGCAAAGAGAAGAAGAAGAGAGGGAGGCTTCATCCCCCAGCTGCTGCCACCAGTGGTTACCTGTCCTGCCACTGGGCAACTTGGTAGCAATATGGAGCCAAGACCTGAGTAGTGGAGGTCCTCAGGAATGAATAACTACTCCCCTTTGAGTCTCGGGCCCCCTTCACCAATCTCTTGGTCCATCCCCAGACATATATTTCCGGTACCCAGGAGGACATGGCACTCACGAAGGAAGTGCAAGCCATGCTGGACAAAGGCGCAATAGAAGTCATCTCGAACCGCTCCCCGGGTATCTACAGCCACAATTTTCTGATGAAGAAATCCTCTTGGGATTGGAGACTGCTAATAGACCTCTCCCTAATGAAACGATTCATTTGTCAGACTCGGTTCGTAAAGGAAACCGCACGTTCAGTACTCGCCTCTGTCAGAGAGAATGACTTCTTGCTGACAGTGGATCTGAAGGCTGGATATTTTCAAATTCCCATCCATCAATCCTCTTGAAAGTATCTCCGCTTTATCCCCAAGGAGATGGTGTTCCAGTTCAAGGCATTTTGTTTCGGACTCTCAACCGGCCCCCATTTGTTCATAAGAGTGTTCACTCTTGTCTCAGCTTGACCCCACTCGCAGGGGATACGTCTATTGAGGTACCTCGATGACTGGCTAGTTCTGGTGGGTTCACACTCGCAGTTGCTTCAGGACAGGGATCAACTTCTCGAGTTTTCCTGCCCCCTCGGGATTGTGATAAATCAGGAGAAATTGGACCTCACACCCAAGCAGAGGATAAAGTACCTGGGCATGTTGATCGATACAATGGCAGCAAAAGTCTTCCCCACAGGCTCTCGTATCAGCAATTTCAGGAAAGTTGCTCAGCTGTTTCTTGCCAGACAGGAACAACCAGCACGGCAATGGCAAGTGATAGTTGGTCACCTGTCGTCCCTGGAGGAGCTGGTTCCCCATGGGCATATCCACTTACATTCTCTTCAGTGGGGAATGAGGGAACACTGATCCAGTCTCGAGATTTGCAATCCTTCCTCATTCCTCTATCAGAAGAAGTACAGAGGGATTTGGAATGGTGGTTGGATGACAGGAACCTATTAATAGGAGTACCCTTGAGTACTCCTCCCTCCCGACATGCTTCTGTACTCAGATGCATCGACCGAGGGATGGGGTGCACACCTCAAGGAACTACTGGCCTCGGGGGTGTGGGACCTACACTACAGATACCTCCACATCAACGTCCAAGAACTCAAGGCGACCTTCCTGGCTCTTCAAGAATTCCAGGACAGAGTGATGGGCCACTCTGTGGTGCTCGTGACCGACAACACCACGGCAGTAGCATATGTCAACACACAAGGGGACCTTGCTTCTTCACAGCTCCACCGGTTGACAAAGGAGGTACACGAGTAGGCAGTTGCTCACAAAGTGGATCTGTCAGCCAGGTACATTCTGGGCAAGAGGAATGTAGTGGCAAACAAACTCAGCCGCCAAAAACAGGTGATAGGAACGAAGTAGTCTCTACACCAGGATGTGGCTGAGAGGTTGTTCAAGCTGTGGGGGCGACCAGTAATAGACTTGTTTGCCACCAGGCACAACAGGAAACTTCAGGTATTCTGCTCAATTGTGACAGACCCATGGGCAGCTACAGAAGATACATTCCAACACCCATGGGACAACCTCAATGTCTACGCCTTCCCTCTGTTCTGTCGGTTCACAAAGTAATCAGCAGAGTGATGGCCACTGTGAACCTCAGGATGACTCTGGTAGCTCTTAAGTGGTTGCAGGCCGTTTGGTATCCCAACCTGTTGACCCTTCTCGCCGAGTTGCCAAGAGTGCTACCCAAATGGCACAACTTCTTGTGCCAGCCACATATAGGAGAGTACCATCAGGCAGTGCACACCCTAGCTCTTCATGGTTGGAGGCTATCCACTGTCTTCTGTGGTTGGTGCCGTCGGAGGGGTGTCTCTCCGATCAGAGCCACTCTTCAGTAGGTCACCGACTTCTTAAGTCTTCCTTCACCAAGAGAAACTTCTCTCAGTGTCGGCAATAAAGAGCTATTGAGTAGCCCTTGGCCTAGTCCTTCAGCTGAAAGGAGTTGATATCTATATGTCACTAGAGATATCCCTCTTATTGAGAAGTTTTTTAGTCTTGCCTGCCCAGGGGACCTCAGGCCCCCTGCTTGGGACTTTACTCTTGTTCTAAGGAGTCTGACAGTGCTCCTTATGAACACTTACGGGAGTCCTCAGAAAGAGAGCTGACATTCAAGACCATCTTTTTGGTTGCCTTGGCATCAGCGAAAAGAGTGGCAGAATTTGTAGCAAAGACTCAAACCCATTAGTCCCTGATAACAGGTTCGATTCCTTTACGATCCCCTCCCTAGAGGACTTTGTAGGTAATGATACAGACGAGGTGCTGTTGTGTCCTGTTAGGTTGCTGCAGCACTATCTGAAGAGGACTCAACAACTCCAGCCTGAATTTCAATGACTCTTCATTAGCACTGGCTCGTCCAAGAAAGGAGTGTCCAAGAACACAATTTCTTTCTGGCTTTGTGAGGTGATCAAAACGACATACTCAGCTACCGGAGTAGACAAGCCGATACCCCAGACTGAGAGCCCATGAAGTCAGGAGCATTGCTCCTACACTCGCATTCAGGAAGACTCTGGTGGTGCTTGGGTGAGGTCGAGATAGATCACCTTCATTTCCCTCTGCCTACTGAATATTGCACTTGGATACTCTTTCCTAGGGAAAGTACTTGGATACTCTTTCCTAGGGACCTGTGGTGACTGTTCAACAAGTTGTGTAGGCTTACTCAGCTCCTCTATTGGGACAGATTAGCATCTCGTCTTATATGTACAGTTGTGGATGAGAGTATGAATGTGGATGACTGGTTCCTTTCTCTTTCAAATCTCCCAATCCTTCACCTCTTCCTTCGGGCAGAGAACAGAAGGGTTGTCACATACTAGAACGGGCCATGATCCAGGTAGGTGACACAACTAAGTGGCCATTCTTTGTCATAGACAATAGAGGCATCTACTTACTCTTGCAAGGGAGTTAAGCAAGTCCCTGACAATAAGACAAACCCACTATACTTGTATTTTGCTTTACTATCATTACCAGTCAGCTTTCATCTAAGTTTCTTTTCTCCTATAAAAGGTCTTGCCCTCTATAGGAGAAATGCCCAGAAGTCTGACAAATGATCTTGCAGTTCAACACTGATCATTTCACCAGAGGCACAATTCATCCCCTAGCTCTTATGACCAGGGTCGAATTGAGGTGACCAAACACCAGTCAGTTACAGAACTTATATCAAAATCTTTCTGCCAAATATAAGTCTTCCTAATGTAAAGAACAGAGGGCTTGTATACCGTATAGGAACAAATCACAATTTTTTAAAGTAAATTGTATTTTTCCTAACTATACAAACTATAAAAGTCTAATGGCCGTTTCCAGCTTCACTGAAGGTAATTCCTGATGTAAAGGACATCAGGTTTGTATAGTTAGGAAAAATACAATTTACTTTTTAAAAATGATTTTTTTAATATACTGTTATTGCTATGTTGGATTGCTTCATAATTTTTACCGATACCACGTACGGTATATTAATATTATTTTTTTTTCTATTAAGTGACAGTTCTTTGTTGGATGAGCGGTTTGTGCTTCCTGCCGATTCGGTAGTCATGAGTTCGATTCCCCTGTAAGGACCAGAGATTAAGACAGGTAGCTGGGTAGACTGATGATTTATTTACAGACGAACTGGGTTAACACAGACAGGTGCGGACGGATAAGTAGTTACAAACTTGCACCGAGAGCAGAAACTTTACGGGCTGCTCTGTGAGCAAGAGCCCGTGCTGGCACAAGGCCAGCTTAATCTTAAACAACAACAACGAGCAGAAACGACTCTGAGACAGTAGATTTGTGTTTTCTTATAAATATACATTTAAAGATAATAAGGCGTACAAAAAATGGAATTACATGTGTTATACATCGGCGGAAAAGCCGCGGAACGCTCTATCGGATGGAAGTAAGAACAACGCAACTTGATGATTGGATACAATGAAAATAGGGAAAAAGCGTTGTCCTTACACCCCACTCTGCCAACAGAGTCAGAGGAATTTGTTTCTGATGATTAGAAATTCATTTCTCGATATAATGCAGTTTGGATCCCATAATCAGCTGTAGGTCCCATTGCTAAGTAACCAATTAGCCACAAAAAAAAATCTAATTCTTCAGCCCTGCCCTAGGAGAGCTGTTAATCAGCTCAGCGTCTGATTAACAAGATATACTTAACTTTCTATTAAGGGAAATAAGTAGTATAATTCCCCTGCATCCGCCTACACACAGGTCACTTTCAACATAGGATTCCCTAACCCCTACAGACACCATATTTCCCCTACCGAAAGAATCGAAAACTGTTAGTATCATATCATCCACATCAGTCTGTGACAAAAATCCCAAGGTTGTTATTTAATCCAAAACTTGCCCTCACTTTAAAGACTGATATATTCTATGAGTGTTAGGACAGGTAGTAAGAAGTGTGCTGTGAAAATTTCAGAATGTTCTTGCAGTGTGCCTTCGCTGGCTTGAGGTCCTTGGGGGAGTGTTTCTGCTACATTTCCAAACTACTGACTTCCAATTTTGCCAAAATTTTGTCTAACACATATAAAATAATATACACTTTCCTTTACTGTCTGAAGATCATTTCCCGTAAACATATGTTAAAAGGAAAACCTAAATGGATATGATTACACAGGTCTCTTGACTTGCTCCAGTATTTAAGTGATAATGAGAATAGTGTATAGATCTAAACATTAACTGCATTTAAAATATCACTTTGCAAAGACCTTCCTTTATCAAGCCAACCCCAATCACTTTTTACATATATCAAAACAACTTGAAATAAATTAAAGTTACCTAACTTAGATGGAAACCTAATACGTACAGTAATGCGATCAAGACTGCTACCATCGTAACGGCTGGGCTTGGCAATCAATCGGCATCAGCCACAGGTCTTGGGCCAAAAAAAAAAAAAAATAAATAAATAAATTAAATAAAAAAAAAAAATTAAGCAACTGATCAGGACACCATGACGTCATACGCAATTAACCATTTGTGAAAGCCTTTTGCACATCGAAATGAGATTGTGTACTTATGTTGTCGTACTCGCCAGGCGCCGATGATTTAGTCCACGCCCACATTTAATGATTTTTACAGGACGTCAACATCCGTGAAAGCATGAGGATTCATAATGGTTTACTTGCAACTTAGTTTCGTCACATGCCGACACACGCAAAGGCACCATCGTGTGTCATGAACATGGATACCACCATATATAAAAAGTATATTTAACAACACACAATCTTGAATCTAATATATATTTTACTAAAAATAGAAAATCTCTTGTCATGTCCTACTTCAGAATATTGTAATAAATTATATTTTATTTCATTGTCAGCTGATTGACTTATTTGTATAAAAGAAACGTATGCTAAAAAACTATGTAAATTCATGAAAATACTGGGAATCTTGATTCACACACACACACACACACACACACACACACACCACACACATATATATATATATATATATATATATATATATATATATATATTTGTCATTTTGTCTATCTTGAAAATATTGGAGATGGTTTGCAGTCGAGGAAATTGTTACAAGAAAATAGTGTGTTCAACATTTTACTTTTTGAAGTACGTAATGTGAAAGTCATTTTTAAATAGAATAAAGAAATTAGTAATAATCTTAAGATTGGAATATGTGAATTCGGCATAAAGCCAAGCACTGAGACCCATAGGTTCAGTCAGCGCTATGATGAGATTGAATGAAAAGGGAAATTATATAAATGAGTATACAATAAACACTCTTAAAGGTCACTGTTAAAAATGTTAGAATTAAATTTAATTTCTAATGGAATTAAAACTGCTATAAATAAGGGAAAAACATATCTATATAAAATTATAAGATATTTTCATAAAAACTACAAGACAGAGTGGGCTGATTATGTATAGCTAGTATTTCTCTCTCTCCACCAGTGTATTTTTAGAAGTCTTCTTAACCTCACTTTTAAGAACTTTATTCTGTCTCTTTCTCTTTGATCTGAAATGCACACCGGTACCGATGTGAAGTTGAAGTACATAGATCGTTACACTATCGGCATAAGTATGTCAGTGCGCGTACAATTGCGGCGCAATTTACGGCGCCGGTTTTCCGTCCGAAAGCCAATGTCCTGTTTACCAGCGGTTCAAGGTCATTTCACCGCGATGATGCCCACGATCCACATACGTGGGCATATGCCGTCATGATACGTGAATGTGTGACCCCAGCATTATTCAGCAACGGGACCAACGGCTTTACGTCGAGAGTGAACTTCTATCACCAGAAATACACATCTATCGCTCCTCAATGGAATGGCCGAGAATCGAACCCACGACCACCGAGGTAGATTGCCAACACCATACCTACAACGCCACTGAGGCTCTTGTGCTGCACCATGTTGGCTGAGTGCAGAGTTAAGGAAAACCGGTTATTTTAAAATTTTGCCTCACGGATAAACGAAACCTTTAAATACTTATGTCTTTAGAACATTTTCTGCTTAGAATGACCTTTTCTTTCATTTCCCGAAATATTTGCATAAACTCGTGTTACACCCTCTATAAAACATTATTTCAAATAAACTAACAAGTAAGAGTACTGTATCATTAATTCAAACTAAATCATGTGCACAAATTGTGTATAATGTTAATCTTAAAGGTTTAGTAATTGAACATTGGTCTTATTTTCTAAACTGGTAAAGTAATCTTCATTGGTTTGGCCACAAAACAATATAATTGCATCAGTTTATTAATGGATGCATTGCTAATTCAGTTTGCAATTTCAAAATATAAAAACTAAGTCAAAGCAAGTTGTATATTATGCAAGCATTACACAACCCATATATAATCATATGAAGGCAATGGTAATAATAATGCAATCAGAATCAACGTGAACATGTAAAGAAAAAGAACCAAGATCTCAATATTTTAGAGGAATAATAAAAAAAAATGTAATATCACCAGACCTATTCAAATCTTAATATATTAGGACTAGGATAAGGATAGGGAAGTGGGGAATAGGGGAGAAGGAAGAGCACCTCTGGATACAATCCAGTTTAAGCCTAACGGCGGATACTCGGGATGGGAAAGGTTGAAGGAAAAAAGGGAGGGAAAGTGAAGTATAGTAGAAGAGAGAGAGAAAAAAAAAGTGAGGGGCAGACCCTCTTGCGAAGTTAGATTACTGGTTTAGCCACCATGCAAGGACAAGACAGAGAAGAAAGGCTCGGAAAACAGTTAATTTGGTTCATCGCCTGATAACTGGAGTTGATTTTATATGTTAGTAGGATAGAGATGTACAAGCACCTTATGTTTTTAATTATTTGTTAATTATGATTTATATTATTATTATTATTATTTTTTTTTATTTATTTATTTATTTATTTTTTAGTCAGTATATATATACCTTGGTCTGGGGGGGTCACAATTGACCTTTGGCTCAAGTCTACTCCACCAGTAGTGATCTCTGACTTGGTTGATGGTGAGATCTCTAGTGGTTGTGAATAAGTTATCGTCCTCTAAACTTAATTTGTCCAAGGTTTTTCTGCCCAAGTCTATGGAACCTGACATTCAGAGGCTCCAATTTTGAGTGATTATGCAACTCCCTTATTGTGTTGAAATAGGGGGGACTTTCCCTATATGCTTGCCTCAGAGCTTTATTCTGAACTGCTTGCATTTTACTAAGTACTGTTTTACTAAGTGCTCCAAATATGATGGCTGGGTATTCTAGCTGTGGCCTGGCTAGTGATTTATATAGTTTGAGTTGAGTTTTTGTCGACAGTCCTTTGAATCTTTTTAATCTACTGACAGTTTTCCTCGCGGTAGCTATTCTCGCCTGTACATGGGGAAGAATGCCCGATTTTTGAAATTTGCACCCAAGAATTGTGACTTGTTGGTTATATGGAATTCTCCTATTGTTGACTATAATATCCATGGGACGAGCAGAAATTGAGAGGAGCTGGAATTTATTCATATTTGTAGTTACCTTCCATTTCTTTTCGTAGTTATTGATTTTCTGTATTTCTCTAACAGTCTTTCTTTGCAGCATACATTTGGCTTTGGGTATGATCATCTGCAAACATAATTTGAAGGCAACCTTGAGATGGAGGAGGGGTGTCTTTAATGTAAAAGTTGTAGAGTGATGGGGAGATAATGCTGCCTTGAGGAACCCCTGACTGTAACTGGAACTCTGGTCCTATGAAGTCTTTAATTTTAATTCTTGCCACACGGTTGTCAAGAAAGTTACATAGCAGTCTGGTTGGTAAATCTGGCAATTGTGCCTCCAAAAGTTTGTATTTTAAACCGTCATGCCAGACTTTATCAAAGGCTCGACTGACATCCCTTGAGATAAGGTTGCAGCCGTATCCTAAACTTTTCTTGACTGCTATGAACTCATATAGTCTAGTTAATGCAAGCTGAGTTCCTTTGCCTTGAGTAAACCCATATTGGTTATTATTGGTTAGTAGATTATCTTCGAGGAACTCATTAAACTTTATTTGAACGATTTTTTCAAGGATCTTACCAGGTATTTCTAGAAGGGAAATTGGTCTATAGTTAGAAACAGTAGTTAGATCTTTACCCTTTTTCCCCACAAGGGGAAGTAGTGCTTTCTTGAAAAAGTCTGGCCAGTAGCCCATACTTATGGTTTCATTGAAAATGACTCTTAGAAAGTCCAGCATGGAGTTGGGAAGGTGCTTGATGATAATTTTCTTTACTCTAGAATGGCCAGGTGCTTTGTTTTTAAAATTATTGATTATTTTGATGATATCTTGCAGTTGTATTGGTTTAATAAACTGGTCTTCAACATCTAATCTATCGAGGTCTACCGTGTCGTATGGTATTATTTGGTCGTCATGTTCATGAAGTGCTGCAATCACTCGTTGTTCATGTTGCAAGTCAAACCTTAAACTCTCCCATGGGTTTATTCTGAAGATATTAGACCAGAATTCTCTGAAAATTGGTTCCTGGTCTTGGGGTGAAAAGATTTTCCTGTTGTTATGGAGTATGTAGGCTGTAGGTTCAGTATCTGATCCCAGAAGCCTTCTGATCATTTTCCAGAACTTTCCTGGGTCTCTATAGATTCCTTCAATTTTATTTAGAAGTGTCTCCCAAGTCGAATTTATGAGTTCCTTAGCTTCTATTTTAATTCTTTCTTTAATATTTTGTAAGTATTCTAATAGCTGCTGTGTTGGGCCATGATTATTAATTAAAACTATGGCTTGTTTATAGTAATATTGTAATTGCTTAAGATTCTCTGTTTCTTTAGAATATGGTAAGATCCTGAAAGTTTTGAGGGGTATACAAAGTTCTGTGGCTTCTTTGATCACCCTGTACCAAAAAGTTATTTTATCATCGATGTAGGATTTATCCTTTCTGATGTTATCAGGTTCGTCATAGTTGGAGAGAGAGTCATCGAGAATATCCTTGAAACGGTCCCAGTTGGCGTTGGTCAAATCGAGTGTTGGGCTGGTGGCTACCATAATAGGTCTCACAGTAAGTTTTAATAATATAGGTATGTGATCTGAGGTAGTTAAAGGACCCTGAGTGATTGAATAATTGAAAATGTGGTACCTGTTAGACAGAAGGGTGTCAGGTTTGCCCTTGGATCTTCTGCTGAAGTATGTTTGAAAATCTGGTCCTAGAAAGTAAACTAGATTCCTGTTCATAAGACCTTGAATTAAGGTGCCTCTGGGATTTGTGCTATTGTGGCCCAGGGCCGGGTGAGTTGCATTTAGGTCAGCTAGTAAATAGACAGGGATATTGCGTCTCATTAAGGACAAGATACCTTGCTGAGGAAATACTGGGTTCCTGGGGGGTAAATAAGTAGTTGCTATGATTACTGGTCCCCGCACTGTCTGTAGTTCTACTGCAATTAGGTCATGATTGAATCCGTCTATTAATTTGACTGTGATATCCCGTCTTGCTGCTATCGCTGTCCCGGCATTTTGATCGTTAGTGGTGTTGCATTGAAAAACGTTGTAGTTCCAGATCTTGATGCGAGTGGAGTTGGGTATCCCCGTGGAATTTAGAAGTATAAGATGTGGGGAGAAAGAAGAATAAATGTTACTTAGTTCCTTACTACGAAGGAATGTCCACTTCAGTACGTTATGTTGAATGACTGTGAGTGTCCATTATGGTGTTTTTCCTTTCGTTAAGTCAAAGAACCCTGAGTTTA
The DNA here is from genome assembly GCF_015104395.2 of Macrobrachium nipponense. Classification (NCBI taxonomy): domain Eukaryota; kingdom Metazoa; phylum Arthropoda; class Malacostraca; order Decapoda; family Palaemonidae; genus Macrobrachium; species Macrobrachium nipponense. Next base: position 117,264,244 of record NC_087200.1, on the reverse strand, counting down.
ATTTTTGGAATTTATCATGGTTTATCCTCGTGATCCTGCTACTATATTTGTCAAGTTCTATTGTTCCATCAGTAATGTATTGTTTGACTGTATTATTGTCTAATTTCTCTGTGAAAATGTACTTCATCGTTTTATAGTCAAAAACCATCCTCTTGACGGTATTGTGGGTTGGGTTTTTGGGGTTTGCTGTGTTAATGGAAATGTATAGTCTAAGTCCAATTTTGGGGTTCTTGGTTTGATTGATGGAAGGGAGGCTTGGAAGAGCCAAAGCTCCTTGTATTTCAGGGTCTGTATTGTTATAGGTTGAGGTTGATGCTTGTGATTATTGAGGTGGCTGTTTTTTTGCAGGGTGTGAAGGCATTTCAACTTCAGAGTCTGAATCGCTTAGTATTCTTTTCCTCTTGGCTTCTTCAGTTTCCATGTCGTCATCAATTGTCAGGGGCTGATTAGGGCTGGTGTTGTTTTGATTTTCTGACTTTAACAATGCTGAAACTTTCTTGGCTAGCTTGATAGCCTCTGTAGGAATTTTAATCAACGGTAGTCCATTAGCTTTGTAGAAAGCGTCCATCATTGTTTGGAAAGTGCCTGGTTCAACTGTTTCACTCAAATTTGCAGTGATTATTGCTGTGTTAATTACAGTGAGCTGATGAAGTGAGATGTTGTTGTTGGGTGTGATTGAACTATTCGGTGCAGTTGAGGCTGGGGCTTGAGCGAAGGTCTTGTTTGGAGTAATCTGGGATTGTTGGTTCCTGATCGTTTTAGCCTGGTCCTTGGTCAAAGTTTTCCTGGTGGGCGGGATCTTGCAGCCATGGTTGGGTGATCCCCATTACAAGTGATGCACTTTTGATTTTCTTGGTTGGTGCAATCGGTCCAATAGTGTTCTTCAGAGGCACATATTGAGCAGATTTTATTGGTACTTGGCTTGGGGCAGTTCTTTTTTGTATGCTCATAACTGTAGCATCTCATACACTGGGGTGGAACAGCATAAATCTCCTGACTTAGGAATCTAGGTGGGAAGGATTGGCCAGAGATGAGAAGTCCTTTAATGAGACAGTCTCTCACCATTTGGGTAGACTCAACTTTCACCTTAAATGTGGTTTTGGTGTTAGGAAGCTTAATGATTGCTGTAACCTTCACACCATTTAGTTGCTCAATTTCATACTTGAGCTCTTCTTCGGATTGATTATATACCAAACTGTCAGCCTGGGTTACGACCAATGTACGAGAAGCATTCAGATGAGGGGGGTCCAGAACTTCAAACTTATTATTATGAAGAGCAAGTTTGGTGTCAGGATGAATTATTTTTTCTACTGTTGCTTCATCTGCTATAGCTAAGTAGTAATTATTAGCCTTAGTGAGTTTGTGGATAAAGCATAATTTATCCTGTAGAATATTCCATATTGCCAGGCGACGTGATTCTTCATCAAGTCCCTGGCTAGTGTCCTTAATCTTAACTTTACCCATTATGACATGATTGAGCAGAGAATATTACCCTCTGAAAGAAAAATGATTAATTCCCTCTGTAAGGAAGATGCTAAATTAATCTAGGGGATTTGCACAACCTTTTTGATAAATATGTATATTTCAAAATTTTGAGAAAATTTTTGAGAAAATTGTGATACAGCAACGTGGGATGATTTTTGAAAAGGGGGGAAGGTGTAGAAATATCAACTTTTTAACAAAACTTCAAAAAAAAGTGAAGAAATTCAATTATTAAGGGCGGTAGAACCAAAAGAACCAAAAAACCGTTTTTTTTTTTTTTTAAAGAAATTAAGAGTAACAGTAATAGTTAACAGTCACTTTATGGAAGGCAGTGACTAATACCTAACTCCTATGCAGGCACTACTGAAGAAGTATGAGCCTGGACGATGCAGAACTCCCAGTGCCCCTAGAGAGTTTTAAGACCACAACGGCTACTCCAGGGGCAAAGGGCTACTGATGATATTAGTTGGAAGAAGTTGAGAATGAGGTCTGGAGAGAAACAGGGGAGAGTAGAAATGTGGGCAAAGCCCTAGGAGGGGGTATGGGAATAAGGATAAGGATTAGGGGGTCCTGTCCTTGAACAGCTACTGCTGAAGGGAGAGGTCCTGTCAGACTTCAGGTTGGAGCTTCCTAAAGGTGGGTACACACGTGAGAGCCGAACCTTGTATGTGTAACTGAGTTACGCATATACGGTTACAAGGTGTCAAAATGTCGAGGACGAACCGTAACCACGTTAAGTACGTAACTTCATTTCAATCCACTGCGATCATCAGTCTGTCTCTGTCCGGGTTGTTTACCGACGATGGCCACCATGCAAGTAGCAGCTGCCGCGTGTATTTATATACATTATTTAACGAAGATGAAGCTAAATAAAAGATGGTGGCAATCAAGGTTATATACTAGAAGGGTAGAATACAGTGGTCGGGAATTACTCGCTGACATGAGATTCCAAGAAGTTTCTGGCCACAGTAAAGTCTGTTCTTCGTAATAACTAATAAATTGAGGGGCCTCTTCATCACTCCAATCAGCCATGTTATACATATACGTACTGACTGACCAAAACAAGGGACTACTATGGACGGCCTTGTTCATAGTCTGTGTTAACAAGTTCAGCAACCTCTGTTGTTACGCGTGTAATACAGGTCCCGTCCACACATGGCGTAACGTTCAAAGAGACCTCCCTTTGATACGGGGCCCAAAAACCGACAATTGGCGGGACGGAGGGCGAACGGAGCCTCGAACCTCGCGGGTTTGGGGTTCGGGTTCGAGGAACCGTCCACACTTGCGTTTTTGTTACAAGAATCGGTTACAATACAAGGTTCGGTTCGCACGTGTGTACCCACCTTACGAGGGCTGCTAGTTGCAGCTTCGAGAGGAGAGAACCTTCCTGGACGGTGGCTGGCAGGCGAATGTGTGCTGATCTTAATATATTGACTCTATGACTTGATAGTATACATGTAATAGCATTACAGATCATGCAATCGTACAAAAATATAGTAATTTATGATGATTGAATATCATTTTGCATGCATTGTAGCATAAATAAATAAATGAACTGAAAACATATCATGATTATATGATCAATCAAAGAAATGTTGATGATAGATACAAAACAAATACAACCAACAGCTGTGTTTCCATCAGACTACGGGATGAAACTCCCATCTTCACATTACTCCCTGCCTAGATGTATTTTCTGTGAGGCACGAGCACAGTAAGTTATGTCAATATCACATATTACATATTGTGCTACAAACAAAATATAAGAATACAAAAGTATTGCAGAATATGAATAGCAATGAGATGCAATTGGCACTTTCAAGAATTAACCATTTCAAAGTACCAAATACTTTATAGATATCACTTAAAATGGCCAAAATTACGTGCACGCTCTTCATTTACACTGACAAAGTGTTAGCTATTTCCACTAGATCCAGATCATTGGTTCTTTGCTTGAGAGCATGACAAATGTGTTATTTGTTCTTTGTTGTGTCATTGTGCTTCTTAAGTAGTTCTTTATTCTTTTCAGTACAGAGTTACATCTTTCTGAAGTTTGCAGATGTGGCGGGGACTGCTAAGTATATAGCTTAAGTAGTTTATGCACTTCACTTGTTTGTTTGTTTGTATGGTGTTTTTACGTTGCATGGAACCAGTGGTTATTCAGTAACGGGACGGCTTTACGTGACTTCCGAACCATGTCGACTTCTAGCCAGAAATACACATCTCTAACTCCTCAATGGAATGCCCAGGAATCGAACTCATGGCCACCAAGATGGCAGGTCAAGACCATACTAACCATGCCACTGAGGAGCTATGTGCACTTCACTAAGCAGACCTTGCATGACAGGTTCCTCTTTGAGAGTACTGCATATTTCGTTGATGGTACCTATTGTGGACATCTCTTTCCCTTTCTTCAGAGCATCAAGGAGCATCTTCAATTGAATAGACAATCGTTCAAAGCCCAGATCATTCCGATAGAGTTCTTTCACATCAGATGGTATTTCAGGAGCACCGACAATTCCGCGCAGGACAATTTAGCACCGACAATTCAGCTTAAGAGATAATTCAGCGCATGAAAAAGGGATTTTGACGCAGGAAAAATCTATTTCTGGGTGATTGGCTCGTGTCGCCTATGAAAAGTATCCTTAATATCATTCTTTCTAGGTAAAATTAGCCTAAAATTACCAGAGAAAAACAATTAAGAAAATGTCAGTAAAACTGACTCGCTCACTCTTAAAAAGAAGTGTCGGTATGAAATAGGGGCGAGTGTGGAACACTACCACGAGACAGACACCAATTAGAACTTCCTTATCAAAATCCCCCCAAGAGAGAGCTGATACCAACGGGCGATGCAGCCCCTACTACTACTACTAGAGGACGCCACGGACAGCAGCGCCCCTAGCGGTCATCCTTAATTTTTAGCGCTAGCGTCAAGACGCAGTTTTTCCTTGTGCTGTGCTATTTCGGGATTTATCCTTATAATCTACAATGGAACGCTCTGCAATTGCCACGGCTAAGTTAAGTAACTCATAAGTAATATTTTACCACAATATTATCTTCCGGGTACCAGTATTTTCCTCTTAATAGGTCATATACGGTTCCCCGGTTGTCTCGTGGCGGCCATGCTGCCTCGTAAGAATTCCCGGTCCTCCATACTGGGACTTCTTATACTTATGGGCTTATTTTTCACGTTCATTGTTTTACATCGAGTTTAGCTAGTTTAGCCCTCTTTACCTACATTCTCTTAGCTTGGTATTTAGGGCTATCATTATTTTATTCTGGCCCAGCATCCCGGCTCTTGCTCTCATCGGCTATCGCTGGCTCCGAGTAGGCTACTGTTTCTTGGAATAGTTGCCTCCTCCTGGGCTTCTTTCTCTTTTCTCCTAAAAGTGTCTCTTCCACCTTTCGATGTATTTTATTATTATTATTATTATTTAGGGTGTTAGGCTAGCCTAGGTGCTTGTCCCATGTATTGGTACAGCTTGGTTCACGTGGCCCTACCGCGGTTGTGGTGATCGCGGCCTAGGCCACTAGGAGTCACGTGTTCCATAGCACCTCACCCTGCCCTTTATTCCCTCCCTCTCTGATGTAGGGAGGCTGGGGAACCCCCTGGATTGTCATAACACCTCTTAGCCTTCTCTCTCATTCCGGAGGTGCCGGGAGGTTCCACCAGCAGGGGGTTTAGGGCGACCACTAGGATGGTACCGGGTCTCCATACGGGTAGTTGGTGAGGTGGGGGAGGAGTAGGCCCATCCCTCCCCCCTTTCCTCGCTCCCGCCGTGTTTCACCGGGACCTCCTTCCCCCCCATACCCATTACTCAGCCACCTCCCTTACGATACGAAAGGAGCCTTCCGTCGCAGCCGGGGCCCCTTTGGTTATAGGTTATTGGCTCCACTAGCGGGTAGGGTGGGTACTATGGATGGTCGTTAGCTTGCCTACTATATCCTTATATCTCTCCCCCGCTACCGAAGGGAGCTTACGCTTACCTACGCACTTTCTTCTAGTAGACGGGTGGAGAGAAGTTGGTTTTGATGTTATTACTGTACTATGTTAAGGATATATACCCTAATTTAAGATGTTTTACAATGAATTGTGTTTTTATTATTATGTTATCACCATCCCCGCCATTTTACGTTGTGGTTTCCTTTACCACCACTCCTAGTTGGTTGATTTTTGTGCCTCCGCCACTGGCGGAGCCAGAGACTCTTCCAACATGGTTACCACACGTATTTTGGTGGGGCTCTGGTTTCATCTAACTTTATCGCTCCGGCACCAGCGGAGCATATGTTAGACTGTAAGTATTAACTCTGTACTCATGTACGTTTCTACTTACAGGCTACCAATTGTCAGGTCCTCGCTTGCAATGCGACGTTGCACGACCCCTGCGGACACGATGAGTGCAGGTCTCATGCCCCGTGTGCCACCCTCTTCAACGAGTCCATCGTTTGGCATCCCGAGGCCTGCACCATTTGCTACGACCTGGTCGGTCAGCTGGTTGATGGGGTAAGACCATTATGAAACTTGTTATCAATTTACTAACACTTTTAGTTCGTAAGTTTGTTAACTCTGTCCGCAATTGGTAGCTAATTCAGCCTTTCTTTCAGGCTAGCGGGGTGAGGGAAGTCGCCCTCGCCACTCTGAAAGCGTGGGTAGGCGGCTTTGGGAAGAACGCCGCCAAGGGCCAGCCCTACATTCTGGATAAAAAGCTGGCCATCCAGATCTTCCCTGCGGGCAAGTCGACGGGCTACGTCGATCCCTTGTCCGCCGCCCCCGTAATAGCCGCCATCCAGCAAGACCTTCAGCAGTCGTTGGGGCTCGTAGCCGCCCAGGAGCCGGTCCCGGACGTCGCCGGCCTGGATCTGAACATCGAGCCGATGGCGGTAGTGAGTGAGGGTTTGTTGGTTGAGGTAGGTTTGTCGGGCGCCCAAGGTCTTTCCTTGGACGCTCCTGGATCTTCTCCTGTCCCTTCTTCTTCCGCATCTTTCCAAGGCTTTCCGGGTTCTGAGATCCCTAGCCGCCCTCCCGCTCTCTCTGTACCTCCCAAGGAGAAGGGAAAGAGAGAACCGAAGACTCTGTCTAAGTCGACTTCTAGAAAGTCGTCTTCGTCTTCTTCGGCTAGGAAGTCATCGACTTCTTACGCCGACGCGGTGAAGGCAAAGCCAAGCTCTTCCCAGTCGAAGAGTTCTAGAGGCAAGGCTTCGAAGGAGAAAGCTCGCGCTACCTCCGAGTCGTTGCCTTCTCCCGCCTCTGTTGCTTCCTCTCCGGCTATGCCGGCAGGGGTAGCAAGCACCAGCTCCTGCGTTCCTTCTCCTGTCTCACCAGGAATGATGGAGCAGGTAGAGGTGATGGGTTCTCAAATCTCAGCTTGGGGAACCCGATTTGAGCAGATGTTCGCACAATTGTCGAGCACTCTGTCTCAAACTGGACAGACCGTCCAAGAACTCTCGAACAGAGTGAGAGAGACTGAGGATCGGATGTCCTGGGCTATCCCAGGCTCCTCCCCCAGTATCCCCTGCCTTTTCTAGCAACGGGGATCCTCCAACTCCCGTCTTACGACTCTCTGCCAGCTTTCTCTATGGAGAATCCATGGAGAGTAGCGGCCTACGCTCCCTTTAAGGACGGGATGATTTCGATCCCGGAGTTTGGCACTCGAAGGATTGAGGACTTCGAGTTCTATCCTCCGGGTCTGTCTCAGCCTTTCATCGGGTATGCTAGGCTAACACCAACGGCTCTTACAAGGGAGGACAAGATCTCGAAGGAGTCTGTCCTCTACAGTAGAGACCACGCCCAACGGGAATGGGTTCACTGCCTTGAGGACTGGGAGTGCACGAATACTAAACTCCAAGCCTATAAGAGCCCATTCACTATTTTCGCCACGGAAGAGGAGGTCTCTCTTCCGTTTGCCACGAAATTGGTGGAGAAGGCTCTTCAGGCAGTCCTCAAGGATGAGCCCCTTCCGCAGTTGAGAGAGTCGGAGTCCACTTCTCCACTCTTTCCCGCCTTCGGAGAGTTATGGGAAAACCTGCCTGCTACTTTCACGCAGGGTAAACTCAAGCCGGACTGCGCTATGGACCAGTTCGGTGAGAAGTTGCCTAGGCTGCCGGACTCCCTAATCCAGGCAGAGTTCGATGCGCGGACTAGGTTTGGCAGGTCTCTTAACTCCATCATAATCACGGAAATGGCTGCACTGACTTATGCGAACGAACCGCTATTTAAGATCTTAGCGAAATCTCAATTTCACACGGTTCTGCTAGACGCTTTGACTTCTTCCAAGCCAGGAAGAACTGTCGGAAGCATGTTCTTCAAGAGTGTACTATCAGGCATGAGCCTAATAGACTCTTATCTGCCAGCATGTGGGGAGCGGATCTCTTCCCAGAGTCAGCAGTGAACGAAGTTCATCACGAAGCTGCTAGACTCAACCAGAGCCTTAGAGCTAGGTGGGGCATTTCCTCTAAGAGGAAACAGGAATCCGTCCTACTGCTGGCAAGAAACCAAAGAAGGCTGGTAAGAGATTCCAGCCATACAAAAAACTCCAGCCTCAGCAGCAGTTTTGTGCAGGCGGTCCAGTCACTCAACAAGGACAACCTGCTACGGCTAAACAAACTCAGCCGTTCCTCCTGGTGCCCCAGCAATCCCAGCCTTCGACCTCCTATGCCATCTCGCTGCCTTTTAACCCTGCTTATGAGGTTCAAGGCTACTCTCAATCGAGGGTAGGGCCGAGGGGTTACTTTCGTCACCGTGGCGCAGGAAGGGGTGCAAGGAGTAAACAGTTCAGAGGAGGGCGTGGTGGCCAACCCGCCCATCAGCAATGAGGTTCTCCAGGTAGGAGGGAGGCTGTTCCTTTTCCGCCACAGGTGGGGGTTCAGCAGTTGGGCACAGAGCATAGTGTCCAAGGGATTAGGCTGGAGCTGGATCCAAGATCCTCCTCCAATCAAATCATTCCATCAGCTACCGTCAGAGGAATTGATAGATTACGCGGAAGAACTCCTTCAGAAAGGAGCTATTGCGAGAGTCAAGCATCTAAAATTTCAAGGTCGCTTATTCAGCGTTCCAAAGAAAGGCTCAACAAAAAGAAGGGTAATCTTAGACTTGTCAAAGCTAAACTCTTTCATTCGCTGCGACAAGTTCAAGATGCTTACCCTCTCGCAAGTAAGGACCTTACTGCCGCGTGGAGCCGTCACATGCTCCATCGATCTTACAGACGCATACTATCATATCCCTATAGCCAGGCACTTCCGCCCATTCCTAGGATTCAGGCTAGGAAATCAGACATTCTCATTCAAAGTGATGCCCTTCGGTCTAAATGTAGCCCCCAGGGTATTCACAAAGATAGCAGAAGTGGTTGTACAACAATTGAGAGCTCAGGGAATCATGGTAGCGGCATACCTCGACGATTGGTTAATCTGGGCACCAACAGTCGAGGAATGTCTCAAAGCTACCAAAAAGGTAGTTCACTTTCTGGAACATCTGGGGTTCCAGATAAACAAAACGAAATCCAGACTTGTTCCGGAATCTCGTTTTCAGTGGCTGGGAATCCAGTGGGATTTGTCCTCCCACAATCTATCAATTCCAGTAGCCAAACGGAAGGAAATAGCAAAATCTGTCAGGCAATTTCTCAAGTGCAAACAAACGTCAAGAAGAAACCAGGAGAGAATCCTAGGGTCTCTTCAGTTTGCTTCAGTAACAGATATCCTTCTGAAAGCAAGGCTGAAAGATATAAATCGAATTTGGCGGTCAAGAGCAAACTCCAAATATCGAGACAAGTTGTCAGTAATCCCACAGATCCTCCGCAACCAACTACGGCCTTGGTCAAAAGTAAAGAACTTAGCCAAGAAAGTACCCCTTCAATATCCCCTCCCAGTGTTAACCATTCACACGGATGCATCCCTGTCCGGGTGGGGGGGATACTCTCAGTTCAAACAGGTTCAGGGGACTTGGTCAGTTCAATTTCGCCAGCTCCACATAAACGTGTTGGAAGCAATGGCAGTATTCTTACTCTGAAGAGACTGCTTCCCCCGAAGAAGTCTCATCTAAGGCTAGTTTTGGACAGTGCAGTGGTAGTTCATTGCATCAACAGAGGAGGGTCCAAATCCAAGCATGTGAATCATGTCATGATAGCCATCTTTGCATTAGCAAACAAACACAAATGGCATCTGTCTGCCACTCACCTGGCAGGAGTAAGGAATGTGATAGCAGACGCCCTGTCCCGGTCAGTTCCTCTGGAATCAGAGTGGTCTCTGGACGACGGGTCATTCCAGTGGGTAAGCCGGAGAGTCCCAGGTCTCCAAGTGGATCTCTTCGCCTCACAAGCGAACCACAAGCTCCCTTGCTATGTGGCCCCCAACCTGGACCCTCTGGCTTATGCCACGGACGCCCTGTCGTTGGATTGGAATCAGTGGAGGAGAATTTACGTTTTCCCTCCAGTGAATCTTCTCCTGAAGGTCCTAGACAAACTAAGGTCTTTCAGAGGGATAGTAGCTCTGATTGCACCGGACTGGCCCAAGAGCAACTGGTATCCACTCCTCTTGGAATTGGGTCTCCGACCTCAACGGATCCCCAATCCCAAACTATCACAATCAGTACAAATGAGGACTGTGTTCGCTTCCTCAGGAACTCTCCAGACCCTAACTTTATGGACTTCATGAAGTTTGCGGCTAATAAAGATGCTAACATTGATCCACAGAATATTCTCTTCCTGGAATCAGATAAGAGGGAGTCAACCATCAGACAATATGACTCAGCTGTTAAGAAATTAGCATCTTTCTTGAGAGAATCGAACACTACAACCATGACAGTTAACCTGGCTATATCCTTTTTCAGATCCTTGTTTGAAAAAGGTTTAGCAGCTAGCACGATTACCACTCACAAGTCGGCTTTGAAGAAAATCTTTCAAGTAGGTTTTCAGATAGATTTAACTGAATCTTATTTCACATCTATCCCTAAAGCCTGTGCTAGACTTAGACCTTCTCAGAGGCCTACTACAGTTTCATGGTTCTTGAATGATGTCCTCAAACTAGCTTCAGATACTGACAACTCATCTTGTACATTCATAATGCTCCTGAGGAAGACTCTATTCTTATTAAGCCTAGCCTCAGGAGCAAGAATTTCAGAACTGTCGGCTCTATCCAGAGATGCGGGTCATGTGGAATTTCTCCCATCAGGAGAAGTTCTACTTGCTCCGGATCGTAGCTTTTTAGCCAAAAATGAAGATCCTCTTGCAAGGTGGGCTCCTTGGAAGGTTATCCCACTTCCACAGGATCCTTCTCTCTGCCCAGTATCAACCCTTAGAGCCTTTTTATCTCGTACTTCTTCTAGATCCTCGGGTGCTCTCTTCATGATAGAAAAAAGGTGGTACTTTGTCAGTTAAAGGTATTAGGCAACAAATCCTTTACTTCATTAAACAAGCCAACCCTGAGTCATTCCCAAGAGCTCATGATATCAGGGGAGTAGCCACCTCTATTAACTATTTCCAGCATATGAACTTTGAGGATCTTAAGAAGTATACTGGATGGAAATCCCCGACAGTCTTTAAACGGCATTATTTAAAGTCCTTGGAATCTTTAAAGTTTTCAGCAGTAGCAGCGGGAAACTGAGTTTCCCTGATACTGCTTAGTAGTTGTAGTATTGATCCAGGTCTCCTTTCTACCTACTTCAACCAACATGCCTCAACCTATCACCAGGCTACTCATCATTATAGCCTTAGCCGTTGTGTGTTATAGTGGTTTGTCCCTTATTTTTTTGCTAGGGACAACCACATTGGTACTGATATGTACCCCAGTGGTCCTAACCTTATTTTTATGCTAGGTTAGGCCACAATATGTTTGTATAAATTTACATTTATCTTGTGATAACTTCAGTCACAATGTGTTTGTATATATTTGAATTACTTGTTTTATTTGTATTAATGATGGAATTGAGTGTACCTACCCTTATTTTTATGCTAGGGTAGGACACATGTATGTATATAATTGTACCTATATATTCTAATAAGTAAATTCAGCTATTTCTTTGTTTTACATGCATATTATAGTTTTATGTTACTACCATTTAAGTACTTTAATTTTACTAACATTCTGTTATTGTTTACCCCATAGTTTGGTTTTAAAAGTACTTTTTTTATTTTGTATGCTGTATTTAATTTACTTATATTATATCCATCATTTTAACAGGTTTTTCATTTTTCCTTTTCCATCTTGTCTGTTTCTCTGGTACTCTTTCATAGGCCGACACGAGCTGAGCCCAGAAAAGGGATTTTGACGCAGGAAAAATCTATTTCTGGGTGATTGGCTCGTGTCGCCCTATGAAACCCATCCCTTTTTATGGTTTGTTTTCCCCCCTGGCAGGACAAGATGTATTTATGTTTTTATTAAGGATGACCGCTAGGGGCGCTGCTGTCCGTGGCGTCCTCTAGTAGTAGTAGTAGGGGCTGCATCGCCCGTTGGTATCAGCTCTCTCTTGGGGGGATTTTGATAAGGAAGTTCTAATTGGTGTCTGTCTCGTGGTAGTGTTCCACACTCGCCCCTATTTCATACCGACACTTCTTTTTAAGAGTGAGCGAGTCAGTTTTACTGACATTTTCTTAATTTTGTTTTTCTCTGGTAATTTTAGGCTAATTTTACCTAGAAAGAATGATATTAAGGATACTTTTCATAGGCCGACACGAGCTGAGCCCAGAAATTCAGCTTAGAGACAATTCTGCGCATGACGATTCTGGGCAAGGACTATTAACACAGACATTTTGCGAAATAAAATAAAAACATGGAAAACGAAGAAAAGTTATCAAATTAAATTTTAATTTGTAACATTGAATTCTAAAAAGTAGACAAAAATATTTATTGAAATGACATACTTTATTCATGTACAAAAATATTCATACTAATTTATTGCTGCTATTCATGAGGTAGCTTATATTTTGTAAGTATTCCAATTTGTTTGCTTGATTCCCATATTTACTAACTGGCATTTTTATTGCCTTAGCTGTTCTCTGATAATTTGCTTTTTTTTCTGGAATCGTCGTGTCCAGCTCTGATTTTCAGTATCCTTTTCTCTGCGTTGTCTTGCTCCAATTTTAAAAACTCCACAAACTTATAAAAGGTTGGGTGGTTATAACCCAATGTTAACTGAAGACTTCGGTGCCACCATTCTAATGAGTTATTTGGTCTTTGGTAGGTCTCACTGCACCCAATCAAAAGTAGTCCATAACTCAGATTTAAAAATAGCATCTCTCCTACGAAGTCGAAAGGGACGACCAATCCACGTATCCTCATAACAATTCGTTAACTCCTCCAACTCAGAAGGCATAACACCTTACAAAGATTCAAATACCTTGCAAATATCATCAGCTGGCGCAAAAGCTGGGGCTACATTCAAAATTGTCCTTAATGCCCTTTCATATGAATCCTGCACGTGTTTTTTTTTTTTTTTTTTGCAAAATTATATGTCACTGGAACAACATCCTCCACAGAACATATGAATAACATAAAGTTGGTGGAAAAGGCGTGGGGCTACTTTAAATGTGCCAAAATCATACAATAAAAAAGGTTCCCCACTGTGTGGTACATGCAAATGGTCAGGTAATACATTATCACTGACACTATTAGGTGCTGGAATTGGGTCGCCATCTCTTTTTCTTCGACGTTGAACAATTCGTTGCAATGGAGAATACTTAGGTAGTAAAACCGAGGCTTCATCTGGCAAAGAAACTTGAGTCTCTTGGATTATTCGTCTTGGAACATCATTAGAAGAACTAGCCTGTTCACGAAGATTTGAAACCATTCTCTTCATTGCTGATGCCGCTGGCTGCGGCACATGAGTATGCATCATAACTTATTCCCATGAACTTCCATTAACATGAATTCGACCTCTACATGTGTCTTGTGTACAACGCCAAGACTCCTTTCATTACAAAGTTTCTATCTAAACGATAGCAAAATCCATTTAATAGAATGTGATCACGACCTTTCTCTGATAAAATCTGCTCCATGGGTCCTTTTTTTTTTTTTTTTTAGCTCAGCGAATGTTTGTAAAAAACTATGCTCCAGAAAAGGAAATACATCCAGTACAAGTTTAGAAGAATACCAGTAACTATTATTAGCTTGTTGTTATAGCATAAATAACAACCGTCAATTGTTTGATAGTTGAAAGTGTAAACAATCTTAGATTATTACCAATATTTTAACTGCAAGTAGTTAGTTTTGTTTTCTGTTGCCAAATCATAAATAAGTTAGCATAATTTTCAATATCTTATTTCAATAAATATCATATTTAAATTTTTGAATTTCAAAAATAATAAAAAAAAAAAAAAAAAAAAAAAAAACTAATTTGATCGCAGTTTTCTTAATTTTCCATGCTTTAGCTTTATTTCGCCAAATTGTCTTTGCGTTGAATAGTCCTTGTGCTGAATCGTCATGTGCTGAATCGTCATGCGCTGAATTGTCCTGCGTGGAATTGTTGGCCCACGGTATTTCAGGTCTTTTCTGGTTTTCAGAATCTAATAATAGTGTTTCTACTTTCTCCAGGATACCAACTGTTGGTTGATCAAACCTGGAGTCCAGTTCCCCAATGAGCAGATCAAGTAGCTCGTAGTACTACGTATTGCCAGTGGTACTCTTTTATGTTGGGGTCACACATTCACGTATCACGACGGCGCATGCCCACATATGTGGATCGTGGGCTTCATCGCGGTAAAATGGCCTTGAAAAGCTGGTAAACAGGACACGGACGTAAAGCCAGCACCGTAAATTGCGCCGCAAATGTATGCGCAAAGAAAGCAAGGTCGGACGTCTACCTGGAACTCACGCCGATAGTGTAAAGGCCTGTCCACAATACCGGGCATGCCCATCGGGCACTTCCAGCGGTTTATATTTTCTCTCGCTTCTGAAGCAGTTTTACCAGACAATCGCATCGTTCTGGCTCCATACTCGGTCGGTCAGTATAGCCGAATGGGTTATGGGAACAGTGTTTGCCCGTCGGGCGGTGCCCGCTAGTGTGGACAGGGCCTAATGTTAGATGTACGTCAACTTCACGTCGTTACCACGCCCACCGTTGTGGGGCTGTAGGGTACAAAATGGCTGGCCTGTAAACAGAGCAGACTGTAAAGTGATGGACATGTATGAGAATGAAAAATATTGCATTCTGAAAATCCAGGTTGTAAATTCACTTTGGTAGAATTCTGCATGTACTGTAAAATATTGTATATTTTCAACAAATAAAAAAAAAATTAAGTCAGACATTATAATATACATACCATTGGCAGTCCCAACATCTTGGGCTTCTTCTGACGGACGATGTGGGGCTTGAGGAAGTAGAATATGTTCAATATCCACTTCTCCCTGTCCGTCAGTCGTCTTCCGTGTAGCTGTCATCACTCTGTATCTCATCCAACTCTGACTCCTGTAGGTGGAAGATGACATTTCCTCGACCTGAATGTCTGCAGGAGTGGCTGTAGGAGTCTTCTCTGGGCCAAAAGAAGGTCCTGCAAGATGTGACTTGATGGTCCCTTCCTTCGTCATTTTAGGAGGTTCGGCATCATGAAGGGCATTGTGGAGAGTACTTGGAGGAAGCTGCTGGTCTCGGGAGACGGAAACAGCTGACCTGAGGGCGCCAACCTGACCTTTTATACCACGCTACAGCGTTGCCATGTCGTACAGGGTTGTAAATGTGCGAATTGGTTTCCCCTTAGGCTACAGCGCAATTAGGAGGCCCACGTGCTTCGCGGCGGAAAGAAAACGACGGCGGCGAACAATGCAGGTGACCCTAGTGCCTATGCCCCAACAGTCACCGTGGGTCCCACGTGCAATGCCTGGAGCTACGTCAGGTGACATTTGGCGTGACCACCCACGACTTGTTTTGAACATTTCAAAACTGGAGCAGGCACCGTACGTCGACGATTTTACGTATGTTTTATGTTACATTTACGGTTTACTGACGTAAGCTGTTGCCAACTACCAATTTCCGCTCATGCGCGGATGTGCGTGCGTCGCTACGTGAATGTGTGACCTTAGCATTACAGTATGAAATTGGGCGGGTGCTACCCCACCATCCAAGCATTTAGGTGCTCATATAAAGGCAATACAGGCTCTTCTGTCTTACCTGTGGCATCTTCTACAACGTGGTCATAGAATTAACTAGAGACGTCTTCTTTTCTCATACCTTCATAACTTGCCTTTGTAGCAAGTGCAGCTTTCACAGCATCCTGTATGGAAATCTGTTTGACTTTAATTATTCTGGAAAACTGTTCAGCTGCACCAAACACTGTATAGGAAAGTTGCAATCCAAAGTATGTGCTAAACTTCTCCATTAATGGTATCTGTCCTCCTGTGCAACGTGCATACTCATCATACCCTTGGCTCACTTCTTCCAGAGTTTCTATCAGTGCAGAATAATTCTTGAGCACAGAGTCAAGAGTAGATGTCCTCGCAGTCCATCTGGTCTGGCAGAGTGGTCTTAGTGAAGGTGAGTAAGTCTTCCCCATTTGCATTTGCTAAAAAAAATGTTTACTGAATCAATCTGGACAAGCAGTGCATGACAAGGATCAGCCTGTGATTGTCTGCTATGCTTACCAATAAGCTGATGCACTTGGACATTTTTTCTGTTCATTCAGGTTTAGGGTAGCTTCTTCATGTACAGAACAAGTTTCATGGGCTCTAAATTTCTCTTGCTTTTTTCAGTTATTGAATCCATCTTTCATAAATGCAGGCTCGGTATTTTTACTGAACGTTATGGGATTCAGTCTTTCAGCTGAAAAGCAGGTGAAGCAAAATGCTCTATTTCTTGCAGTGCATTTAGTAAGCCACCCATAATCTTTTTGTACCACTGTGGGTTGAAAGTCTTTTTCCTGATTCCATCCTTGGAGGATAATTTTGTGTTTTTTTGATGGTGGCAATATTTGTGGACTGATATGGTTTCACACTTGTTTGGCAACAGGCAGCCTGACATTCTTCATCAATAATGTTCTCATGAACATCTCTTTCAAACCCTTCTGGTTGATCAGTAGGCCTATGTGCTTCAGATATGCTGGTTGGTGGGCTCTCCTCAACTCTTGATGTCTCTGTGGATGGTTGCTGCTCCATACCATCTGATAATCTTGTGAAGCAGCTTGGCACAGGCAAACTTTCAACTTCCATGCTGTCTTGTTGACAAGGCAGATCCCTTTGTGTTTCCTTTACTTTGTTTTCTGTCTTTGCTTTGGCTTTGAAAAATGATGGGATAGTACATTTTGGTCTGGATAACTTGCTGGGAAACTTCAACCTTTTCTGATGTTGATTGTCTTTTTCAAAGGGTTCTTGAGGAGTACTTTTCTTTCCTCCATCTTCCAACATGGTGATTTATTCAATGTGAGCCTATAGCTACAGTATCTTGTTTGAACCTCTAGTTACAACTGGTCAGTTACTCTGAAAGGAGAGATAAACCCACCACCACCACTAGAATAGAAAACCATAGAAAAAACAGAATACGTATAGAAAAATCATAGATGATACGTATCTACAAGTTATATTATTTTCAGTACTAACATTAGCTATAAAAAACTTGTAAAGATTGGTTGAATATATTTCGATCTGTATTAGTAAAAAGTTCATGATTGCACAAAACTTCATTTTGCATGATGCACCAAAATGTTCTCCCACATAACTTCATAATGCTAATAGATAATAGATAATAATCTAGGGAGTTACAAGTTGTCAAAGGAATATAAAATTCACTTTGAAAAGAGTCAAGATTTAGAAAACTAGATTTCAGAGGGGCTATTGGTAATTTATTTACTTATTTATTTACTTTTTTTTTTTTTGGCTTTTAGCAATAATTTTAACTTCCTACTGGGGATCATAAGAACATAATCTTCATCCCTCAAGGTTGTTTATTTACCTGTGGTGAGCCCCTTCCCTGAGATCCAAGAATGCCCCTCCCCACACATGTACACACAGAAAGGGGACTTTTTATAACATTTTCTCTCTCTGTCCCTTACACATACACATACACACACACACATCTAAGCTCCTTACAACTCACTAAATCTTTTTTTTAGTGGGCACCAGCACCACAATCAGGATCATATTCAAGATTCAAGCCTCCTCTTTGATGCTTTCTTCTTTACTGTGCCTTTATACACACACACAAAATTAATAATGCATTGGCTTCCAGAGCCCTATCTCAAATCCCACTGGGGGATACACTGCTCACTCCAGATCCCCTAGCTAATTGCCTTGCACCTTCAGCACTCAGCATACTTTGTTCTCACTCAGTGAACTTTCATTTCACTCACTAATATAGAAATTTTTCAACTGACACCCTGGCACACACACAATAAAAAAAACTACACCAAAGCTATCATAACACACAGAATTATAATATACTGTTGATAACTGTCTGTCAAAAATACACACACACACAATAAAATAACTACACCAATAAATATCATAATAACATCGTAGCTACACACAAACTTCGTGGAAAACACTCATATTTTATCTTAGTCTTTCTCTTTTCTATTCCAATATTACATTCTTGGCCTACATAGTTTTTGTCTCTGGAACTTTTTAGTATAAGCAAACAAAACCAATAACATCAATATAAACCCAGAAATAACTATATACGATATGACATACGCTGACAAATGAACAAATAAAATTCTCGAAATGACACCAATATGTTAGGCTTGCTTACTATAATATATCTCAGTGTTTCTCTTTTCCAGTCCAATATTATGTTTTTGGAAAACTGTAGCAATTGCTAAGGATAGAGCATATGACCAGCTTTACACAGAGCTAGATACCAAGGAAGGGCAAGGAAAGATCTTTAAACTAGCGCAAATGAGAAATAAGAGTACCAAGGATATAACATAAGACAGATTAAGGATAAGGATGAAAATGTACTGAGAAATGAGAGACATAAGAAGAAGATGGAAAGAATATTTTGAGGCCTTATTAAATGAAGACAATGAAAGAGACATAAGAAGAAGATGGAAAGAATATTTTGAGGCCTTATTAAATGAAGACAATGAAAGATATCTAAGAGGAGATGGACACACAAATTGTGGACCAGTCACAGAAATAACAAAAGCCGAGGTTAGAGTGGCACTATGAAAGATGAAAAATGGTAAAGTGGTGAAAACAGATGGCACATCTGCAGAAGCCTGGAAGGCTCTTGATGAGGAAGGAATTAACATATTGTGGCAGTTAATGAAAAAGATTATGGAAAGTGAGACGATACCCGAAAAATGGAGAGGAAGTATATTAATCCCAATATTCAAAGAGAAAGGGGACATTCAGTGTTGTGAAAATTACCAAGGAATGAAGCTCATGTCACATACACTAAAGGTATTGAAAAAATTATGGATGAAAGATTACGGCAACAAGTTTTCATTGGTAGACAGCAACTAGGATTCATAAAGGGGCTCAGTACTGTGGATGGTATTTTTGTTCCAAGACAACTTAAGGAAAAGTACAAAGAAGCAAATGGTCTTGCATATGGCCTTTTTAGACCTTGAGAAGGCTTATGACAGAGTACCACGTCAGGAAATATGGAGATGTCTGAGAGGAGTGATGGAGAAGTATGTCAGAATGATCAGGAGGTATATAGAAATGTAAAAACTGTATAGAAATGTAAAGACCAGCGTCAGATCTACAGTTGGAAGAACAGAAAATTTCCAAGTTGGAGTATGGCTACATCAGGGATCCACTCTGAGCCCACTTCTGTTTAACATCATCTTGGATGTGTTGATGGAGGATGTCAGGGAGGAGCCACCATGGTGTCTGCTCTATGCAGATGACATTGTCTTGGTAGCTGAGAACAGGGAAGAACTGGAGGGGATGCTTGAAAGATGGAGATATGCCTTGGAGAGAGAGGTTTAAGGATGTGTGGGAAAAAGACAGAATATATGACAACCGAACTGGATGGCGATCAGCAAACAGCAATCAAATTAGGTGGAGGAAACATCAAAAGGGTCCATAAATTCAAGTACTACCTTGGCTCAGTGATTGACAGTAAGGGGAACACGGAAGAGTAAATTAACAACCAGATTCAGTGTGGTTGGAACAAATGTGGGAAGGTGTCTGGTGTCATATGTGATAGGAAAGTCCCTATAAAATTAAAGGGTAGAGTGGACAAGGCAGTCATCAGACCAGCAATGACAAGTAGATTGGAAGCAGCACCACTAAAGACAACAGAAGGCAGAAAGTTGGATGTAACCGTGATGAGGATGCTCAGATTGATGAGTGGAGTATTAAAAAAGGACAGGGTTAGAAATGAACATATTAGGGGTACAGTAAAGTTCACTGAAGCATCAAAGAAAGTGCCAAAGGCAAGGTTAAGATGGGATGGTCACCTGATGAGAAGAGAAGAGCAACACATGGCAAGAGAAGTGATGGGCATGGAGGTGGATGGAACATGAAGGAGAGGAAGACCTAAGACCAGGTGGAGAGACTGCATTTAGAGATGATATGCGGGAGAAGGGACTACAGGAGGAAAAGACACAGGACAGAGGTAGATGGAAGAGACCCATTAAAAACGGCAACCCCAAATAGGGATAAAACTGGGAAGAAGAAGAAGAGGACTATAGTTTTTGTCTGTGACACTTCCGAGACTACCAAAAACAAAAACATCAATATACCACCAGAAATTATGATATACTAATGATATAACACTCACTGACAAATGAAAGCATTCACAAAATTAAAAATTTATTGACAGCAGCAATCTTGAAAAATTTCAATTTTTTTTATTTCTAGCTGTGCTGAAAAGTAAGGGGCCAAATGACACTTTGGCTCCTCCACTTTTAAAAGTGCAGGGGCCATGCATCCCCCCCCCCACCACTGATTTACTTACTACTTGTCACTTTTGGCAGACATGTATGTTTTATAATTAGGTATTAGGGCCTCTTAACTTCTAAATTTCCCACATTCTAATCTTGAGGATTTTGGTAATTTCAAGTACTAGTGCTTTTAAAAAATTTAGTACAAACACAATATGAACACTTTATACACAATTTACTATATTATAAAAAATACATATACAATTTAAAGTAGCATATATCTTTATAGAGCAGATACAATAAGAATTTACAGAAGCATATTACAGAAAACACAAGAAAAATTACAGTAGCATTGTCTTAATTTTTTCATGGGTTATTCTTTTCTTTATATGAAGTTCTGATGGCTAACCTGAGTACAATAAAACTAATGCTAAAGAAATGTAATGAGATAAAATTTAACCTTGAAACTACCATGAATGCTGCAGGCTTAAAAAATGTAAATGGAATACAGTAAAATATCTGTACTAATTGATTAAATTCAAATATGCTTCATTTCCTGGCACTCACTGACAAATTTTTCTTCACAGAGTATGTAGGATAAAAATTAGGATATGGCAATTAAACTGTTTACTTAATCCAATATAAAACATTTATTTTAAGCAGTTGTATAAGGTAAAATATTATTTTTCTAAAAAAAAATAATCTAAAATGAAATACACTATATACCACGGATAAAAATATGTATCAAAATTCTGATATTACCTAATATATACAAAAAATTGTCTCACAGACAATATCTCTGAAAATGCCAGGGAACAATTATCTCATTGTATTACTAACTGCTTTACTCAATTCCTGTAACTTTTTAAAATTTATGTTTTCATTAAAAAATGAGAAGTGTTTTTACTGAATACCACATGGAAAGGAAAGCTCACAACAAAATACTTACAAACATTACCTAAATTTCTTTAAATAAAAAAAATTATCAATACATGTTCGCAATTTAAAACCAACAAAAATTTAAACAGGAAAATTATCCTGGTGACCCATAATTATATTTCTTTTTCTACAAGTTTTAGGCACTGTTATCTTTCTACAAGTGTTAGGCACTGTTATCTATCCTATGTAATTAAATGCAGTTTTAGTGTTTCTTCTCTTGGATAATTTCACAGCTTCAGAAATGATCAGAATGTATGTGCATGAGGAAGCAAATTCTCTAAAGTAGAGCTGGGGCTTAGGAGATCCACCAGATTTGGGTTTAATAATTCTGTTGTTTTGATGACCGAATCAGTTTAATGTTGCTGACATTACATACCCTGCAGCAGTTATCTTCCATAAACTGAAATCTTTCCCCTAACAATTATTTTGATTTTAAAGTAGCAGTAATTTGATTGCTATTCTTTTTATACATACAAAAAGCCAGTTATTTATAATTAGTAATTATAATTTGATATACAACTAGCTGAAAACAATTACAATGAAATGTATTACCATCGCATGGCTACTACTACATATCTTAAACCAAATAAAAATATTACGTAATTTTTAAGATCTACTGTTAAGTACAGTTTCTGGGGGTAATTTTACACTCCTTATGGGTATTGTTTCTGTTCCTCTTGGGGATACATAAAAATAATTAAAAAAAGTCTCAATCTAGTGATGTAAACAAAACTTATATTGGACTATAATATAAAGACAAGACAAAAAACATTCTGGGGATTGTCATCAATATCCCACAATAATGTTTAGGTGAACTGTATTAATGGAATATATTCTAGCATCATTCTAATTATTACTAATATACACTTTTGCTGGTTCTAAATTTTACAATTGCTTGATTACTAAATATATGCATTTTGTAGACATTAGTTTCCTGTGATAAAAAGTTTTCTTTTCAAAATATAGCAATGCAAGTTTTTCATTTAATCATATTCAATTGTACACCCATGCAATTTCTGTTTGGTAAATGACTCAATAACTATTAAATACCACAACCCTAACTAAATAACTGTTAAATACCACAACTCTGACTAAACAATTAGATCTTTTAATAAGTAATTGTAGAAAGTTATAAGATCTTTAATTATAGCTATACCGAAAGTACCTACTTGACTATAAATTTCTACTGAAGCTAACAAAATTTAAATGTAAGTCTGAAAAAATTGTTTTTACGTGCTAAACAAAAGAAAAAGATCAATTCACCTTTGTAAAATCTTACAGGTACCATCTGAATCACCCAAAGTATGGCAAAAAAAACTTCCCTACACCTGATTGGACATGAACATTCCGGTTTAGCAGTACATAAGACAAACCTGGAGTGGATGCTAATAGGTGATGGGAAAGTAAGTAGGATAGAAGGGTGTGCTATGAGCTGTGTACAAAGGTAATACAATCACTCATGCAAATGATTCTCAACTTTTGTGACTGACCTGCTACTTCAGGGTTTTTTTTGATCACTGAATATCTTGTGCATCCATCATCACTATGGTGTGAATGTTACCCGTACACTTAGAATGATCAACACCTTTTGTTTCTTGTGTCACCAGTGAATGAACATGCAACCACATGCATCCCTCCTTAAACGTAGCCATCATTATTATCGTTTAATATTTTGTGTATCCATCATGATTGTGTTGCAATATCTTTTCACATTTGCATATAAAATTCCTTTATTTTGCACATTTATGTTTAGAATGTGCATTAAACAAGTGCTTACTGTAACTTTCCTATGTAATACCTAGTGCTTTGATTCCCAAAGACACTTGAAAGGTATCACAGAAAGTATAATCACTACAGTAACATTTGTGCTTTGTGTAAGAAGCAGGTTCCTGTTTTGCAGTTTTAATACCTAAAGGGATATTGCAAATGTTTTTAAGTGTGGTTTGCTGTTAGAAAACCTACTACAGGACAGGCCTGACAACTGTTATTGAACACCAAAGTCAACTGTAAATCTATTATTTAGTGAATCTACTTTCCTGACAATATGTGATTATGATTGTTCAAATGATGTATTTGAAGAATTTATTCGAAAAATTACTTTCTGTCTGACTGATATGAAATGCAAGTGTCAAATTCTTGCAACTATCACTCAACTTCAGGCACTTATTGCTACTATCATGAGTTTTCCAAGTGATTCAAACAATGTTTCAGTAGTTAACTATAAGAGTCAAGAAGAATAAATGACTTCACTGGTCACATACACAGAAAACATCAACTATGTATGTAGATGAAATTTTAAAAATTCAATGGACTCTACCATAAAATTGTACTTTATGGAAATATTTTTACTGTGTAGCAAATGTGGCAGTTTTGTTAGCTATTACCTAATATGACTACAGTGACAGCCAACTCAGTGACTATACAGGCATTGTAAGATTTATTTTATTGAAATAAAATATCCTGTTAAGTTTCTTTTCTTCAGTACATCATAACCAAATATCTCAAATTTAACAGATTGCTCTACAGTTCAAGCAACATTAAAAACAGCTTCTGTGTATATTCAACAATGATAATCTCCAAAAAATTTACCAGTTGAATTTTATTCGGACATTATTCACACTAACAAGCGAATGTTGAGAAAGAATAAGGGGGCGAGGATTCAACAACGACATATGATACTGACTTGGTTTTTGAAAATGGAAATACTTTAAGCACCACAGGAAGCTAAGGAGAATTTCACAAGATGAAAAGATTACATAAGACTGTTGTTTAATAATCAATGTGGAGTGGTTCAGTCTTTTAGTTCACCAGACCACTCACTAAAATATTACCAGTAAATAGAAAAGCAAGTGAATCTCATGACAAAAGAGAAAACACAAAAATGTGGATAGGTTCATTGACTAGATAAATTACCTTTGATTATAGTTACTGACAAGGGAAATAAAAAGATACAATAAATCATTCTTCAGAGCAAGAAAGAAAAATACACCAAAAATGTGATATATATTACAAAAAATGGACCATACAAGATTATAAAGTTTAATATAAAAGGTGAAAAGCTCTGCAGAAATTTCTAATGTAAGTGAGACCTACCTAAGAAAATAAATCTGAATACCAGAGGTGTTAATAGAGGATTCTGAAATAAATTCCTACCTAACAAAGTTACCGGTATATTGGAAAGGGAGGAAAGAAGAAATGCAAAATACAATTGAAATATCGACTGGTTAGGGGTAAATCATTGGTAGATAAATGTTTAGATAAAGAGATAAACTGAAGAACATCACTTTTTGAGAAAAACACAAGCCAGGGCCAGTATACAGGCTGTGGAAGTGAGCAGATGCTCTATTATCAAGATACACTGATATTGATGAAATATGACAGAAGGATGGAAACCAAGTTACTAAGAGGTGGAGTAAAGTTGTAGACAGAAGTGTGAGCAGCAAGCAGAGACTTGTATCACACTTTTGAAACCCATGACCGTAACAAAAGCTAGAGGTGTCAAAAGTTTTCTATAAGTTTTGCAGAGATCTTACAACATCAACTTGGAAAATTCAAAAGATAGCAAAACTTTTTTACTGTTATGCTATTAAAATTGAGATCTAGGGTTTTTGAGGAAATGGAAAGCTGTGCCATTGTCTGTCAAGTTAATTCAAATACTTGTGCAGATATGGAGGGAAATGTTTAAGCAACACCTTGAAAAAACACAGAACAAGTGAATTTTTTCATCCAAAATCTAGGTACAGGGTAAAAATATTGAAACTGTAGAAGTAAAATTCAGACTGGATGATTTAATATTTAAAGAAACAGTGCTATGAAATTACCAGTTTAGATAACAAAAAACTGAATACCGAACACCAATAATTTAACTATAGACTTTAACAATGAAAGAGGATAGCCAAGGGCGGTTTGATAAATTACTACTTTCATACTGGCAACACCTGAAATACACAGCTGGAGATAAGGCAAGATATCAACTTATGTGGAACTCTTGACACCCTTGTGGCTTATATGTACAGTGATTTATACCTGTTATAAACACATGAGGAAAGACTTTGCATGACAGACTTATCCACATTATGAATTACATAGCCACAGAGCAATTGAATTCAAACAAAGATTCCTTATTGTTTCTACATTTACATGAACTTACACAGCATAACAATACATGGAGTCAGGACAATATTATGAGACTAATTCACCTTTCCCCTAAGTATACTTGAGTACCAGGAAAACTAAAGTGAATCAATCTCTAACACCCCTTATGGGTATGCACCTGGGAAGGTCAGCCTTCCCCCAAAAATTCCTTTAAACTCTATTAGCTGGTCCCAAGCTATCTGTTTAACAGACACCAAGGGTCTTTTTCCTTATTACTTTCCCATGCACTGCTAAAACTCAGCAGTGGTAGTTCTAATGTTTTTGTTTTTATGGCATACCTATTACATTTCTGTTTTCTTAATTATCTAATGATTTCATACAGTAATGTGTACTGTATACTTATTTTGAGTGTCCTGGGTCATAAAACTTCAAAAGAACTTGGAAATTACATTAGGCATTTTTTTAGTAAAAAAACCGTACAAAAAATAAGAAGAAACTCACATTTGTAACAAAATTGATACAGCACTATTAGTAGCTCAAGAAATCACTCATAAAAACGTTTCCTTCAATTACAGTACATGAGTCCATAATTTTGAACATTAAAACTCACTATTTTACATTACATAGAGTACTATAATGTATATTAGCCAGCATTCGCTACAAACATTGAAAAATATAATCCTACCTCTGTAACTTATGAATACATAATCATTTGCTATGCAAACTGCTATTGCTTCCTGTAACATTAAATGTGACTTGAAACTGGATGCATCCAGTAAATCATTGTGCATTTTACAAATATTCTATAACTGTATAATGTGATAGTACAGAACCTTAGAAATACTAGTTTAATTATATTAATAATATTAACTGACATCAAGAATTAAGGCACCTCTCTTGCAGAAGTTTTAAGGCCATACCAAAAAATTTACAGCCAAAGTTAAATAGTTTACAAAAATACATGTATCATTCTTATTACTATAATAAAATTCCTAAAATAAAGAAGACACTTGGGTGATTATTGTGCAGTTGACAAATATTGACTTTGGGAAATACAGTCTTAACATTCACAATAATTCCAATACACACCCATTTGTTGCTATATAAATAATATATACTGGCATTTATATATCAATAAAATATTGACATGCCAATTTACTGATATTACTTCTATTATCGTCTTTTTTAAATCTAATGAACCAAATTCTTGGTTAACAAAATTTAGTTAGACCATAACCAATCTAATACAAAGACTGCTACATGATTAAATTTTCACAGATTTCACAACCAACTAGAATTTTTTTTATGTATTGTTAAAATGCATCTGCCTGGGTTGCCATGTACAACATCTCTCTGTTAAAGTAAATTACTTATCCTATCAAGTATTTTTATGTACATTGGACTAATAATCATTCGACCAGATGATACTCTTTGGATAAGTAAACATATATATGGTATATGATATACCTAAATAGTAAAATCTTTAGAAATGTAGAACTTAAAAATAACAGCTACTTTGCCAATCCAAGCACAAATACTTACATGGTTCTATTATGAAAAATTAATTGACAGAAACAAAATCAGAGAGTACATTATATATAACTGCTGATTAAAAATAGTAAAGCCTAATTTGCTCTTGCCATTCTTTGATACAAAAAGCTAAAAAATATACTTTTTTACTTGAAAAAAAAAGAAAACTATGCATTCCATGACTGGTTAAAAGCATGTTGTACAGTGACAATAAATCTACTGATCTTGTTAAAATCACATAAATGACTAAGTTACATAACAGAGAGATATACACTAAACCTTTATATTCAAGTAGAGTAGCAACCTGTAAAACCACATAAAAATTTGTAACTCATGTCTCATGAGATCCATATATGACTGTCCCTATTGGGGGCCAACTACAATCTTCTTCCATCTCTTGAAGAACATGCTTGTATTTGTTTTTGGGAGCCCTCTTACATGTTATCCACTGGAAGAACTTCTTCAGGAATCGGCTGCTTGCCAGAAAATACTAAAAAAAAAAAAAATTTTTTTTTTTTTAATTACAATTTATGATTATACTGAAACACTGCACAATTAGTTCATTAGCCTACTGAAGTTTTACAGTTGCTTTTATTCCTGGTGTCCTAAGTCAATTACATATGTCAAAAGCAGTACAGTGAGTTTAAGTAATGTGCCTACAGTGTTTGCCCATACTCAAAACCTTTGCCAATTATTTATATTATGAGATAGAGAATCAATTGTCATGGAGAAATAACTGTCACAACCCTAATCTCTAGAGAATATATGCTAATTTTCTATGAAAAAAATATTGCTCTTACCATAATGCTAAAATAATGGTTGTCAGCTTTCAGCTTTGAGTCTATTTACTGCAAGAAATCTTGTAAAGCAATTTGGCATTAACAAATGATAAGCCTGCTTGGTGCTACCATTTTTATGAGACAACTTACCTCAACTTTCATTCTCTTTGTTAGAACCATGTGTCCCTAGCTATACCATTTCACAGGATTAC
The DNA here is from genome assembly GCF_015104395.2 of Macrobrachium nipponense. NCBI lineage: Eukaryota > Metazoa > Arthropoda > Malacostraca > Decapoda > Palaemonidae > Macrobrachium > Macrobrachium nipponense. The sequence continues at coordinate 117,236,458 of NC_087200.1, read as the reverse complement.
AAGATCCTCATTTTTGTGACTGCTCCGGTATGCCCCTCGACCGCATGGCGGTACGGGTTCTCTCTTTCGGTCTTCCATACCGTGAGGGATTTCCCTTCTCACAGTACTTTAGATATGGTTACTTACACATAGTCTCTATATCTTTTATGCAGTTAGCTTATTAGTTAGGCTTCCACGGGGCACGCTCCGACCGCACGTTTCGGACCTTAGTCTAGCTACGCCTTATGTTGTTAGGACTTTTTTATCAGTCATGGTTTTGAGAGTTATATCATCTTATTACTCTGATGTTCCCTCTTACCTTCTCTAGTTCCTGATTACCAAATAATATTGTAGGTACTATGTTGGGCTAACATACACCATGCTTCGGTATGGCGATTAGCTTACCCTGTTATCACTATTTTTACCGTTAGGTTAGGCTTTCATACCCCAATTGTCGATTGGTGACTAGCCTACCCCTCGTTTTCTTGAACTAGAGGTTAGATTAGGCTAACATACCCCTTTCTTCGGATCGGCGATTAGCCTATTCTTCTGATTGATTAGCTTTGTGTTCCCCGTGTTAGTCTAGCTTTAAGATATCGCTTTATTTTATTATTTGATGATTTATTATAAGTAATCCTATATATATCAGTGAAATTGATGTTGTTCCGACGGCTCTTCCCCACCTCGTGTTTATCACCTGGCTGGGAAGACCACTGGTCGATCGCGGTGAGCCACCCGGTTACGGGATCCCCCATCCGTCCCCCCATTTCCCCCTCCATACGTTGCCATCCACGTCGATGGGTGATGACTCATTTCTCACAGCTAGCGTCCGAGTCTGCATGAGAGGGGGTGACTCACGGGGCTGGTGGGGAGCTCCCCCCTACTGGTGTTCTCACTCGTCATGTGTCTCGGGGGCTTGGGACCTCCTCCCCCTACTTCTCCGTCATAAACTGGCCGCTCAGGGGGAGGGCTCCCCTACCCCACGTACTTCCCTACCCTTTCCCCCCCAGTTCAGTCCGGCGGGTGTCTATCCGCCGCTACCGATCATAGAGAGGGGGGAGGGAACCACTGGGTGCCTATCCATTTAGGATAGTTTACACGAGCACTTACTGATATGATGGGTTTTTATTTTTATTCTAATTTATTGTTTAAAACCTTTTGTGTTACTCCGGGGGGTTTTTTATTTCCGCCTCTTGCACTATCCCTTGCTTCGTTAGAAGTTTGACATTGCTCACTCAATATTAATTAACTCCGGGCCATCGTCGAAGGGTCAGCAACAATACCTTGTCCTGACCCCTCAGTCCCAGCAACCTCAACCCTCTACTTCCTTTGCTGTCTCGCCAGCCTACAACTCCAACTATGAAAGCCAGAACTTTCAGGCTTTCAATAGGTTTGCGAGAGGTAGCAGAGCAAGAGGTGCCTCTCGATTCAGAGGGTCCAGCAGGGCTGCAAACAGAGGAAGAGGTTTCCGAGGAGCAAGAGGTGGCCGCCCCTCGGCAAACCAGCAGTGAGAGTCCCAAGGTAGGAGGGAGGCTGTACCTCTTCCGCCAGCGGTGGGGGTTCAGCCCTTGGGCTCAAAGTATAGTAACAAAAGGCCTGGGTTGGAGTTGGCTAGAGGGCCCTCCTCCAACAAACAGATTCTATCAAGCACCAACAATGGAATTGGTAGAGTATACCAAAGACCTCCTTCTCAAAGGAGTAGTCTCAAGAGTCAACAATTTAAAATTTCAAGGACGCTTGTTCAGCGTGCCAAAGAAAGACTCGGAAAACCGAAGAATCATCCTAGACTTGTCCCATCTGAACTTATACATTCATTGCGACAAGTTCAGGATGCTGACCGTTTCACAGGTACGGACCTTACTTCCCCGTGGGG
>NC_087200.1:117214606-117224606 GCF_015104395.2 Macrobrachium nipponense | reverse complement strand
CGCCTACAGATGTTAATATTTTTGGCCAGATGTGGTGTCCAGCGACTCAAAAACAGATAAAGATCTCAAAGATAAGTTGGTTTGGATATGTATATGTATGTATGTATGTATTTATGTATGTAAATGTAAATATATATATATATATATATATATATATATATATATATATATATATATATATATATATATATATATATATATATATACAGGTATTATCCGACTTACAACCTACTCGACATATGACCACTCGTACTTACAACCTTACTTCAGACAGTTGACCATTGAGTTACTTGGCACTGCGCCATCTCATGAGAACTCTTATCACTCAGGCATGAGATCTCTCATCACTCAGGCAGCATCAGTTTGAGTTACCCTGCCTTATCTGCAGCATTATTTGGTATTAACTGTACTATAGACTGAATTGCAAACCAATTTACGTAAGAATCTACTTCTGACATGCATGCATGAACCTAACCCCATTGTATCTCAATGCCTGATTGTACGTAATATATACTATTACAAAAATGATTAAAATGTATTAGTAGAAGAACATTATGGTAAAAAGATTGAAATAATGATTGTACATTATATTACAGTACTAAGTAGGCACTTTTATATAGCAAAGGTTTGATAGTATACCCTACCCAGTATGTTGGCCACTTTCTAAGGTTCGACTTACATCCATTCTGACTTACAACCAGTGGGTCGGAACCAAACTTGGTTGTAAGTAGGATACTACCTGTATATATATATATATATGTATATAATAGTATATATATAATATATATATATATATATATCTATATATCTATTATATATCTATATATATCATATTATATCTATATATATATATATATATATATATATATATATATATATATATATATATCTATACACATACATACATATATATATATATATATATATATATAGATATATATATATATATATATATATATTACTATATATAATAGGATATATATATATATATATATATAGATATTATAGATATATATAAATATATATATATATATATAATATATAGTTTTTTTTTTTATATATATATAATATATATATATATATATATATATATATAGTATATATATATATATATATATATATATAGAATATATATATATATATATGATATATATATAGATATAGATATATATAGATATATATAATATATATATATATATATATATATATATATATATATAGATATATATATATATATATATATATATATATATATTTCATTAAAAGCATCAATACATTTTTTGCAGGTATCTTCATACCGATGAAGTTTTTTCTGATTCTCATTCGTCAATTTCTGGTGAAAAATATGCAGACTTCCTTCTTCTATTTATTTAAATATCGATTTTGTTATGACAGCTGTTTCACCTTATGGCATAGTATATAGTATATATATATATATATATATATCATATATATATATATATATATATATATATATATATATATATATATATATATATATATATTTCTGGGCTCAGTTCGTGTTGCTGCGTGAAATAATCCTTAAGTTTATTATTTCTAAGGTAAATGAAGCTAACATATACCAGAGAAAAAACAAAATCAGGAAGATGTCAGAATAACTGACTCGCTCACCCCAAATAAAAAGAGGGTGTCGGTATGGTATCTGGGGCGAGTGAGACTACTACCACGAACCTCTAGCCATTTAGAACTCTCCTACACCAAAATCCCCTTCCTGAGAGGGCCGATCCATAGGCAGGGATGGCAACTACTACTACTACGCCCCGCACCACGCCGACTGCCGCGCCTCTGGTGGTCATCCTTTTCGTTAGCCATACTAGGTAACACGTGCCATCTTTTGCTCTGTGTTTTTGTGCTATTTCCCTTGGATTTATCTCCACCATGGAACGCGCAGCTATCGCCGCAGCTAAGTTAAGTAACCCGAAAGGTCTGGATTTAGTTTTGTCAGCCAGGGGCCCTTATTTACCGTTTTTTAGGTCTGAAATAAGGCCGCCTGGTCTGGCGCATGGCGGCCAGCGGCTCGCCTCGTGTCTGGTTAGATTTCCTGGTCCTCTATACCGAGACATCTTCCATTGTTTTTACCTTTCATGGGTTTTTTATCACGTGCTACACTAGTTCTCATTATCTTTTACATTGTTTGTAGGGATTTCATTGCCTATACCTTAGATCTCGTTCATGCATGCATGTCTCTTTGTCTAGGTGTGTAGGTGCCTGAGTGATTATTTATATTTTCCTGGTCCAGCATCCTGGCTATTGCCCCCCATCTACGTATCGGCTAAGGCTAGCTTTTGAGTAGTTGGCCGACTTCTTCGGAACCAGCCTACTCCTGGACATCTCTTTCTCTTTCACTCATGTTTTCCCTCTCTCTCTCTGTCTTACGATGTAAAAGTTTTTATTTATTTGTTATATTTTTATTGGGTTAGCTTTTAGGGCAACCAGTTCCTAGGCGGTTTTGTTGCATTAGATCTTAATCTGCAGTTTTGTTGCTTTATCACCCCGTGGTCCTTCGGGCTCACATGGTCGCCGGCCTAGTCGGTTCTGTTGCCTTATCACCTCTTGGTCCACATGCGATCGCGTGGTGCCTCTGGTCGCCCTAGTCCCAGTCCCCTCCCCTCCCTCCAGACGGAAGGGGGGGTCTGTCCTGGCTCGCTTACGGTCGCTATGGCAACCATCCGAGCTCTTCTCCCCCCTCCCCCTAGCCAAGGGGGTCACGGGAGTTTAGGACAGCTGTAAGCACTGGTGAACCGCATGTCTTTACTCGGGCTCTGGAAGAGCTCCGGCGTGGTCGGGGGTTGGGGTTGGCCACCCCCCCCTCCGGTCGCTTCGGGTCTTCTCCGGCGTGCCTTGGGTCTGATTTCTCTCCCTCCTCATATGCTTTACCCCTCTGCCAGCGGACGGAGCACCTGCTCACTATCCAGGTGTACCTTCGGTTGTCGGGAGGGGGTAGCTGAGCTACTGGAGTGGATGCGGTTTCAGTTGGTCATAGAAGCTTTCCCTATCTTATGTACCCCCTTCATCTTCCGGCGGAGCGCTTGCTTGCTATCCGGGCGCTCCTCTAGTTGCCGGGGTGGGGGGTGTGGGGGTGGGGTACTGCGGAGCTACACGCTCCACTTTAGTGTAACTTTACTAGTCTAAGTATAGGGCATCCTCTCCCATTCTCCGGCATGGTATACTACTCCTCGAAACTCATTATGGGTATATAAAAACATCTGGTTGAATCATACTCACCCCTCCGGTGTACACCGGAGTTCCCAACCAGCGTCTTAGGTCATAGACCTTCTTTCACAAGGAGTTCAGGGGTGGATTATGCCCAATAATTTTAGACTACTCCGGCATGCAACGGAGTATCACAGTAGCCCTGTGAGTGTATAACGTTGATACTTATGTATCTTTCCACTTACAGGCTACTAACTGTCAGGAGGCGGGGTGTAACGCCGTCCTCCAAGACCCCTGCGGGCATGAGGTCTGCAGGACTCACGCTCCGTGTGCTACCCGCCACAACGAGATGGTAGTATTGCATCACGAGGCTTGTACCATTTGCTACGAGCTGGTGAGCCAGTTTTTGGACGGAGTAAATATATATCGGCGTCAAGTTTGTTCCTTTCATGACATATATACTTTCACATATCTTAGCTTTAAGTTACTTATGGTCATATTCAATTTTGGTAATGATGCATCCTCAGGGCTTCGTTGTAAGGACTACAATGACCCTCTTTTCCAGGCTGCCGCCGTTAAGGAAGTCGCGTCGGCTACCCTGAAGGCCTGGCTTCGGAAGGAACGCCGCCAAAGGACAGCCCTATATACTTGATAAGAAGCTGGCTGTCCAGATCTTCCCGGGTGGGAAGTCGACGGGGTATGTGGATCCCGCCGCGGCAGCTCCTACAATTGCTTCCATCCAACAGCAAGTGGAACAAGCCTTGATCGAGGGAGGAGGCCAAGACATCGTGGAGGAAGTAGCCACACTTGATCTGAATATAGAGCCGATGACGGTAGGTGCGGAGGATTTACTAGTTGAGGTAGGTTTGTTGGGCGCCCAAGGGCTTCCCTTGGTTGATTCTGGATCTTCATCACCTATTCCTTCATCATCTTCTTTTCAGGGCTTTACGGGATCCGAGATCCCTGCTAGTTCACCTGCTGCATCTGTGACCCCCAAGGTAAAGGGGCACAGGGAGCAGAAGACCCTTCAGAAGACGTCGTCCAAAAAGACGTTGTCTTCTTCTACTTTTCGTAAGCCTCCGGCTTCCCATCCCGGAGCAGAGAAAATGAAGTCGTCTTCGTCTTCACATTCTAAAGGGTCAAGAGGCAAGTCCTCTAAGGAGAAGGCCCGTACTCCTGTCGAGTCTGTACCTTCTCCCGCTGCTGCCGGAACTCCTCCGGTGACTCCTGCCGGGGTCGTGATACCTGGTACCTTTGATCCTGCTGCATTTTCAGCAGGAATGATGCAGCATGTACGTGATTTGGTCGGGTCTCTCAGTACGAGAGTTGAACAGATGTTTGCTCAACTCTCTACCACTCTTAACCAGTCGGGACAATCCATTCAGAACCTGACTGAACGAGTGTCCGACCAAGAGAATCGCCTGGCAGGCCTGAACCAGGCACCTCAGGCCGACCTCCCGGTAGCAGGAGCTGGTCTTGCCCAGCTGCCGGACTATGACACCCTCCCTGCCTTCTCTATGAGTAATCCTTGGAGGGTAGCAGCTTATGCTCCCTTCAAGGACGGCATGATTTTCATTCCGGAATGTGGAACTCGAAGGATCGAGGACTTCGAGTTCCACCCAGCCGACTTACAGCCTCCTTTCATGGGATATGCGAGGCTGACGGAGACAGCCTTAAATAGGGAAGATAAAATCCCAAGAGAAACGGTGTTGTATAGCAGTGACCACGCTCAGAGGGAGTGGTTGCATTGCTTGGAGGAATGGGACTGCACTAATACCAAACTCCAAGCATTCAAGAGCCTGTTTACTATCTTTGCCACTGAGGAGGAGGCACCACTCCCCTTTACAACGAAGATAGCAGAGGTCACAATGCAGGTGGGCATGAAGGATGAACCCCTTCCACAACTAAGGGAATCGGACTCTACGTCCCCTCTCTTCCCTGCTTTCGGTGATTTGTGGGAGAACCTACCGGCCACTTTTATGGTAGGTAAACTCAAGCCGGACTGTGCCATGGAACAGTTCCGGGAGAGGTTACCCAGATTACCAGACAACCTCATTCAGGAGGAGTTTGAGGCAAGAACCAGGCTAGGCAGAACCCTCAACACCCTGGTTATGACTGAAGTGGCTGCTTTGACGTACGGCACGGAGCCTCTTTTTAAGCTCCTAGCCAAGTCGCAAACTCAGACAGTTCAAGCGGACTTGTACGGGTTTATAGTGGCAAGAAGGAACTGCCGGAAGCACGTCCTTCAGGAAGCAACGATTCGGCACGAACCGAACAAGTTGCTTTCCTACAACATCTGGGGGGCAGACCTCTTCCCAGAATCGGCAGTTAATGAGGTCCAACACGAGGCGACGAGGCTTAACCAGAGCCTCAGAGCTCGTTGGGGTCTCTCAGCTAAGAGGAAACCTGAGAACTCTTCCTCCTCAAGCAAAAAGCTGAAGAAGACAAAGAGGTTCCAGCCATACCAGAAGCAGCAACAGCAACACTTCGTACAAGCTGTTCCGGTTGCTCAGACGGGACAATCGGCAGCACCAAAAGGACAGAACCAACCGATTCTCCTGCTGTCCCCACAAGGTCAGCCCTCGACCTCTTACGCTGTTTCCCCAGCATTCAACCAGGTGTTTGAAAGCCAAGCCTTCCAAACCTTCAACAGGTTTGCTAGGGGAAGCAGGGCTAGAGGTGCCTTTTGGCAATGAGGCGCAGGAAGAGCTACCAACACGGGTAAGCACTTCCGTGGAGGACGCGGAGCTCATTCCGCACAACAGCAGTGAGATCTCCCGGGTAGGAGGGAGGCTGTTCCTCTTCCGGCACAGGTGGGGGTTCAGCAAATGGGCACAGAGCATTGTGTCCAAAGGACTGGGTTGGAGTTGGATCAAAGGTCCACCTCCACCCAAGTCATTCCTTCAGTTACCATCAAAGGAATTGGCAGATTATGCAGAGGAGCTCCTTCAGAAAGGAGTAGTGTCGAGAGTCAAGCATTTAAAGTTTCAAGGACGCTTATTCAGCATGCCAAAGAAAGGCTCATTAAAAAGAAGAATAATCTTAGACTTATCCCAGCTAAACTTATTCATTCGTTGCGACAAGTTCAAAATGCTGACCATCTCGCAGATGCGGACCTTACTTCCCCGTGGGGCCGTCACCACCTGTATCGATCTTACAGACGCATACTATCATATCCCAATCGCGAGACACTTTCGCCCATACCTAGGCTTCAAGCTGGGAGACCAGGCATTCTCTTTCAAAGTGATGCCCTTCGGGCTGAATGTAGCCCCCAGATATCACGAAAATAGCGGAAGTAGTGGTACAACAACTGAGATCACAAGGGATAATGGTAGTAGCGTACCTCGACGATTGGCTGATTTGGGCACCAACCGTCGAGGAATGCCTCAGAGCCACAAACAAGGTACTTCAATTTCTGGAGCACCTAGGGTTCCAGATAAACAGGACAAAGTCCAGGCTCACTCCGGAGTCGCGTTTCCAATGGTTCGGCATTCATTGGGACTTAACCTCTCACAATCTGTCAATTCCTGTGGACAAGAGGAAAGAAATAGCCAAGTCAGTAAGGCAATTCCTCAAGAACAAACGGGCGTCAAGGAGAAACCAAGAAAGGATCCTAGGTTCACTCCAGTTTGCGTCAGTTACAGATGTTCTGCTGAAACCAAGACTCAAAGACATAAACCGAGTTTGGCGCTCAAGAGCAAATGCCAAATCTCGGGACAAGTTGTCAGTGATCCCGCAGATTCTTCGAAATCATCTCCGTCCATGGGTGGAGACAAAGAACCTGTCCAAGTCAGTTCCTCTTCAATATCCTCCTCCGGCGTTGATCATCCACACAGACGCCTCGCTAAGCGGATGGGGAGGATACTCTCAGTTCAAAAAAGTTCAAGGAACTTGGTCACCTCAGTTCCGTCAGCTCCACATAAACGTATTGGAGGCTATGGCAGTATTTCTCACTCTGAAAAGGCTCCTTCCACCAAAGAAGTCTCATATAAAACTGGTATTGGACAGCGCAGTAGTAGTACACTGCATCAACAGGGGAGGATCCAAATCAAAACATGTGAACCATGTTATGATAGCCATTTTCTCTCTGGCGAACAAGTACAAATGGCATCTATCCTCCACCCACCTGGCGGGAGTAAGGAACGTGATAGCAGACGCCTTGTCTCGATCAGTTCCTCTAGAATCAGAGTGGTCCCTGGACAACAGGTCGTTCCAGTGGATACGCCGGAGTGTTCTGGGTCTCCAAGTAGATCTTTTCGCCTCTCAAGCGAACCACAAGCTCCCTTGCTATGTGGCCCCCAACCTGGACCCTCTGGCTTATGCCACAGACGCCTTGTCCATAGATTGGAATCAGTGGAAGAAGATATACATCTTTCCTCCAGTGAATCTTCTATTGAAAGTACTGAACAAACTCAGGACTTTCAAGGGACAAGTAGCCCTAGTAGCCCCCAACTGGCCAAAGAGCAACTGGTACCCTTTGCTTCTGGAATTGGGTCTTCGACCTCGACGGATTCCAAATCCAAACTATCTCAGATAGTACAAATGAGGACTGTGTTCGCTTCCTCAGGAATTCTCAAAACCCCAACTTTATGGACTTCATGAAGTTTGCGGCTAAAAAAGATGCAGATATCGATCCCCAGAATATTCTTTTCTTAGAATCAGATAAGAGGGAATCAACTTTGAGACAGTATGATGCTGCTGTCAAGAAGTTGCATCTTTCCTGAAGGAGACAAACACCACAACCATGACAGTAAATTCAGCTATATCCTTATTCGAAAAAGGATTAGCAGCTAGCACTATTACCACTAATAAATCAGCTTTAAAGAAAATCTTTCAGCTGGGCTTTCAAATAGACTTAACAGACTCTTACTTTACGTCTATTCCCAAAGCTTGTGCTAGACTTAGACCTTCTGAAAGGCCTAGTTCAATATCATGGTTTTTGAATGATGTCCTCAAACTGGCTTAGATACTGACAACTCTTCTTGTTCATTCATAATGCTACTAAGAAAGACGCTATTCTTGCTAAGTTTGGCCTCAGGGGCCAGAATTTCAGAACTGTCGGCTCTATCCAGAGATGCGGGTCACGTAGAATTCCTCCCTTCAGGAGAAGTTTTACTGTCCCCGGATCGTAGTTTTCTAGCAAAAAATGAGGATCCTTTAGCGAGATGGGCCCCTTGGAAAGTCATCCCTCTCCCCCAAGACCTTTCTCTTTGTCCAGTGATGACCTTACGAGCCTTTCTGTCTAGGACATCCTCTAGATCCTCGGGTCCTCTCTTTATGAGAGAAAAAGGTGGCACTATATCAGTAAAAGGTATCAGGCAGCAGATCCTTTACTTCATTAAACAAGCAAATCCTGAATCATTTCCAAAAGCCCATGATATCAGGGCAGCAGCCACCTCTATTAATTATTTCCAGCATATGAACTTTGACGATTTAAAGAAATATACTGGCTGGAAATCACCGACAGTTTTTAAGCGTCATTATCTAAAGTCCTTGGAATCTTTAAAATTTCCAGCAGTGGCAGCGGGAAACATAGTTTCCCCTGACACTGCACAGTAGTCGTAGTTGAAGATCCAGATCTCCTTTCTACCTGCCTCAACTAATATTTCACCTAACCTACCGTTATGCTCTATATAGTCCTTTAGCCTTAGCTGCTTATTATTATGATTATGGTGGTGTGTCCCTTATTTTTTTGCTACGAGCACCCACGACATTATTGTAATTTATGAATTGTTCATTTGGTGCGGCTACCCTTATTTTTATGCTAGGGTAGCACACCTATTGATTTACTATAACTTTTAGAGAATAATTTTTGTGAGTAATTCCCCATGTAAACATTTAACTCACTATCCTAGATAAGTTATCAATACTAATATAAGTTTAATCTTAAGTTAACTCTAAGTCCACTATTTTTATGTTACGTTAACTTTCTGTATGATAACTTGTAAGTTCTCAATATTATATCATTTGTTTTATTTCATAGTTTCATTGAGACCTTCCTTTTTGTTTTACAATCTTGTGCTATTTCTCTGGTACTATTTCACACAGCGACACAAACTGAGCCCAGAAAAGGGATTTTGATGAAGGAAAAATCTATTTTTGGGCGAGGGTTCATGTCAAAGTGAAATCCCCCCCTGTGTCCCGCCCTGCAGCCCAAGATTGGCATCTAACTACAAGGATGACCACCAGAGGCGCAGCAGTCGGCGTGGTGCGGGGCGTAGTAGTAGTAGTTGCCGTCCCTGCCTATGGATCGGCCCTCTCAGGAAGGGGATTTTAGTGTAGGAGAGTTCTAAATGGCTAGAGGTTCGTGGTAGTGGTCTCACTCGCCCCAGATACCATACCGACACCCTCTTTTCATTTAGGGTGAGCGAGTCAGTTATTCTGACATCTTCCTGATTTTGTTTTTTCTCTGGTATATGTTAGCTTCATTTACCTTAGAAATAATGAACTTAAGGATTATTTCACTGGGCGACACGAACCCTCGCCCAGAAATAGATTTTTCCTTCGTCAAAAATCCCCATTATATATATATATTATATACTATATATATATCATATATATATATATATATATATATATATATATATATATATATGTATACATATATGTATATATATACATATATACATATACATATATACATATATATATATATATACATATATATATATATATATAGATAGATATATATATATATATATATATAGATATATATGCATATATATATATATATATATATATATATACTATATATATATATATATATATATATATATATATAGATATATATATATATATATATAGCATATATAATATATATATAGAT
>NC_087200.1:117084606-117212106 GCF_015104395.2 Macrobrachium nipponense | reverse complement strand
TATATATATATATATATATATATATATATACATATATATATATACATACATCTCACACCTAACTAACTACATCACTGATATTTGGATTTCAAGTGAGGTTGGCACTTTCCTGTGGGGAAAGTAAATATCTGCTGAGCTATACCTTTCGCATGCTATACTAACTCACTTTAAAGTCATCAATCATGTAGTTATTTAAGGATTAAAAACAAATGTTCCAAAACACCCTTCTATTGAAAAGCTACTTAAATATTATGTTTTGTTCAATTCATTAACAACTCCCTGATGCCAGTCTTTTGAAAAATCTGAGAATAAAATCAAGCGTATAGCCTCCCCTAACATCCTAATTATGAAAATATGTACATAAAAAATGGCTAAGATAAAGACACCTTTCTTGTTTGTAACTAGATGGATGTAGATGGTAATCACAACATACCACTTGTTTTCTTTGAGCCTACTAATGTCTGTCACATATAAAATGGCATGATTCAAAGTAGATTATACAGAGATCAACTTGGACAAATGTTTTGGTGTACTAAGAAATTCTTTTTTTTTTTTTTCAACCTACATACCATTAGTATAAACAGGTTTGCGGAAGGGATAACCAGGAGAAAAAACAAAACACAATGTCAGGTACTGAAAACTTGATGTATAGAAAATGGCTGCAGTTTCCCAACTTTTTGTATTGTCAGCTTCTTCACCAGGGGTAGGGGTATTTGGCACAAACCTGAGAAAAGGACAAAATAAATTAGATCCCTATTGCAATTCTACAGAGTTCAAAATCATGAAATTTTAATGTTACATTCACTTACCAAGAAAGCTTACTATAAATTCCAAGTCATACAAATTATGATTTTGTAGATATACTCAGAAAAATGGCTTCATAAAAAGAGCTACTGTAATATGCAAATACAGTATGTAATATATATCTGTTGCAAAAATTAGATTTTAATAAATTAGTGAATGCAACACAATGTTAATAGGTTTGAATCTAAATTTCACAAACAGTAATTCATGCAAAATATTTAATGGCATAGCCACTGTTCATCCTCAGAGGAGTTACACTCTCATGGTTCTCCCAGGGCTCCATAAGACAAACCAACCAATCTCAGGGTAGTTGGTCTTGGCCAAAATAGAGCTAGTTGGCACAGTGATACAATAAAAAGGACTTTGGCTTATTTTTTCTCAAATATCAGGACAGCACAATAAAAAAAACACAGCAACACTGATACTTACCAAGGTTGTTGTTGGAGATAGTAGTAAGCAGCAACTTGGGTAAGGATGACAAGTAAGATCTGTGATACAACTGAAAATAGGTTCACAGCTCCCAGAAGATTTCCAAGCGGTTTTTCAGGCACAAGCTTGCTGTAAATTAAAACAAAAAATAAATAAAATACAATTTCTCTTTTTATTCTGAATATTTGTTTGAAGTTTGCGCAAATTAATAAAACTAGTTTAGTATCTTATATGAATTTGGAAGATAAGTTCATATTAAAAAGACAGAAAATATCCAAGTACTTTCTAATGATATAACAGTAGATATTCATAAGGACACTACAAGTCAAGGCATCAAATGCTAAATGTGTATATACATAGTTGCATACAAAAAGAATCTACTTTCATGGAAAGTTCAAAGACTTCAAATTTACAAAAATACATTAAAATACATTTACACTGCAATACTTCAAATGCTATCAATATACACAGTGCTCCCCGACTTTTATGCAGGGATAGGTTCCAGAACCTGCTGTGGAAATGAAAAAAATCTCTCATAAAAATGCTTATACCTGGTTTACAACTGCCAAATACCCTATACCCCTTAAACTAAAATGCTTATAATTGCCTACTATAAGTGTTCACTGACTAATTTAGTAGTTCAAACAAAGAAATTATCAGACTACTTCAATTTAATATAATTTCAAACAAAAATACACCCTAAACCATCATCCTAAAACACTCAATGTCATCTTACACTGCCCTCCTGCAACTATTACTCGAAAGTATATAAAACCCAGCCCTTCCCCCCTCCCCCACAAAACACTTATAACTGCCTATTTTAACAGTTTAATAACAATTCAAACAAAAACATACCCCAATATCATTTCACAGTCATCATACAACATTATGTACCAAACTTACAACTGTTACTTTTATGTATTCCCTATAATTCTGACACAAGTTTTCTTTTGCCTAATTAAAATTTGAGCATCGTCTACTGTACAGCACATAATTTTCATACATTTTATGATATTTTGCTGTGTTGTAAGATGATTTTGAAATTATATTTACTGTTCAGATCCCAGAACACACCAATATATTTTTCAAAGTCATCTTACAACATTATGTACCAAACTACAACTGTTACTTTTAAGTATCCTCTATAATTCACACACATTTTCTTTTGCCTAACGTAACTTTGTGCATTGTCTACTGTACAGCACATAATATTCGTACATTTTATTATATTTTGCTATGTTTTAATTAGATTTTGAAATGATATATTTACTGTACAGTAAGTATTTTAGAATAGTACCACTGTATAGAGCATACCGTATATTTCGGCGTATAAAGTCGACCCTTTAGCCCCAAAAAATCATGCCAAAATTAGGGGGTCGACTTATCTAACGGTAAAAAAAAGTGAATCTTTATTATTTTGGCATATCGGTATAGGAATCCAGGCTTTACAGTTGGCTAATAAGAACGACAGCCTTGTTGAGGTAACTATGTATGTAAATACCAGTATTAAAAAACATTTCACACTGTAATATGACAATAATAATACATTAGTACATCCATTACCTTAAATAAAATGAAAATAATCAAAGTAACTTGAAGAAACCCCAATTGTACAGCAAGTGTAAACATTGCGTAGCCATTTGTAGTACAGTAATTGAGAAGGATGCGTTCACTGACAGTTTTGTATTTACCGGGGTATTGTTCAAAAGCATTTATGGTATGAAATCTTTATTTATCACTAAATAAAATAAAAAAAATTTGTATTTAATAGTAAATATGTATTTAAAATCCTTCAAAATTACTTGAGTCATCGTCACTTTAATTAAACAATTCATCAAACAAATTATCATTCACGGTTTCATCAGGATCCCAGTTTGAATCTGGTGAATCATCTGCAGGTTCGTTTTCCCTCAAATGAGCCTGTTTATGCCATAGAAGAACCAATGGTCAAGGAATATTCCAACATACTAATAAAATACCGGCACGTCGTTTTAACAACCCAATCAAAACATTAACTTGAGTGGCAGTTTGTACATACATATATACGTAGGCTGTTATGCAGTGTTACTTAGCGCTTTGTTTGTTTACATTACACTCGAGTAACATATCTTTCGTTTCGTCATTTCTAATCATATTTGCCGGTATATTCATCTTTTATATATTACGCAGATTTGTTAATATACCGAGTATATTACCTGTATTTCTTATGATAAGTAGAGCAACATAAGTACCGTAATATCATTCAAGTTATTTTATATGATACGTTTTACCCTGCTGCTTATTTTGAGCGTACGGCTGGCCTCACATTTTATAGGTCAACTAATAGTATACCCGATATTAGTTAAAATCATAAAAATTTACTCAGAATTGGGGGGTCGACTTACACGCCGAAATATACGGTATCTAAAATACATGGGTAGTTTAGAATGATGGCACATTCCTCCAAACACTTCATATTTTTGTGGTTACATACAAATACATTCATGATTTGTGTTTATTCTTCACCATCTATAAATTTATTAAAAAATTCTCTCTCTCTCTCTCTCTCTCTCTCTCTCAATCCAAATTTCATACACAGGTAACACATACACAAAACCACCAGTAGCAAGTTCTCAGACGACAGAATTTCAGTCCTCTGTACTAATCAATTACTATACCATAAACATAAAAAAACATGAAAATAAACAAACCCAGGAAGTTCACTGCATACATAGGAAAGTTGCCACATTTTTTTGCTTTGTCTGATTTATTGTACTG
Source organism: Macrobrachium nipponense (assembly GCF_015104395.2). NCBI lineage: Eukaryota > Metazoa > Arthropoda > Malacostraca > Decapoda > Palaemonidae > Macrobrachium > Macrobrachium nipponense. The sequence continues at coordinate 117,208,116 of NC_087200.1, read as the reverse complement.
TATTTTATGACAAGTTTAGACAAAAGAATGTTTTATCACTACTGATGTTTCATCTCTAATCACCATAAAAATATTTGAAACCAGAATTTCATACATAGGCAACTCAAAACCATTCTTACTCTCTCTCTCTCTCTTAGTATACATACTGGAAAAACAGCAAAATATTGAACCCGACAAATTCAGGACGCACAGTGAAGCCTTAAACCACAACACTTGCATATGTATATTTATCACAGTAATGTGATGTGACTCATATAATGGCTACGTGCGACAAAAGCACTACAACGTTGTCAAGGTGGGTTGATGTTGACTCCAAAACAACGAACACCTGAGAGAGACAGATATTTGTAGTTGAAAGGAGGCATAAACTTATACCCTCTTGCAGTGGAGGTGTGGTTTAAGGCTTCACTGTGCATCGTTAATTTGTTGGGTTCAATGGTTCACTGCCGTGAGCCAACAAAGTTCTTATCGACTAAAAAATTTCCCTTCGGTTAACACATATGAAAATATATTTATTCCGAGGTAGAGTGAATTAGATATTAACCCTTAAACGCCGACTGGACGTATTTTACGTCAACATTTTTTGTCTCTCGGGTGCCGACTGGACGTATTTTACGTCGACATACAAAAGTTATTTTAAAAATTCGCGGAAAAATACTTTTAGGCCTACCAGCCAAAAACTCTTGAAACATGCTCCTTGGGGGATGCTGGGAGTTCACGGATCGAGGTGTTGTTTTGTTTACAATTGTTACGCAGGCGCGCAAGCGCGAATTTCTTTCTTGCCGCACTAAAAAGTATCTGTGACACATCTCAGAAATTATTTCGTCATTTTGACATAATTTTTGTACCATTTTAAATTAGCCATTACATAGAGTATTATATATGAAAATGTGTGCATTTCTATGTAGAATACAACAAAATAATACTCATGATTGTAGCTTTTATCAGTTTTGAGATATTTTCATATAAATAATGATAAGTGCCAAAATTTCAACCTTCGGTCAACTTTGACTCTACTGAAATGGTCGAAAAATGCAATTGTAAGCTAAAACTCTTATATTTTAGTAATATTCAATCATTACCTTAATTTTGCAACTAATTGGAAGTCTCTAGCACAATATTTTGATTTACGGTGAATTTATGAAAAAACTTTTTCCTTACGTCCGTGCGGTAACTCTACATGCGATTGTGGTAATGTTTGCACCATTTTAAATTAGTTCCGTTACCTTATAAAGTTTTATATATGAAAATGTGCACAATTTCATGCACAATACAACTAAAAATAACCCATGGTTGTAGCTTTTATCAATTTTGAAATATTTTCATATAAATAATGATAAGTGACAAATTTTCAACTTTCGGTCAACTTTGACTCTACCGAAATGGTCAAAAAACGCAATTGTAAGCTAAAACGCTTATATTCTAGTAATATTCAATCTTTTACCTTCATTTTGCAACAAATAGGAAGTCTCTAGCACAATATTTCGATTTATGGTGAATTTATTAAAAAAATAACATTTTCTTTACGTCCGCGCGGTAACTCTTCCGAAACAATCATACGTGCGATTGTGGTAATGTTTGCACCATTTTAAATTAGCCGTTACATAAGGTTTTATATATGAAAATGTGTGCAATTTCATGTAGAATACAACAAAAATTAATTGAAGGTCGTAGCTTTTCTCAACAGGGTTATCAACTTCAAACTCGATAGCGCGAGACCTACTAGAACTCCTAGATGAAGCTTTCCCAACCTTGTCTTTTTCAAGCTTTCTTAAATAAGAAGAAAGCGCCTTCCATTCTTCTTCATTCAATTTACCACATTCTCTACAAGGATTAATAAATGAGCAGTCATTCCCCCTACACTTCATGCATACTGTGTGAGGGTCTACCGCAGCTTTCAGTAGCCTCACCTTACAATCACTGACAGAACAAACTATGAACATAGCTGATTTCTTAATCTCTAAATCAGACATAATGAAATCCCAAAAACAATCTAAAGAATAATAAAAAAACGGTCCACAAATCGCGAATGCCAAGCCAAAGAGCAGGTACTTCACCAAAAGTCCAATGAAACAATCCAGGGCAAAAACGAGTAAGAATCCAATATCGAGAGGTACCGACAACAGGTGTAGTCGACACCAGCGACAGAGAAAATATGACTGGAAAGGGGGATTGGTTCATACACCCGCCACCCAGCGGCAGGTAGGGTAGATCACCTGACCTACCTGTCGCGTTTGCCGCGAGTTTTGAATTCTGTCGTGACGTCAAGAGACGTAAGCTAAGTATATATCTGACAGGAAAGTTCATGTACAAAAATATATACCTACAGCAAATAACAGAGAGAGAGAGAGAGAGAGAGAGAGAGAGAGAGAGAGAGAGAGAGAGAGAGAAACCAATGAATGGCAACATCATATATTTGACCCTCAAGAGTGAAATTGTGAATTATTTCTGAGACAGAGAGAATAATAATGGAGAGAGAGAGAGAGAGAGAGAGAGAGAGAGAGAGAGAGAGAGAGAGAGAGAGAGAGAGAGAGAGAGAGAGAGAGAGAGAGAGAATAACTCCTAGACTCCGCTTCCTCCCCTCCACCAATTCGTATATCAAACTCATTTACTCCCCTGTCCAAGTTCCTCCAAGTGGATAAAAAGACTGGGAATCGCTATTTTTAATTAATCTTATTAATATTTGAAAATCAGTTATAAGGTAAATCATTTATTTACACTACAAAACAAATAAACATACATGAGAGAGAGAGAGAGAGAAAGAGAGAGAATGTTATTGTTACTGTTTAACCTCATTAAACGTAATATTATTTGTAAACTAGTACTGTATATTATTATTTTACCATAAAATATAGTAATGTCCTTAAAGATATACTTATACATACACTTCCAGCCCAAACAGAGGGCGAGAGTTACCACTAGCGCATGCTAGTATCTCGTGTGGAGAGAGAGAGAGAGAGAGAGAGAGAGAGGGTTGTCCTTATTTAAAAGAGTGAAATGGATAGATTATTGTACTTCTTTAAAATACTATCACATGTGAATTTTGAGATTAGTTATATTATTATTATTATGCGAAAATATTAATAAACATACACGTACCATAGAAATTATCTCATATCAGCAAAAGAGAAAGAGAGAGAGAATTTCAATGATCCGTAGATGGCAACACTGGATTTGACAGTTGGAACCCAGCCAACCAAGCTGGTTACGTGTTCAAAAACAAGACATGGGGTTAAATGCATTTTCTTTTATTCTTACATAATTCTTTTTTATTTATAAACTAAAATCTTGCTAATTCACTTTAGTATTTTCTTTAATGAATTTATATTATTGCTGTTTACATTAATATTGATATTTGAAAATTAGTAAATCATCATCCAAAAAACATACATCGCTTTAAGAGAAGAGAGAGAGAGAGAGAGCCGAGAGAGAGAGAGAGAGAGAGAGAGAGAGGAGAGAGAGAGAGAGAGAGAGAGATTATTGTAGTATTTGTAAAATACTTTCACATATGATTTTTGTAATTACAGTTATTATTATTATTATTATTATTATTTGAAAATATTAATAAACATATACGCATATATGTACCATAAAAATCTCTCATCAGTAAAAGAGAGAGAGAGAGAGAGAGATGAGAGAGAGAGAGAGAGAGAGAGAGAGAGAGAGAGAGAGAGAGAGAGAGAGAGAGAGAGAGAGGGGGGGGGGTAGAAATTTCATGAGCACTTGATGGCAGCAACAAATCAGCTCCTTCCCCCTCAGTCACTTAACTTGATACGTCTATCTGAGTTTAGTACCTGGAGTTAGAGAAAGAATCTGACTGGATTCCTTCATTCTTCCATAATTTTTTTAAATTTATAAGCTAAAATCTTACTAATTCACTATGGTATTTTCTTTAATGAATTGATATTTATTGCTGTATAAATTAATAATTAATATTTGAAAATAGTAAATCATTTATTTATCATACAAAAAAACATACATCTTTGTAGTAGAGAGGAGAGAGAGAGAGAGAGAGAGAGATTGAGAGAGAGTGTTGTCCTTATTTAAAAGAGTGAAATGGATAGATTATTGTACTTCTATAAAAATACTATCACATGTGAAATTTTGAGATTAGTATATATTATTATTATTATTATGCAAAAATATTAATAAACATACACGTACCATAGAAATGATCTCATATCAGCAAAAGAGAAAGAGAGAGAGAATTTCAATGATCCGTAGATGGCAACACTGGATTTGACAGTTGGAACCCAGCCAACCAAGCTGGTTACGTGTTCAAAAACAAGACACGGGGTTAAATGCATTTTCTTTTATTCTTACATAATTCTTTTTATTTATAAACTAAAATCTTGCTAATTCCACTTTAGTATTTTCTTTAGTGAATTTATATTATTGCTGTTTACATTAATATTGATATTTGAAAATTAGTAAAATCATCATCCAAAAAACATACATCGCTTTAAGAGAGAGAGAGAGAGAGAGAGAGAGAGAGAGAGAGAGAGAGAGAGAGAGATTATTGTAGTATTTGTAAAATACTTTCACATATGATTTTTGTAATTACAGTTATTATTATTATTATTATTATTTGAAAATATAAATAAACATATTACGCATAGATGTACCATAAAAATCTCTCATCTCAGTAAAAGAGAGAGAGAGAGAGAGAGAGAGAGAGAGAGAGAGAGAGAGAGAGAGAGAGAGCAGGGGGGGGGGGGGTAGAAATTTCATGAGCACTTGATGGCAGCAACAAATCACTCCTTCCCCCTCCAGTCACTTAACTTGCTACGTATATCTGAGTTTTAGTACCTGGAGTTAGAGAAAGAATCTGACTGGATTTCCTTCATTCTTCCATAATTTTTTAATTTGTTTATAAGCTAAAATCTTACTAATCACTATGGTATTTCTTTAATGAATTGATATTATTGCTGTATAAATTAATAGTAATAGTTTGAAATATAAATCATTTATTTATCATACAAAAAAAACATACATCTTTGTAGTAGAGAGAGGAGAGAGGAGAGAGAGAGAGAGAGAGAGAGAGAGAGAGAGAGAGAGAGAGAAGAGAGAGAGAGAGAGAATTATTATTTTTATTATGTGATATCATTTCAACTTATTAAACTTACTAATACAGTATTAATCAAAATTAATATTTGAAAATTAGTAAATCATTTTTGTATTATAAAATAAACATCAAAATACACTAATTAGTGATTATTTTCGTCGGAAAATACAAAGAGAGAGAGAGAGAGAGAGAGAGAGAGAGAGAGAGAGAGAGAGAGAGAGAGAGAGAGAGAGAGAGAGAGAGAGAGAGAGAGAGAGAGAGAGAGAGAGAAACTATGTTTTTTTTACATCCAAGTCTAAGTAAAGTATAAATGGATTCTTTAAGTGAAATAATGTTTCAATGATATTTTGCTGTTTTGTATTAAAGGATATGTATACTGTTTGAGAATGCGTTCCTTATCCTTGACTATGGTTACCATACAGTTTAATAGCGTAAATTAATTTATGCGCCCTCCGCTCAGAAACTAGTTCTGCGTATGAGGTATCGTTAAAAGGCATAAAAAACCGTCGTAACCTTGGAATTCGCGTTGTAATCTAACCAGAAACTTAGTTTTGTTAATTATGTATACTGGAAACAAGCAATGATTTTTTCATTATTTGCCGTTTTGGACTGTTATAAACTGCGCATCCCAAGCTAGTGTATTAATTCGCTTGGAAACTAGTTCCGCATATGAGGCGTCACTAAAAAAATTAAAAAAATACGACATAAAAAGTGTCGAAAATCATCATAACCTCAAAATTTTTGTTGTAATCTAACCAAAAACTTATTTTTATTAATATACTGTGCTAAACTATAAAGGATTCTTATCAAAGTATGCGTTTTTTAAAAGCATTGTTAACTCGGAGCGTCGGAAGTGTCAGCGTCGTAACCTCGGAACAAGCGTCGTAACCCAGGGCGGATTTTTCAATGAATACTTAAGAAAAAGCGTCGTAACCTCGGAACGTCGTAAGCCGGACCTGTCGTAACCCGGGGACCGCCTATACGTCCAATCGGCATACGGGAGACATTTTGACTTGACGTTTAATACGTCCAATCAGCGTAAGAGGGTTAAGAGCATTTTGTACAATGGTATGAGGTTATGCTTATCAAGATGTACAGTATGGTGATCTGGTTAGGTACAAGCTAACAGGTAACAGGCCTAGGATAACGTTCTTGGCTGCTTAAGGTCCATATATATAAACTGAATAGAGCAAACTGAGTGGAACATCTGATGCAGAGGTACTGGACAATAAACCAACCTTATTTACAGCAAATTATGCATGCCATTTACAGGATGGCTCAGGAAGGCATTGGAGCTCAAGCATAATCAAACTGGAAATATGTATACTAATTCCAAGCTAGCATTAACAAAAGATGACTGAGTTCAACATACATCACACAAGGCATGAAAGAAATTTAATTCTACCCTTTACAAAATTTAAAGTGGCAACTATGAAACTCTCAGCCAAAATCAAGCCCATGATACAAGCACAAATATATAAAAAGTAATGAACTAACATGAGTAAGAAGTGCTTCTTCAAATGCTTATCAGAAGAATAAGGACTCAAAGTAGGTCACGCAGATCATATTGCAGGATCCTGATACACTGAGAAACATGCTTTGAGAGATATGTAAGAGAAAAACCTGTCTTAATGGGAGCCAAGAGACAGTTATGTATAGAACCCTTTATAGAATATTACTTTGTAATAGGAAACTACTATCTTTTATATCACATTTTGATTTATGTTCCTTGCATGCAGAGGCAGAATTTTAAAAATTAAATAACAATATACGGTCAGTTTTCCTAACCTCGAACACTTACTTTGTAGCACCAGTGTAACCCATGAAGACAGCTACTACAGTTACAATGAAGAGATCAATGTACAGAAATTCAGGGTCTGTCAAGTTAGAGTAAGCCTGAAAACAAAAAAGATATGAATATCTGTAAGACAAATATATTACATTAATACTTATACAAAAAATGCCTATTCAATTACACAAATATACTGGCACCTCACTTATTGAATGTTATTGGATGTGTCAAGTCCAGGAAAAAAAATTATATTTTGTACTTACATGTGGTTTTGCAAGTACCTTGTACTCTTGTTATGTTCTCATGTGTTAAAAGTTCTAACAGTGTTCAATATACATAGTTACATTATCTAAAACAGCTGCTGTACACTATTAAATTTATGCTTAAAACGTAAGCAACACTCTCTGTTATGTGGTAATTGCATGCTTAGAATTTCTGAGACATTTAGGTAAAGCATTATTTCATGCATTTAGGTACTGCTATAACTGTATTTCAGAATGGGCCACCCCAATACTGCAAATCAATGTTAACCACTCATTAAAACTGTTTCTTACATGAATTTTTCAGGTGAATTTGCTTTATCGTGTGAGCACATGCTCTGACATAATAAGATCCGTGGTTACCAGATGTATAACTGCACTATAGGTTTACTACATTCTTAATCACATGTATGTACTTTTTATTACATGATTTTTAAAGTGATTATCCCATGCTTCTTTGTATCCCTGAACAAGCATGGGCTCTGCAATTCTAAGATCTGTGGTTAAAAAAGTGCCACTGCCTCATCCTTCTGTCATTCATTTAATACAATACAGTACAGTATATATTGTACTGAATACTGTTGTACTGTTACACATACAAAATATATATTTCTGGGCTCAGTTCGTGTCGCTGCGCGAAATATCCTTTAATCCATTATTTCTAAGGTAAATGAACTAACAAATACCAGAGAATAAACAAAATAAAGAAAAAGGTCAGTATAACTGACTCGCTCACCCTCCAAGAGGGCGTCGGTATGAACACTAGGGTGAGTGAGACCACTACCACGAACCTCTTACCAATAGAAATCTCCTACGACAAAACCCCCACAAGAGGGGAGCCGACCCACAGAACGGGCAGCAACTACTACTACTCCACCCCACGCTACCGACTGCTGCGCCTCTGGTGGCCATCCTTTCTGTTAGCACGTGCCTCATCGGACGTACTTTTTTGTCTCTTGTGATTTTCGTGCCACTTTTTGAGGATTTTATCTAGTAATGGAGCGTTCAGCCATCGCATCAGCTAAGTTAAGTATTCCGTAAGGTTCCTACTTAGTTTTTTCCAGCCTTGAGTCAGTATTTGCCGTTTTATAGGTATAAATGCTGGCTCGCGGCCGGAAGCATGGCGGCATTGTTCTGCCTCGTGGCGGGTTCGTTCTTGGTCTTCCATACCTAGAACCTTCCCTTTTACTTTACGCTCTATTACTGTTTATCTATATTATGTTAGGGGATCCAGCCTGCATTGGTTTATGTCATGCATGCATGTCTTCCTTTACCTTGCGTAGGCATTTTCGTTTCTATCCAGACCCTAGCCACAGCTCTTAGTATCGGCCCCGGCTAGCTTTGAGTGGTAGACTTTCTCTCGGGTTAGTCGTACACTCCTGGATTTTTTCTCCTACTGTTTTATTTCCCTACTTTCATTTTAGTTTAAGTTTGAGTGATTTTATGTATTTTTGGGTTAGCCTAGGGCGTCTGGCACGTTAGCGTAGCCTAGGTTCATTATATCATGGTCCCCATCAGTTTTGTTGCTTCCTCTCATCAGTTTTGTTGCATCTACGATAGCATCTCGCTGATCAGTTTGGTTGCATTAACCTAGGCTATGTTTTTCGTGAGTTTTATCGAGTTACCGCTTCGTGGTCACCATGTGATCGCGATACAGCCAGGCGCCCGTCCAGTCACCCTGCCCTCCTCCCGCTCTCCCATAGAGCTGGGGGGAGGGAGGTCCGTCCTCGCTCGCTCCACCCGGGCCTGTCTCCCTCTCTCCCTACGCGGAGGGAGTAGGGGAGGCTGGACAGACACAGGACTGGACTTGACCGTTCTCTCTGCTTCACGGTGCTTTGTTGTACGGGTAGGGGATTGGCCTTCCCCCTCCTTTGTTGCTCCGTTGCCCCGATGTTTGCTCGAGTCTGTCTCGCCCTCTCGCCCCTTCCTTGATTGTCGGTGCTTTTTTATCTTACCGGAGCTCCGTCAATCACGAGGAAGGGAGCTGGTTCCCCGCTTGCGGGCGGACCTCAGGCGTACAGTTGGTCTTTTAACTAACCATCCCGTCTCGTCGGTATAACGGGAGACGAACACCTCCGCGATCCGGAACCATTCCGGAATTTAGTGCTAATTTATGCTTAAGTGTATCATAAGTTTATTTTAAGCTATCATAAGTTTAATTTAAGCTAGCTTAAGCCGGGCGGGTTCCTCCCCTACCTCTGTTTTCAACACCGGATCACTCCGGGGTTATAGCCTATTCAGGCGGTAGGGGAGGGGTTATGCCCAAAATTTTTTCGCTCTCCGGCATGCATCGGAGTTCTAATTAGCCTGTAAGTGATGTCTTTTATGGTACTCATGTATCCTTCCACTTACAGACCACCAACTGTGAGCATCCGGGATGTAACGCCATGCTCCAAGACCCCTGCGGACATGAAGTCTGCAGGTCCCACGCTCCGTGCGCGACTCCGCATGGGAATCTGCAGGTCTGGTTCCACGAGACCTGTACTATTTGTTATGATCTCGTGGGTCAGTTCTTAGACGGGTAAGTATTTCCAACTCCATACGTGAATTCTAATGACTGTTTTAGATCTTAAGTTTAATTTTAATGATTTATTTTAAGCTTAAGCTCCTTTTATGTTGGGAATTACATCCCCGAAAACTTTATAGGTTAAGCCTAGTCTTAGTTTAAGGTTGAATTTCAAGTTTAAACTTAAAACTAATGAACGCCCTCTCTTCCAGGCTGCTGCCGTTAGAGAGACCGCTCTGGCAACCCTGAGGGCTTGGGTCGGCGGATTTGGGAAGAACGCCGCCAAGGGACAGCCCTACATCCTTGAGAAGAGGATGGCTGTCCTGCTGTTCCCCGGCGGCAAGTCGACAGGTTACGTCGACCCGGCAGAAGCAGCCCCGACTATGGCGGCGATCCAAAAACAAAGATCACCACTCAATGAAGGAACCAGGCCACGATATCTCATCGGTAAGTCGCGACGCTGGATTTGAATGTTGAACCGATGGTAGGTGTTGACGACCTGTTTGGTCGAGGTAGGTACGTTGGACGCCAAGGGCTTCCCTTGGGCGCCACTGGATCTTCTTCTCCTGCTACTTCTCCAGCTTCTTTCCAAGGCTTTACAGGAGCTGAGCTCCTTTATGCTTCACACAGTGCTTCGGTGAAACCCAAGGTGAAGGGCCAGAGGGTACAGAAAACCCTTAAAAAGACGTCGTCGTCATCCAAAAAGACTTCGTCGGCGTCAACATCTCGTAAGTTTCCGGCTACAAACCCTGGAGCAGAGAAGTCTAGAGCTTCTGTTTCAAGCTCGAAGTCCTCTAAGAGCAGGTCTTCCAAGGAGAGGCCCCGTACTCCGGCGGAGCCTGCAGTCTCTCCTCTCCCCTTGGTACCTGTGCCGAGTTATCCCTCCACCTCCGCATCAGCTCCGGCTTTGGATCCCAATGCTGGATTGTTGCAACAGATGGGAGACTTGGTCGGCTCTCTGAGGAGCAGCATGGAGCAGATGTTCTCCCGGTTGTCCGATAGGATTACGTCCCAGGACAATATAATTGCCGGACTTAACCAGGCCCCTCTAGCTACTCCTCCAGCATTCGGTGCTGGACTGCTTCAGCTCCCACCTCATGACTCTCTGCCTCCGTTCTCTATGAACAACCCCTGGAGAGTGGCGTCATACGCCCCTTTCCAGGACGGCCTTATCTCTATCCTGGAATATGGCACTTGAAGGATTGAGGACTTCGAGTTCTACCCGGAGGGCCTCCAACCGCCGTTCATTGGCTACGCCAGACTTACTGACGCAGCCATGACTAGAGAAGGAGACAGTCCTCTACTCCCGTGACCAGGCTCAAAGAGAATGGCTCAGGTGTTTAGAGGAGATGGATTGTTCAAACACGAGAATACAAGCCTTTAAGAGTCCCTTCACCATTTTTACGATGGAGGAGGGAACTCCTCTTCCCTTCCTGACCAAGATAGCGACAGTCACCATTCCGGCTGCCCTGAAAGGTGAATCGTTACCACAATTAAGGAAAGCAGACCCCACATCTCCTTTGTTCCCTTCACTTGGAGATCTGTGGGAAGATTTACCTAACACCTTCTCAGCTGGCAAGCTCAAACCAGACTGCGCTATGGATCAGTTCGGCGAGAAGCTGCCTAGGCTTCCTGACAGCCTCATTCAAGCTGAATTTGAGGCCAAGTCTAGGCTTGCCAGGTCCATGAATACCATGGCAATGACGGAAGTAGCGGCTCTTTCTTATGCTTCAGAGCCGCTCTTCAAGCTCCTGACTAAGTCCCAGACGCATACCGTCCAGTCTGACCTGTTTGAGTTTGCTACAGCTAGGATTAACTGCCGGAAGCATGTCCTCCAGGAAGCAACTATTCGGCATGAGCCGAATAAGTTGCTTTCCTCCAACATCTGGGGGGGCAGACCTCTTTCCTGAGTCAATGGTCAAGGAGGTCCAAGCTGAAGCAACAAGGCTCAACCAGAGCCTTAAGGATCGTTGGGGTCTCACAGCTAAGAGACGCCAAGATCAATCTACAAAAGGTAAGACACAGAAGAAACTTAAACATTACCAGCCTTACCAAAAGAAGCAGCAACGTTTTAACCCAGGCTGTTTTCGGCTGTACCTATGGTACAATCAGCCCAACCCTCTACTTCTAAAGCTCAGTCCACAACCCATTTATGTGATTTCCCCCCACCCCCAGCCTCAGCCTTCCACCTCCTACGCTGTCTCCCCAGCCTTTAACCAAGTGTTCAAGGGCCAGGCCTTTCAGCACTATGACCGGTTTGGCAGGGGAGGAAGAGCTAGGGGATCCTTTCGTCAGAGAGGATTAGGAAGGTCTCTCAAACAGGGGGAAAACAGCTTCCGTGGAGGTGAGGTCGCGGAGGTCACTCAACCCAGAACACAGTGAGAGCTCGAAGGTAGGAGGGAGCTGTTTCTCTTCCGGCATCGGTGGGGATTCAGCAATTGGGCACAGAGCATTGTGTCAAAAGGCCTGGGTTGGAGTTGGATTGCGGATCCTCCTCCATCCAGACCATTCCTTCAACTTCCATCAAAAGAAATGACGGAGTATGCGGAGGACCTCCTTCAGAAAGGAGCAATAGCGAGAGTCAACAGATTAAAGTTTCAGGTTCGCTTATTCAGCGTGTCAAAGAAAGGCTCACTAAAAAGAAGGGTAATCTTAGACTTGTCCCGCTTAACTTGGCCATTCGCTGTGACAAGTTCAAAAATGCTGACTTTCTCGTAGGTGCGGACCTACTTCCCGTGGGGCCGTCACCACCGGTCTATCAATCTTACAGACGCATACTATCATATCCCTACTGCAAGACACTTTCACCCTTATCTGGGCTTCAAGCTGGGAGATCAAGCATTCTCCTTCAAGGTAGTTCCCTTCGGTCGGAACGTGGCACCCAGGGTGGTTCACGAAGTTGGCGGAAGTATCGTCCAACAACTGAGGTCTCAAGGGATAATGGTAGTAGCGTATCTCGACGATTGGTTGATTTGGGCTCCAACAGTCGAGGAATGTCACAAAGCCACACTGAAAGTAATCCAGTTCCTAGAGTATCTGGGGTTCAAGATAAACAGAACAAAGTCAAGACTCACTCCGGAGTCCAACTTTCAGTGGCTGGGCATTCAATGGAATCTATCCTCCCATACTCTGCGATTCCATCAGCCAAGAGAAAGGAAATAGCGAAGTCAGTGAAACAATTTCTAAAGTACAAATATGCTTCAAGGAGAAACCAGGAAAGAATCCTGGGTTCCCTCCAATTTGCCTCAGTGACAAACATCTTGATGAAAGCCAAACTGAAAGACTTAACCAGGATCTGGCGCTCACGAGCAAATGTCAGATCCAGGGACAAGTTCTCATCAATCCCACAGATTCTACGGAATCGTCTGCACCCTTGGGCAAAATTAAAGAACCTGTCCATATCAGTACCCCTTCAGTTCCCTCCTCCGGGAATTACCATCCACACAGACGCTTCATTAAGCGGCTGGGGAGGATATTCTCAGTTGCAAAAAAAGGAAGTGTTCAAGGAACTTGGTCACCTCAGTTCCGCCAGCTCACATAAACGTATTGGAAGCCGATGGCAGTGTTCTTGACTCTGAAGAGGTTACGTCCGCCAAAGAACTCTCACATAAAGTTAGTTTTGGACAGCGCAGTGGTAGTCCATTGCGTAAATCAGGAACCCAAGGGGATGGCCCTCCAAGGTCAAGACATCTGAATCAGTGTCATGGTAGCCATCTTCTCCCTGGCGGACAAGTTCAGTTGGCACCTCTCCTCCACCCATATAGCTGTAAGAGAAACGTCATAGCAGATGCTCTATCCCGCTCAGTTCCTCTGGAGTCGGAATGGTCACTGGACAACAGTCGTTCCAATGGATTCTCCGGAGGTTCCAGGTCTGCAAGTAGATCTGTTCGCATCTCAAGCGAACCACAAACTTCCATGTTATGTGGCCCCCAACCTGGACCCTCTGGCCTATTCCACGGACGCCTGTCCATAGATTGGAACAACTGGGAGAAGATTTATGTCTTTCCTCCACTGAATCTTCTCCTGAAGGTACTGAACAAACTCAGGGACGTTCAAGGGTCAAGTAGCTCTAGTAGCCCCAGACTGACCAGAAGAGCAACTGGTACCCTCTGATTCTGGAACGGGGTGGGTCTTCGTCCTCTTCGAATTCCCAATCCCAGGCTCTCCCAGTCAGTACAAACGAAGACTGTTCGCTCTCAGGAATTCTCAAAACCCTAACTTTATGGACTTCATGAAGTTTGCGGCTAAAAAGAGATGCAGATATCGATCCACGAAATATTCTTTTCCTGGAATCTGATAAAAGGGATTCAACTTTGAGACAGTATGATGCTGCAGTCAAAAAGTTGGCAGTCTTCCTGAGAGAATCAAGGACATTTAAAATCATGGACAATCAATTCAGCTATATCCTTTTCCAGATTCTTATTCGAAAAACGGCTTAGCAGCTAGCACCATTACGACAAACAAGTCAGCCTTGAAGAAGATTTTTCAACTTGGTTTCATCATAGACTTGAACAGATCTTACTTCTCGTCTATTCCCAAGGCTTGTGCTAGACTTAGACTTCAGTAAGGCCTACGTCAGTGTCATGGTTTCTTAAATGATGTTCTAAAGCTGGCTTCAGACACAGATAATACGACATGCTCATTTATAATGCTCTTAAGAAAAACTCTATTTTTATTATGCTTGGCTTCAGGAGCTAGAATTTCAGAACTGTCGGCGTTATCCAGAGATCCGAATCATATAGAATTTCTTCCCTCAGGGGAAGTTCTACTTTCCCCGGATCGTAGCTTTTTAGCAAAGAATGAGGATCCTTTGTTGAGGTGGGAACCGTGGAAGGTTATACCCCTTCCACAAGATGTTTCTCTTTGTCCAGTATCGACCTTACGAGCCTTTCTGTCCAGGACATCCTCATCCTCTCGGGTCCTCTCTTTAGGAGGAGAAAAAGGTGGTTACTTTATCAATTAAAGGTATCAGGCAACAGATCCTGTACTTTATTAAACAAGCCAACCCTGATTCCTTCCCTAAAGCTCATGATGTCAGGGCAGTTGCCACCTCAATTAACTATTTCCAACACATGAATTTTGATGATTTGAAAAAGTATAATGGATGGAAATCGCCGACAGTATTTAAGCGTCACTACTTAAAGTCCTTGGAATCTCTGAAATTTTCAGCAGTTGCGGCGGGTAACATAGTTTCCCCCGACTCTGCTTAATCTTAAGTTGAAGATCCAGATCTCCTTTCTACCTATCTCAGTCAACAGTTTGTCTATACCTACCATGTTCATCTACGTCTACCTTGAGTCTTAGCTGCTCTTGTGATGGTACAGTGGGTGTCCCATATTTTTTTGCTAGGGTCACCCACAATTGATTGTATATAATGATCTCTATGATGTGGTCCCCTTATATGCTAGGGTGACACATCTCCATTTACAATGGTTATGGATTTGTCTATTAAGATCTATAAATTTATTTACCATATAAGATCTATAAATTTATTTACCATATTGTATTCTAAGTTTGTTCAGAATCATATTATTTATTATAATTGCTTTAATTATTGTTGTATGTGATAATTATACACAGGTGTTAAGTTCAACATATATTCCCATGTAAGCCCTGTACATATATGTTAACTTTAAGCAAATCTTAAGTGTTGTTTTTCCAAATTGTATAAACAATTGTGTATGTGTATATATTTTCTTGCAATTATAATAATCTATTTTATTTTAAGTTTTATTGAGACCTTCTTTATTTTCAATCTTGTGCTAATTCTCTGGTACGATTTCGCGCAGCGACACGAACTGAGCCCAGAAAAGGGATTTTGACGTAAGGAAAAATCTATTTCTGGGCGATTGGTTCGTGTCGCCCAGCGAAATCCCACCCTACCCATCCCTGCGCTCAAGATTGCCTGCTAACTTCAGGATGGCCACCAGAGGCGCAGCAGTCGGTAGCGTGTGAGGTGGAGTAGTAGTAGTTGCTGCCCGTTCTGTGGGTCGGCTCCCCTCTTGTGGGGGTTTTGTCGTAGGAGATTTCTATTGGTAAGAGGTTCGTGGTAGTGGTCTCACTCGCCCTAGTGTTCATACCGACGCCCTCTTGGAGGGTGAGCGAGTCAGTTATACTGACCTTTTTCTTTATTTTGTTTATTCTCTGGTATTTGTTAGTTCATTTACCTTAGAAATAATGGATTAAAGGATATTTCGCTGGGCGACACGAACCAATCGCCCAGAAATAGATTTTTCCTTACGTCAAAATCCCTTTTTTCAGTCTGTGCAAGTGTGTATAGTACAAGCTTGCTTAATGTTAAGACAGACAAAATGTGTGATTAAAATAGGACACTGGAAAGTAGGAGCCCAATTTGGAAAGACAGAGCAGGTAGAAAATGAATTAAAGAGATATTAACTGTTTGAGACACAGTGAAAAGCAATGGGAAACAAGAAAATTAAAGGAGATAATGTCACTAATGTGTATATTTATTCAGGAAGAGCAGATGGAATTGGTAGAGGAGTATGCTTGATCTTATTGCCAGATGCAAAAAAAACTGACTGGCTGGAAAGCAGTAAGCTGTGGATTATCGCTGGCAAGATTTAAATCAAAACAGTGCTCTGTGAATATTGAACTATGCGACCTCTCTGAAGAAATACACGATGAATTTTATATGGGATTCCAGAATATTACACATGATTTACCTGAAAGATTTATGAGTTTGTTGCTGGTGACATAAATACAAAAGTTTTGAGGAACAATGAAAGGTCAAGATGATGTAATGGGTAAGGAAGGCCTGGGAAAGACTGCAAATAAAATAGGGTACAGTTTATTAGGTTTTGCACAGCAAAAATTTGGCAACTAAGTACCATTTTCAACCAAAAGTATATCTACAAATACAGTATACTTGACGTCTAAAGATAAAGTACACTGAGGAATATTAAGACCTAAAGAGGAGCAGATACAGACTGTGATTACCATCTTGTCATTGCCACACTAAAGCTGAAATTAAAAGAACCCAACAAAAAGTTGAAATATCTAGATATAGTAACACTTCTTGATAATGAACATAAAGAGGCTTTGGCTTTTGCAACTGAATGTTGAAATAACTTCGCAGTTCTAGAAACCATAACTGAGAATCAGATACGGAAGAAGACTAGTTTGACCTTTAGAATGTATAATATCTGCAGAAAGGAAGTACAGTTACTGTAATGGGATATGGGGTAACAAACTGAAACTCTGGGATACAGTTATTAATGCACAAAAGCAATGGCTATTTGCAAATATATCAGAGAAGAGATGAAGAATATGAAGTACAATATGCAAAGAGCTAAAGTTTAGATAGTGACTAACACAAGTAAATGAATTTTTTTGGCAGGTACTTTGGTTTCAGCTGCTGCTGCAAATTTATTATCGGTTTCATTTTTATGCTTCCTCGACTGATTTTAATATTTAATAAGCTTTTCTCAAGTTGACATATCAGCAAAATAAAAACTTTTAAAACTAAAAGTATTTGGATACTTATCTGCTGTTAAAGCTAACTTATACTCTGCGCCGATAGTAGAGTCGGTATTCCAACAAAAAATCAAATAGCTGCCCAGATGACTGTCTAGCACACCTGTTCTCAACCAGATGTGTTTCACATGTTTTAGCTGTTGTTAGAATTCTCCTTGACAGCCCACTGAGGTGTGGGGAGGCTGGGTGGGGTCTACTTTAACAGTAGGTATGTATTCAAATAATAAATTTTATTATGAAAATTTATATTATTTGTGATGAATCTTACTATTAAAGACAGCTGATTCCCACATTGAGAGGAGGATGGTGGGGGGTGCAGCTAGACAAAATCTGCTCAGCCAATCGAGCTAAAGGTTTTTTGCATGAAACCCAAAAAATCCTTACCCAATTTGGAATCCTTTCTGGGTCTTACTGCCGCCAGAAGTTGGCTTCTATTCAGTGGGCAATGCTCTAATATGTGTGTGCAGCAAAGAGTTTCAATTCATCAAAAATAAAACAGAAGTGGTGCGAGGGGGGGTCCCCTGTGCCTGGGTCTAAAAGTCCTACAAAATGACACACTAAAAATAAATATATATGTATAAAGGTACACTCCTATACAATACTGTGTATCTTTATGCTCCCCAAAAAACTTTATGCACTAATCGTAACAGACTAGGGGCTTTACTGTTTTCAAACAATTCTGCATACTTAAGGTAGCGAGCAGCAAAAACCATACTGCACTTCTACTGCACTGCATTAATCCCATCCTCATGTGACAAATTATGACTAATTACCTTCAACAAGGGTAAGGGTATAGTGCTAGTTCTCATGCACTTACCTAATCACATGTCACAGAGAACCTTGTGTTCTGTAAAGTCATTCTAGGTTTCTGAAAAAATTTTTTTTACTTTGCCTCTTCCAAGTTTATTCTTTGACAAAGATATTCTCTAAGTTTTCTAAAGCCACAGAACAAAAGGTTAACTTTGCCTCATACAGGCTTAACTTTTGACAGACATTTTAGGTTTTCTACAACCATAAAACAACAAGTTAACTTTGCCTCTTCCAAGCTTAGCCTTTGACAAAGAAATCTAGGTTTTCTAAAACCATAAAACAAAAGGTTAACATTGCCTCCTCCAGGCTTAGCCATTGACAAGGATATTCTAGGTTTCTACAATCACAAAACAAAAGGATAACTACCTCTTTCAGGCTTAACCTATCTAAGTAGGTTTTAATTGGCCCAACAGCACAGAGAAGTGTTTCCTCGTCTTCCTCACCAAAGAGGTTAAATTGGAATTCCTACAAGTTCTCTGAAAAACTTAGCCTTAACATAATTCTCAGCTCTGAGGCAAAAAGATAAAACAGCATTCCCTTTACAAGAGCCTTAAGGAGTGCTTGCAGTAAAATTACTCTTTTGACTGCCGATAGAGCTAAATAAAAGGTTTCATAGTAAATCATTCAATGGAACTCTAGAGGCTCAAAAGAACCTAGAGATGAAACTTGGACCTGCATCTAAATTCCAAAGAGAGATTGAGACTGATCTCGACGTGCTCATCATCAGCCAGATCTAATAGCATGACACAATACTGCGAAAGTATGGAATGATAGCCTTGAAAGGAGACAGTGAAAAACTCTTACAATATCTAATAAACCAGAGAAACAAGGTTACAAGTGCTGAAAATTCCTCTAGAACAACACCCTGAAAAATACACCAAACTGATATTTCTGACACAAGTCCACAATTTTTTTTCCTACTTGATTAAGGATGGAACCCATGATACCTTTGAAAATCTCCTTTAGGGAGAAGACAGTTGAGCATCTCCGAGCAGTTAAGTGTGAAATGCAAAAATTAATGAAAATGCATGGAATTCTGTAGTATGAGTCAATTTTCCTAAACAGAAGAATAAGTGAGTCCCCTACTGAGAGAGCTACAAGAATGAAATCATTTGCTCTAAGGCTACTAGGGCTCTACGGGGATCATTGAGCAATTCTTGAACTTGAAATTTGCTCAATACTTCCTTTAAATTGATAGAGGGGGAAAGGCCTTGAGTCTGAATCAAGCCAAACTTACTTAAACACATCCACTGCCCAAACCTAAGGGCTCTCAAAGAGTAGTAATTGACTGGTTGTTCCTATTCATCTACATGCTAATCCTCTAATCCCACAACAACTGTCAAACTTGCAGATGTAATGGCAACCTCATAGGTAGTTTTGTTCTTCTTAATTCTCAATTGCCCAAAAAACTGTCCTTCCTAAGAATGAACTATCAAACCAATATAAAGTTGTTCATTCACACTCAAAGAAGCCATCTTTTCACTATGACTTAGTTTCTGACCAGCAATAAACCTGCTAGGCATTTTCCATGGGCTTTCCACCAACCTCACATCTTGTAAGTTTTACCAAGTGTTGTGTTGACCACTCTATGGTGTAAGAGCGATGACACTTGTCAGAATTCTTTGTTTTGTGTTACATGATAGAGGGAATAACAAAACCTGGATGTAGGTTTAAGGGGGAATTATCAAACATATTTATCATTACATGTTTTCAACTGTTTTATGTCTAAATAAATATATCCTGAAACATTAAAGTTAAATCTAAAATTTTTAGATTGGTTTATTGACAATTTTTTTATCGCTTCTATGGCACTGTGAACCACAAATTATAAAAAAAAAACAAACTTGTACAAAAAGGCTGTATGACTAATTCTGGATAGGGGCAAGTGAGTTATAGACTATTTTGAACTTTTACGTATTAATACTACTAAACATATCTTTAAGCATTGCATATTGCTAAAAAAATGTTTATATTGGTTTATGGACTTTGTTCATGGTGTTAGGGAAAATGGGTTATAATCCTGTTTTTTGAAAACTTACTTTTTTCAAAACTAAATGCCTCAATTTCCAAGAAGAATGAAACAAATTCAATGAAACTTTTAACATGTGGTGTTAAGGAAATTCAATTTTGGGGTAACTTTTTTTTCATATATATATATATATATATTTTTTTTTTACAAATGCCCATGATTTTTTTTTCAACTAAAAAAGACTTTAATAGGATGAATTTCTAAATTTCCCCAAAATTAAATTTTCAGTACTGATTATAGAATATGTGGTAAAAATTTAAGGCAAATCCCTACAATCATAAGGTAGAAATAGTCATTTAATTTATGACAGGGTCTTATGGGGAGCCCATAGGAATAAAATGATCAACTCTTGATTTCAGTGTCCCTTAACTGTACGTACTGTCAATGAGCCTGATTATTCTGACAAATTCTCCGGTGAGGCCATGTTTCCTAACAAAGAAAGCCCTTACTGTTTACGAAACTTCCTTTGGGACTAAAATTATTCAAGAAGCATGTGCCTATTCATATTCTGACAGAAAAGCCTGCAAATTTCAAGTATCATCCCTACTTCACTAAATAAAAATGAGGAAGAGTTAGGGAAGTCAACTGAAAATCATAATGTACAGTGACAGCTAGGTGAAGCAACAGAACCTTGGCCTTTGGAATACTGTACTATTGACAGACTTGGTCAACTTGATCCAGTTGACTCATGAAAAGATTCTTGCTCCTATAAAAATTGACACCATCCACCTAAGGGCAACAAATTCCCTACTTATGGAGGCACTATACATGAGCCAAAACAAAGTGCCTTAAACAGCAATACCTCCTCTGCAAATACACCCTGAAGAAACTTGGCTGACTCATGACATAAACAGGCGGCCCGCGGTTAACTGCGCAATCGCTCAATGGCGAATCGGTTTTACGGTTGTCGTCAAAAATATTCATTAAAAAAATAAGGCATTTTAAGGTATTTTTACGGCACAATTTTCGGTCAACAGCACCGCTAGCGCCGTTATGTCTAACGAGTACATACATTTGTAGAAATACCGTTGAGCCCATAAAGGTTATGCAAATGATATTAAAAAATTATATTGAGAGTTATTACATAGGTATTAAGGTAAAATATATGCCTCTGACGCTGTTCTATGCCGAAAATATAGAGTTAAATGAGTGCAAATTTAGCTATGAATGTGTCGATTTATAAATGTCCATGCTTTTATATTTAAAATGTGTATGAAAATGTATTACGTATTGGTATTTTTATTTCTGCACATAAATATGATACAAAGGCAGCTTTTGAAACTGCCCTTCACGTTATCAAATGTTTTTTCATGTTCGTCCTTGTAAGCTGATGCCTGCCGCTCTTCCGAAAATATTGAGTTAAAAAAAGTACAAATTTAGTGATCGATGTGTCGATTTTATAAATGTTCACGCTTTAATGTTTAAAGTGTGTATGCAAATGTATTATGTACAGTGGTCCCCCCGAATTTGCGGGGGATGCGTACCAGACACCCCCGTGAATAGTTAGAACCCGCGAATGTTTGGAACCCCTATAAAAACGCTAAAAACAGCCTATTTTGTTAGTTAAAACTCAAGAAAACCACTAAAAATGTTCATACTTGGTTTTTTTAAGTTTTATCACAAAAAGTCCATTTTATGATGAAATTGAAAAAAAAAAACCAGGAATTTGTGGATATTTCTCAGGAAAATACCGCGAATGTGCTAATTTTCCGCGAATAATGCGGAAACGTTCCCGAGAGAAATCCGCGAATGTGTGAGTCCGCGAATCCGGAGAACGCGAATACGAGGGGCCCACTGTATAGGGTATTTTTAATTCTGCGCAGAAATATGATACTAAGGCAGCTTTTGAAACTGCCCTTCACGTTATCAAATACGATGTTTTTTCATGTTCATTCTTGTAAGCAGCTGCCTGCCACTATTCTGAAAATATCGAGTTGAAGTGAGTGCAAAGTTAGCGATTGATGTGTCGATTTTATAAATGTTCATGCTCTTATGTTTAAAATATGTATGAAAATATATTACGTATAGGGTATTTTTATTTTTGTACATAAATATGATACAAATTAAGGCAGCTTTCGTAACTACCCTCCATGTTGTCAGAGGATGTTTTATCATGTTCGTTCTTGTCCACCACTATTCCGGAAAATGCATGGTGTTATTTTATTATTTATGCATCTCTTCCATAAATCCTTTAAAAAGTTATACATTACTTCACTGTATCCAATAATATTATATGTATTCTCATATTATTGTATAATAAAAAACTACGGCAAATCTAAGCTAGTATTCCGGAGCGCCCAATGTTTTGGTTTTAAATCAGCTGATGGCAAACCCGAGTTTCTTTCGCCATATTTAATGCAATTTTGAGAGAATTTTCTTTCTTCTAGTTGGCATAAACGAATATCTAGATACGTAACTTGTATGAGACAAGGTTATTTTTCCTTATACGACGTGTTTTTAGGTGGAAATGTTAATTGAATATGTCTCGTTGTGATTGTGAACTTTTTTTTTCATTAACAGATTACGTTGGTGGCATGTTTATTGCGTAAAAAACAATTTTCCTTTATATCATCGTAATACGAACTTTACGTTATTTGTCTTATATCAGCATGAAACCAACAGTAAAATGTGTTCTTTTCAAGCCCAGTAGTTTTGATTAAAATTATTTTATCTCAATTTTACCTACGGTTGTGTTTGATGGCATATGTATAGCCATTAGCAGCTTGAGCAGTTTTCTCAGCTTCAGTTATAAATAGGTTTAAATTTGACAGTATATTTCCCGATTGATCTTTGATCTATAGTGAATAAAGTTATTACATTAAGATATCTAAGTTTTATTCTACATAACATCATTTATAACAACTACGGTAATAGTGTACAACAGTACGATGATTGAAATACAAGCCAAACGGACGTTATCGAATTCAGTTGTACTTAGAAAAAAAAAAAATTGTTTCACGTTCGGTTGTTCATGGCTGTACACGTTTATGCAACGAGTATAACGTTAAAACCATACCTTCATCATTCTCTTTTGCTGTTTTTGAACTTATGTAACCAGAAGATGGGTAACTAGAAGATGGGATAAAGTTAGGCTATTGTAATTTGGTCTCTCATAAAATCAGATTATTGTAAGATGAATTATCGTGACTTGAGCATTACAGCTCCTGTATACTGTATGAAACCTTATTATATCTTTACATACTCTAGACACCCAAAGGATTAAAGCTAGGCTTTTTTCACTTTACAGTATTTATAATACTATAATGTACTGTACAGTAAATTCTAATAATCTATACTGCATAAATATAATTTTACTTATTGTGCCATCAAGGGATTAAGGCGCTGTTTGACTGGTCTAGGTCGCTGTTAACTGGTCTATAATTTCGAAAGAAGGTGTGCGGCGGCCATAGGCTTTAAAATCGCTTAGTGTCGAAAATCACTTAGCGTCGGTGGCCAAGAACGGAACCCCTGCTGCTAACCGTGGGGCGCCTGTACTGGTATGAGAAAAATGTCTCCTGCAAATCCACCAAAACATCTGATTGTTCCTTTGGAAAGTCACTAAAATCATGCAGGAATAACCAAAAGGCATGGGGACACACAAAATTATTAAGTCTCCATGTGTCCAACACTGGGAGCCAATCTCCAGTTGCTTAAGGAGCTTCGAAAAAGTCAAGAGGTAAAATGTCAGTGAATTACCACCTGGTCCATTTCATTATCTCTAATTTATAAACTCCTACTAAAGAATGATAGACTCCTGTTGAGGAAGCCAAAGGAACAGCTATAGAATGCTAAACCAGCAGAGGTTAACCTTAAAGGAATCGTAACTCTCCTACAGTGCCTGCACCACTTGAGATTCTGCTCCTAAGCCTCTCCAGGCAAGCCAGGAGGCCTGCAATTGGCATCTACAATAATTTGAGGGCTCAACTGATCCCCAAAAGGTATAAAATAAGACTTTACCAATGCATTCTCCCATATTGCCTTAACCTATGAAGCAGAAAACTTTACTACAGATAGGAGCATAACTATTCTCACTTCTTCCAAACTCCCACTGACACTAAAAACATTTAAAGCTGGCTTCACAAAATCCCTAAAAGGGTACCACAAACACACTAAGCTAGAGCCTCAACCTCTATACGCTGACATAGAAAAGAAGCAACTATACCGAGCACAAGTTCAATAAAAGTTAAAAACTTCAATGATCTAAACTGAGACTCCATTTCAGCATGTACCAAGCACTTGTCAGGCTTAACTTTCTCTCTTCTCAGGAATGAGAGGAAGAAAATAAAATCTTCGACCGAAGATAGTTGAATCCTTGATCATAAGAAGTGGTGCTTTGCGACTTTAAAAAACCACAAGACATGCCATAGCAGACTTAAAGGGAGCTTTGTGCACCCGAGTATAAGAAAACTTATGAAATACATTCTAATTGAAGGAGACAGCTTGGGTTCTCTTTCTCCAAATACGTACTTAAAGGGCAGTGAAATAGCCTAAGACAACCGAGATGTATTCTCTTTGTGGCCTCTTTCCTCAACTAAATGATGATACAGCAAAGAGCAGCCCTCAAACAAACACCAATCAAACTGAAGGAGATCCCTCCATTCAAATATTTCTACTACTAGAGGGCGACAGCAGGCAACAACAGGCGACAGGAGGCAACAACAGGTGACAGCAGCAGAATACCTGCATGAAATCCATGACCCAATGAAAGGGAGACAGGGAAATGCAGTCTGAAGCTACTCAGCTGAGTCCCAGAAGATAATGAAGCACAAAAGAAAATGGGGAAATGTTGGGAGGCAGGGATGGGTACGGAGTTACAACAACTCTCCTTTCTCATTCAAAATCAAGACAACAGACTTGAGAGCATTACCATATGACACATCCTTAGAAAGCTAAGTAGCTAGAATAATATCTAGCTTGGAAACAACAGAAGATAAGGTAATCATGGTAGAATTGAAAAAAAATGAGCAGGAAATAAAGCGATTGGTGGATGCCCATATTCGCGGGGGATACATACCAGACACCCCGCCATACCCATAATCCATAATGCTTAAAACTCCTCTAAAAATGCTTAGAACTGCCTATTTTGTCAGTTCAAACAAGAAAAACCTTCTAAAAATGCTTATACCTGAATGCTTTAAATACATAGTCTTATCAGAAAAAGTGCATTTAGTCCTAAAATGGATGAAAATCAGTAATCAGTGAATATTTCTTAGTGAAAAATACTGCGAATAGGCGAATTTCTTGCGAATAATGGGTAGATACAATCACTAGAGAAACATACGAATAGGTAGTCCTAGGCTTGGGCTACAGACAAGTTAGGTTACTGACACCTTACCACTTATAGGGGAACACAAAAATGATTACACGGTATGGAGGGGACTAGACCGGTTCGTAACATATTCAGACAAACCTTGCACTGACCAAAATAATGTTAATGTCCTGTTCTAAATTCTCTACATGCTTTCCCTGAACTGAGAGGAGAGTGGGAAGTCTCAGTACTGACCGACTCATTACAAAAGAAAACCCTAGACTGAGTATGGATAGCTACAGATGAAGGATCTAGAGAAGGGAGAGAAATGACAGGTTAATAACCTGACCTAACTAACTGTTTTTACAATCTATCTGCTTTCCTTCTCTTCCTATACATACTAACAAACTTAAGCAGAAAGTTTGAAAATCCCTACTTCCTCACATCTATCCTCAAGATCTCACTTTATACCATTGCAGCTGGCGTAAATGGTGTGCATCTACAAAATCAACATCCTGCTAGAAGTAATCATTCTTACAGAACCTGACTCCAGTGGAGACATCCTAAGAAAAGTAAAAGTACAGTAGGGTGAGAGCAGCAAACAGCCAAGAAATACCAACAAGCACCTTTGCACAATGGGAGCACAAAGAATTCTGACAAGAGCTAAAACATTCCAAACACACCTGGTGGAGAACAGGTGCACTAGACAGTCAACCAGGCAGCTATTCAATCTTTTGTTTGAATGCTGATTCACCTATTAGCACAGAAATACAAGCTACTTCAACAGTAGGTAACATTCATGAAAATAACTTATTTTATAATACATGTACTACTGCCTGAATAGCTTATTTTTTAATACAGTGTACTGTATGAGGCACAATACAGTGGAGATGTGTGCCAGACCACTAATTGCAAATAGTTAGAACCCGCGAATATTTAGAACCCCTATAAATATGCTTAAAACTGGCTATATTATTAATTCAAACCCAAGATAAACCCTCTAAAAATGCTTAAACCTGATTTTTTAAATAGTTTTACCATATCATGAAACTGATGTGAAAATACAGTAACTTGTGGATATCTCTTAGAATGCACAAAATTTCTCATGAATAATGGGCAGATAGGGTCCAAAGAGAAATTTGCGAATACACGAGTAAATGTCGAGAACGCAAATGCAGGGGTCCAATGTAAATGCAGCACCCACAAACTATTGAGTAGGAGGAGGAAACAGATGAGGCAAATGATAGAAATGAACAAATAAATCATCCCATATCCCCTAAACTATAATTAGTAAGCTAACCCTACTAGCTATTTCCAGAAACAACTCAAAAAAGGGAAAAAGCCTGTCTAACTTACCGTGTACAAGATTAGAACAGACACGAACTGAATGATACTGTATAGGGCCATGTATTTGAAGACGGAGAAGTTGGTGGTTAGAGCACATCGTCCCTCACACACAACCCTTGGTACACACTCTATATTGTTAGTACGAGATGTGAAAGGTGCAGCTACACTTGCTTCTGCTTCTGACAATGATATTCCCACATGTGCAGCTTTGAGAGCCTGTGGAAAAAAAACATTAAAATGTTCTGTATATTTTCATTAAAATGCAAAACAAATATGTTCTCTTTAAGTCTCTTTTAAGGGTATTAAAAATTTACATGAGCAAGTGCAATGTCTAGCCATTAAGGATTACCTTTGGTGCCATTTACCACCAATCTCTAATCTGTCACTATAGTACTCAGTTAATGGTTTGATCTTTCAGTAACTAGATGTCTTCACTGCATTTATTCATTTTCTTTTTTTACAATTATAACTGTTTTCTGCAAATTTTCTTTTTACTGATGGCCAAGAGTATACTGTACTTAGCTTTACTGTAACTATGTTTAAAACTTTCTCATTTACATCAAAATGTTCCATCATTCTGTTTCCATTCTGTGTTCAATACTATAAGACATGGAATATTTATTCTTCTATACTGCCTCTTTGTGTGTGTGTGTGTGTGTGCAATTTTTTTATCTGTTACCTTTTACTTATCGCTTATAATGAACATGTGTTACTATCATTACATGTACATGTGGATACAGTTACTACTTATTACTAATTCTCTCTCTCTCTCTCCCTCTCTCTCTGTATGTAATACATACATGCATTATATATATATAATATATATATACACAGTAATACCCTGAACATTCACGAGGTTAGGTTCCAAACCACTCACGCAAGGGGAAGTTTTGCATAAGTTTGGCATGGTCTCCGAAATTGCTAATAAATGCTTCCTTCTAGAGTTTGAACACTAAATATGACCCTAATCATGCTTCCTAAGTATTAGGCTAACCTTTTAAATGAAATTAAAAGTTACTGAAATTTGATTTAAAAGTTAGTTTAATACATTACCCTTACAAAAGGAATAAGTGGTTGGGATAAAAATAGTTACAGTAACTACTATGTACATACGTATTCATTTTCGTACATACACTAACGTTACCCCTAATTCATGGGATGCCATTTTCTGTTTCTGTCAGAGTAAAAATTTTCTTTGCATCACTAGATAAACTTCATAAGACAGTCATAAAACAAAGTCATACAATTAAATAAAATAAAGAAAACATATGTACATGAGTAATGTTTGTAGAGGGTGAAGGTAAAATTAAATCTATTTAAAATCATGAAATAGTGTAAGAGCTAACTAGAGAGAGAGAGAGAGAGAGAGAGAGAGAGAGAGAGAGAGAGAGAGAGAGAGAGAGAGAGAGAGAGAGAGAAATACATATATCATGTGAGGTAAAACTGTGGAGGGGTATCATCTTTAAAAAGTGCGAATGGGGTCACATCTTCTGGCAGTACATTAACTGTATGTGCTGTAATTACATAAAATAGCACATACAGATTGTACCAGCACTTTTCTCCGAGGTTAAGAAAGTAATTTTCATAGAATGACAACTCTGATGTTTTACTAGTTGATCATGGAGTTCTTATATAGTGACTAACACTGAATTACCTACTGCCTTTGTATTATTTTCAAAAATATAAATAGCATACATAAAATCTCTGAACTGATTTTTCACTTTAAAGCATGAAAACTTATACTAATTGTGGTATATTAGTAACTACTTCAGAAATTAAAGTTTCTGCAGTGATATCATCTTTGAAAAGTGCAGTAACTTTGTGAGTGTGTATTACATCGTATAAATGTATGTGCACTAACTGCATTTTTTGCATGTACAAAAATACAAATAATAAATTTTTAATAAATATTCTATACAGAAAAAGTTTGAAATTAAAAAAATTGCATACTAATTTAAACAAACACTTTTGCAAGGTTCTGCAGTGTTTCTGGAGGGTTCGCAAATGTTCGTGGTATTGTGAAGAACTCATGTATGACAATTAGGTAGGTTTGGATGAAAAGTTTGTGCTATTGTGAATTCGAGCAAATTGAATCGTGTAAGTTTGGGGTATTACTGTATGTATATGTATATGTATATATGTATACAGTGGTCCCCCCGTATTCGCGGGGGATGCGTACCAGACCCCCCCGCGAATAGTTAGAATCCGCGAATGTTTGGAACCCCTATAAAAACGCTAAAAACAGCCTATTTTGTTAGTTAAAACTTAAGAAAAACCACTAAAAATTTTCATACTTGGTTTTTATAATAGTTTTATCACAAAGAGTGCATTTTATGATAAAATTGATAACAAAAACCAGGAATTTGTGGATATTTCTCATAGAAAAATACCGCGAATGCGCAAATTTTCCGCGAATAATGCAGGGAAAGGTTCCCGAGAGAAATCCGCGAATGTGTGAGTCCGCGAATCCGGAGAACGCGAATACGGGGGTCCACTGTATATGTATATATAGTATGTATATATATGTGTGTATATATATATATATATATATATATATATATATATATATATATATAATCTATATATACAGTAGTACCTCGAGATACGAAAGGCTCAACTTACGAAAAATCCAAGTTACGAAAGCAAAGACGAAAAATTTTACTGCTCTACATACAAAAAGTTTTCAAGATACGAAAGGTTTCTGAAAGTCCGAGATTTGCCCCATAACAATTTTGAAACTCGCGCCGCACCCTGCCATCTTAGTTATCGTAGACTCGCCACCATCCTCCTGCTCTCCCATTGGTTCCTGATGCTAGCCAAGCCATGAGATCCTTCTCTCTGATTGGACAGCATCCCTCCCATCATGCATCTTCTATAAGTACGTGTTGGCGTGCCTTAGCTCGGCCACTTCGCACCCGAAACGTTACCGTACGCATTCGGCATTCGTTCGCTCCAACGATTTCGTTTAGTAATGTAAATTCGTTAGTGATTTCGTTGCAGTACATATTATCGTGTTGTGCGAAGACTGTATTATTACATATTTGTGTAACTTTACATAAATTAACGTAGTCATGGGTCCCAAGAAAGTTGAAATTCACGGAAAGAAGCGCATGCTGTCTCTGGAGACAAAGATGGAGATCATAAAGAAGTACGAAGCTGGTATGTGATTGAGTGTGATCGCAAAGGAATACGGCCGTAATCCGTCGACAATAGGCACCATCCTTAACCCTTTCCGGTCTTGGGGCTTCTGAGAGAAGCCCACCATCTCTCTCATACTAGGTATCGAGGGCTTCTGACAGAAGCCCACCCCAACACCGTGCATATCTTTGTAATAACTCGATATAGCGTCCCCAAAATTTATCCAATCCATAGTCTGTTTTCTCTACTTGACGTGTATAAATCAAAGAATATCTTTTCCCAACCAATCAATCCACAATGTGGCCCCGAAAATAATGTTCAAAACTACGCCAAAAACTTGGCTTGTTTCTGGCGAGATCACCTCATTTCGCCCGCGAGTTTCCCAGGTGAAAGTCGCCTCTCGCTACTTTCCTCAACTGGCTTCATTTTCCTCACGTGGATTTTGTAAACACTGTCATCAACAGTCGCCCGGACATCCATTAAAAATTTTTGACTAAGAAGTAATTAGTGCTCTTCCCTCAGATCCGATATATAATTTTTCTGTCTCTGACGAACAATATTTTCACTGCAGTACATATTTCTAAAAATTATAAAAATAAAAAATCAGTCGGCATACGATATGTAGCTGCGTTCAATCTCGTGATGAAATCGAAACATTTCCTCTCCGTACATCAGATTGATGCCGGTTAGTAAATTACCAATAAATCATTTGTAATTTTCCAGAAATAAATCCTCTATCAAAAGTTCTTCTAATATATATATCTATATATATATATATATATCTATCTAATAAAATATAATATATAGTATTATAATATATATATATATAGAGTAATGTTATTCAATGTAAAACGAAAATGCAGAAAACTGCAAGTTTACTGAGAGAACCATAAAATATAAATGGTCCAGGTATATTTACAACCAGTGTGCGAACCTCTCGCCTTGCATATACCCATCCTGTCTACCCCGCTGACTCGGCCAAGCTTTCGTAAGTAAATATGGGAGACAGAGAGAGGTATAGATGTACGTACATCTTTACAGTTTATGCACGCAAACATATAAACATGGGCGCGCGTACACCCGCACACACATATTTAAATGAGTGTGTGTATGTACGTTTGTTTATATGGTGTATGTATGTATGTGCGTCTGCATATGTGTATGCCTACGTACTCGTCATGTAGGGCAAAAGTGTACACACTGTATAAACGAGTCAGGTTTATGGGAAAATGAATAGGGTTACATGGGACAAAAGGGCTATGCACAATTGCACTTGCCATGCATAGCTGAATATATTTCATTGATAACGTGTGTACAGACATATTATATTTACAAATTACATGAATCTTGTGTAATTAAGTACTTATTATAAATATAGTTATATACGTAATAGTTTTTACATAGTAAAAGGAAAGACGTGAGTATGAAATCAGTAGACCCATTGGTAATTGTCTCATGCCCATCTTCAACACGTAGTAGAAAATTCCATAAGTAATACGGGGGGGGGGGGGGGGGGGTCACTTCGACCATCAAGGTCGTGTTTTTAATATATATAATATTATTATGGGTATACACGTATATATTATATATATATATATATTATATTATATATATATATATATATATATATATATATATAATATTCACTTTTCTGAAGACGCCTTTGTCAAAAAACGTTTTTGCGCACATCTGAAATATTGTATATCTTGTCATTTGCTCTTCAGACAAAGACATCGACTGTCGTGATGAAAATTACGATTTTTATGATAACGAAGTTATGGATAAGGTGAGCAACGTCTCATCCCATTCCTATTGCTTGACGAAATGAAAGTGTTATCCAGTGACGAGATGCACACTCCATCCAATTATTCTAATTCATTGCCGACTAGTTGGGTACGAAGTTTATTTTATTTTCGTAATGTGTGAGTGGTATGTGGGTGGTGTGTGGTGTGTATTTGTGTGTGGTTAAATAAAGGTATAAGCCACTATGGAACGTAAACACTGGGAATAGCTTATAACTTTATTTACGTATTCATCACGTTCCAAACTATTGTGATTCAGTTATACATATATGTGTGTATATATATTATTATATATCTTATATATATATAATATATATATATATATTATATATTATATGTCTATATATATATATATATATATTTAATATGTATATAATTATATATATATATATCTATATATATATCTGTATATATATATATATATATAATATATGTATATATATGTAATATATATATAATATATAATCGATATAATTATATATATATAATATCTATTTATTATATATCTATATTTAATATATCTTCTCTATATATATTATTATCTATATCTAATTATATATATATATGGTATATAATAATATATTCTATATAATATATATATATATGTGTGGTGTGTTGGGTTTGTTTTGTGTGTGTTTGTGGGTGTGTGTGTGTATGTATATATGTATATGTAATGTATGTATGTATGTTATGTAATGTATGTATATGTGTGTGTGTGTGGTTGTGTGTGATGTATGTATGTATTTATGTTATGTATGTATGTATGTAATGTATGTATGTGGTGTGTGGGTGTGTGTGTGTGTGAGTGTACTCTTGCGTGTTCAGGTCTGTGAGTGAATGTTTGTGGGTGTGTAGGTATCTTCAGACAAAGAGACTAGGCGAAATGGAATGTATGCCGCAATAGATTAGAAAAAATTTCAGCTATTCGTTTTGATGAGTCGGTAATAAATTATAGCAGTATTACTTCCAGACCTTTTAGTGACTTTTTATGTTGTATACGCTTCTTCCGATTACGTCTTTTATACATTACGAGAATAAAATGAACTTCGTGCCAACTAGTCGGCAATGAATTAGAATAATTGGATGGAGTGTGCATCTCGTCGCAGGATGACACTTTCATTTTTGTCAAGCAATAGGAATGGGATGAGACGTTGCTCACCTTATCCATAACTTCGTTATCATAAAAATCGTAATTTTCATCACTGCAATCAATGTCTTTGTCTGAAGAGCAAATGACAAGATATTACAATATTTCAGATGATGTGCACAAAAGCTCTCGATGAACTATTAATTTGTATGTTTCTTCAATTTGTTATTTTCAAAATAGATTATTAACTAATGTGTACATATATATATATATATATATATATATTATATATATATATATATATATATATATATATATATATATATAATATATATGTGTGTGTATGATATATATATATATATATATATATAATATATATATATATATATATATATATATATATATATATATATACACAATAGTTAATAATCTGTGTTGAACATAACGAAATGAAGAAACATGCAAATAAATAGTTCACCGAGAGTCTGGAGGACTCAAGACTACTGGGAAATGACAGCAGGAGTCTAGGGAATAGTGACTCAGATTAGGAATGGGGACTCCTAGTGGTCAAAATTAACCTTTATAATCCCATCTGGAATTTGGGTGCGCCTGTCTTCACGTAGTCTTGAGTACCCCAGACTCTACGCAGGCTATCGATAATTATAGTTTACAACCCGTGAACTGTTTATTTTGCATGTTTCTTCATTTCGTTATGTTCAACACAAATTATTAACCATCATACAAATAATGTGTGTGTGCGCGCGCGCTTCTGGTATGTACATATCTTTAGGCATAAGGACAGGATAGGATGCTTTTGTGCGACATTTTACGCCGTATACACAAAGTCAAGGTCATTGCCGAAACGATCCCCACCCAAATGCTTCAATCAATAATAACAACGAAAACAAGTAACAGGAATGAAAACTAATGTAATAAAGTTAAAGTGTAATAACGTGTAATATATATAATATATATATATATATATATATATATATAATATATATATATATATCTATATATTCTATATTATTTATAATATGTATACACACACACACACACACATATATCATATATATATATATATATATATATATATATATATATATATATATATATATATATATATATATATATATATATAATATATAGCATACATAATTAACCACACCCCCTAAGTAACAAATCATTTCAAATATGAATAATACCCTCAAATCCCTCCCCACCAACATTCCCCTTCCTCTTAGAGCTATAAAATGGATACTGGTATACAAACACATACGTATACACGCAAATACATTGTATATAACACATTTACTTACCTTTGTAATATGTTATACATTAAAAGGTCCTTCTGTAAATTCACTTATACGAAATTTTGAATATTTTTACCGTTCACCTCGTTATACGGAATTGAACGACACAAAAAATGCTCGACTTCCTGTTCGCCATCTTTTGTTTACTGCCCTATCTGCGATAAACAGCAAATGTTCTCTTCTAGTCGGGCTATGGTAGTAACTTCGTTTGTTACAGTTCCGACATAAACAATGCACCAATAATAG
Source organism: Macrobrachium nipponense (assembly GCF_015104395.2). Taxonomy (NCBI): domain Eukaryota; kingdom Metazoa; phylum Arthropoda; class Malacostraca; order Decapoda; family Palaemonidae; genus Macrobrachium; species Macrobrachium nipponense. The sequence continues at coordinate 117,173,979 of NC_087200.1, read as the reverse complement.
CTTCGGCTTAGGAAACATCAAATTGCGGTTTAATTCAAAACTCAATCACATACAATAGGTAGCAATACATGGCTTGTATTTATTGACTTATTATATATATATATATATAGAGTATATATATATATATATATATATATATATATTATATATATATATATATATGGATTTTTATAATGGTAAATGAAAATAATAAAGATTTTAAACATAACTAAGGCAAGACAGTTATATTTTGGTCATTGACAATCAATTACAAGTAAATTCCATATAATCATTTAATTCAAAACAAAGCTAAACTTGTATTCCAGTAGAAAATGGGGTGTGAAAATTCCTGGAAGCATGGAAGTACACGTTCAGCCTAAATGTAGGGTCATGCGGGATCGAGCTGTCGTCACTTATTGTTTTCATAATTCGGCAACGGACAGCAGAAAGGGTTTCATCTACAGCGAGCATATTCACCTTTAGACATAACACAAGTTGTTTACAAAATGCGGTGATCTTATAAGCCTATAATCGCTCTCCATAATCGGCCAACTGGATACGCTAATCCTCTCTGCCGGTCTGCTAAGTCAAGTAGGGAACAAACAATAAGTCATTGTAGTTTACTTTCGCTGTGTTTATTTATACTCCCTGAAATAATGAAAAAGAATAATCGTTCACATGATAATATACTTCACTGATACTTTCAGTACAGGTGGCTTTATTCCATACGTACTTCTGAGGTTATCCTCCAAAAAAAAACAAAAAAATATATGTTTTCTATTTTATTGATATTTGTTTGGAACCAAGCAAGGATTCATCTTTCATTTACCCAAGTAATTATCATTCTACGTATATCATTGCAATATTATTTGCTCACTTCATGAATATTATTTATCTAGGATGTAATCCTATTATCTTATTCAATTCTATGTATTTATTTGTTTTACATGTCAGAGCACAGAAAAAATATGTTTACAAAACATTTGCTTAATTTGCTATAATGAATTTTCACAGAAAACTGAACTTTTATGCCATAAAAATAATTATGAGCTTTCTGGAGTTTTGTTTTTTATCTGTGACTTTATTACCTGGATTCGTTATAGTAAACTGAACTGAACTACACAAAAATTGCTTGACTTCCTGCTCCCCATCTTTGTTTATTGCCGGATCTGTGATAAACAGCAATTTGTCTTTTCTAACTTGCTATGGTAGTAACATCGTTTGTTACTGAAGAAAGTTTAAGTTACCACAAGTGCAACAGACATTGTAGAATGAGGAGAGAAGTGTTATGCCATGTATAGTTATAATATAATATAATGTATTATAAGTTATATATATATATGATATATATATATATATATTATATATATATAGATGTGTGTGTGTGTGTGTGTGTGTTTGTGTGTGTTTGTCTAATATATATATATTATATATTAAATATATATATATTATGGATATTAATATTAATGAATTAATTATATGTAATATAAATATATATAATATATTATATATATATAATATATATTTATTATTAATATATATATAATATTATATATATATATATATAGTATCTATATATATATAGATATATATATAATATATATTATATCTATATATATATAATAATATATAATATATGGTATATATATGTATATATATACTTTATTATATACGTATATATATATACATATATATATATATAATAATAATATAGATAATATATATTATGTATATATATATATATATATATAGATATAATATATATATATATATATATCTATAATATATATTATATATATATATATATATATATATATATATATATATATTATATATATATATTATAGTATATATATTCTATATATATATATATTATATATATATATATATATATATATATATATGTACTGTATGTATATATATATTATAAGACAAAAAAATTAGCATCTCAGTGTCAGTTTCCTTCGTGCCTTCGTGCTTTAACTTTGTTCATATAATCATCACACTTTTAATTTTTGTGATTTATAAACAAACATATATGTTTAAATTTATATATGAAGACAAAACGCCCATAAAACACAATTTGAACGTTGTAACCACATACTCCAAGCACTTCCTTCTGTGCCCTTGTTCACTGGTAGAATATGGACAGATGGTGTGTTTCAATAGTATTATAGAAAGCATAATTAATTGTGGCAATAAGTCTCTGATGGTATGCATACCTACAGAGACTTACTACCACAGCTACTTATGCTTTGTAACACATCATCTGCCCATATTGTACCAGTGAGCAAGGGCACAGAAGGAAGTGCTCGGAGTATGCGGTTGCAACGTTCAAATAGTGTTTCATGGACCTTTTATCTTCATATATAAATATAAACATATATGTTTGGTTTTAAATCGCAAAAAATTAAAAGTGTGATGATTATATGAACAAAGTTACAGCCACGAAGGAAAACTGAAACTCTGGAGATGCTAAGTATTTTCGTCTTATTACTAAGACATGGTCACTATGTGTTGTAAGACGAAAGTACTTAGCATCTCCAGTGTTTCAGTTTTCTTTCGTAGCTGTAAATTTATTCACACGCACACACGCGTGTATATATATATATATATATATATATATATATATATATATATATATATATATATATATATATATATCTATATAGACATGCACTCACATAAAATGAAGACATTGCATCGTAGATTGAATCTTCCGTGACAAATTTAAGTATTCTGTCTTCTTTTGATTAATAATTCATTGTTGAAAACAGAACACTATATCCTGCTTATTTGGTATGATTTTAAAAGAGCCCCAACTACTGAACAAGATCAAAACGACGATATAACTTCATTACTGCCCGGAGTTCATTGAGGATATGGAATCGATGGTTATAAAATGTATTCTTGTATATAATTCAGTTTTTAAATCACCCTATAACTACTGATTGTTCATTTTAAGATTGACTCTTCGTTTTTGCTTACAATATACAGCTATGGAGGTTGAAATCACCATAAATTCTTTACTATTTTACTATTACGTATCACTATTGCCTTCTTAATAAACATACTGTGACAAAAGCCGAGGAAGAAATGCCAGTGAGGCTTCTATGCTCTGGAAGGTGAAAGGCATGAGGAGTATTATTTTTCATTATTCAGAATTTTTAACAAAAGAGTTAATGTAGACGTGTGACGCGATCTAACTATGACCTTGGTTGTTGTTTATAACAACAGGGCGACGCTGAACGTCAAAGACAGGAGGAGGAGCTAAGACGATGAGGAACTTCCCTAGCCATCAGTGCTGCCAGCGTCGGCTATAAACTAACCATCCATGAAATGCTTGATGGATGCTTCTGTTTATTGCCTTGCCATTCATAAAATAACAATTAATGTTGACTGAAATATTTACCATCACTGTAAGAAAGAAATATTCTATCTACTTAAGTAAAATTTATTACATTTGAATAACCAGAAATTATATTTTTCGACCCTTTAAAATCAGAGAAAGAGAATGGAAAACACTAAAAATATTTTTGGTTTCCTATTTTGTCACATCCCCTAAAACGGTGGTTAGTTGTTATTTTTATTAAGTAAAATTTATTACATTTGAATAACCAGAAAATAATTTTAATTTTTCGGACCTTTTAAAAATCATTATTGAAAGGAAAGCGGCAATGAGAAAACCCACTTAAAAAATTAATTTTTGGTCCTATTTTATCACACCTAAAACGGTGGTAGTTGTTATTTTATTTTTAAGAAGTTTTAATATACGCTTGAATAAACGTTCACCTTTCCAATGGTACCACTTTAGCCATGATAAATAATACAGGGGTAAAATTAGAAAGCATTTTGTGGGAACTTTCAATGCGTCTAACTCTTCAACTGTTCACCGACGGGTGAAGTACCAAGACCGGAACGTAAACAAGTTGTTCACCCCGTCCGGACCGGAGAGGGTTAAACAGATGGATGCCATCAAAGCAACTACACCATCGAAGGGCATCACTATTTTGTCCAGCAAGAGGAGCCATGTGCACGACGAGATGGAACGGCTGCTCCTCGTCTGGATAAAAGACAAAGAAATCGCTGGCGATACAGTAACGGAGATGGCAATCGCTCACAAGGCCAGTGCTATTTTCGGCGATTTTTGATTGCGCAGGCGGAAGACGAACAGAGGGGTGAAAGGGTTACCGTTCAACGCAAACCCCAGAGTTCAAGGCTTCGCATGGCTGGTTCCGAGAAATTCCGTGAGAACGGAACTGGCATCCATTCGGATGGTGCGTCATGGGGAGGCTGCCAGCTCGGACACGAAAGCGGCCGAAGCATTTAAGAAGACTTTCGACGAGATGATGACCAAGGAAGGCTACAGTTCTCAGCAGGTTTTCAACTGTGATGAGACTGGCCTTTTTTGGAAAAAAATGCCTCGTCGGACGTACATCACGGAGGAAGAGAAGAAGCTACCCGGGCATAAGCCTATGAAAGACAGGCTTACGCTCGCACTTTGTTCGAACGCCAGTGGGGATTGCAAGGTGAAGCCCCTACTGGTGTATCACTCCGAGACTCCTCGAGCCTTCAAGGCCCACAAAGTGTTGAAGGAGAAGCTTCCAGTGATGTGGAGGGCTAATGCAAAAGCCTGGGTAACGAGGGCTTTTGTTCACCGGAGTGGGTAAATCTCGTGTTTCAGCCCGACTGTGAAGAGTTTTTTTTGCAAGAGAGCGCCTCCCCCTGAAATGTCTGCTGGTGTTGGACAATGCCCTCCCCACCCTCCTGGCCTCGAGGAAGATATCCTAGCGGAGTATTTCCTTCGTTAAGATTTGTTTTTCTTCCAGCCCAACCCCAGAATCCTTCTCCTCTAGCCCATGGACCAGCAAGTGATAGCGAACTTTAAGAAGCTGTACACAAAACATCTTTTCAAAAGATGTTTCGACATCACAGATACCACAAACCTCACCTTGCGTGAATTTTGGAAGGAGCATTTTGACATCGTCATATGCATCCGACTCATCGACCAAGCATGGCAGGAGGTTTCGAGGCGAACCTTGAATTCCTTGTGGAGGAAACTCTGGCCTGATGCCGTATCCGACCGAGACTTCGAGGGATTCGACATGGGTGAAGCTGGTGCTGCTGAGTCCGAAACAGTTGACGATCCCGAAACTGTTTCGCAACCAGATCTTGACGAGATCGTTGCACTCGGCAAGTCCATGGGGCTGGTCGTCGACGAGGACGACATCAACGACCTTCTCGAGGAGCACCAAGAGGAGCTTACGACGGATGACCTGAAGGAGTTGGAGGCCATGCAACATAACGTCGTTCAAGAGGAATTCTCCAGCAGCGGCGATGAAGAGGAGGAGCCTATGACAATGGCAGAAATTAAGGTCTTAGCCGCTTTTCATAAAGTGCAATCGTTCATAGAAAAAAGACACCCCGAAAAGGCTCACACAGGTCGTATGCTTGCGCAGTTCGATGACGTTTGCCTGAGTCGTTTCAGGAACATTGTCAAAAGCAGGCAGAAGCAATCTTCCTTGGATAGTTTTTATTTTTTAAAGAGGCCTTCAGCATTAGCAGAGTAAGCAAAAAGGAAGAACCAGGTGATAAAAAAAACAGAAAGTTGAAGCAAAAAGGAAGAACCAAGTGATGAAAAAACAGAACGTTGAAAGTGGTGATGAAGTTGAAATTCTGTAAAAAAAAAAAAAAAAAGAAAAAAAAAAAAAGCCTACGTAAAAGTAAAAAAAAAAAAGTTTTTAAAAAATAATAAAAAAAAAAAAACCTACGTAATTTTTAGATTTTTTGTAAGTTAAGTGTTACAGTTTTGTTAATGTTTTTCGTAAATTTTATTTTTATAGTTTTTCCTTAAATTTTTTTGTGTTTTTCATAAAGTTAAGTTGATGTACGTACGTACGTTATCTGCCGTTTGTCCTCCTCCTCCTCCTCTGCCGCCACTTTCGGAGATAGCCTCACTCGAAAGGTAAGCTTCGACATTTTACGTTACAGTAATAATATTTCTTGTACACTAATATACACTTTATTACAGGTTTGGATTTTTATTCTTAATTTAGGTATTGAATGGTCCAAATTGTTGTAGTATTTCATTGTTTATAGGTCAATTTAGCTTTATTATGAAATTTAATGGGGTGTTTTTGGAGGGCTTGGAACGGATTAGCCATTTTACATGTATAAATGTGTTCCAAAGATACGAAAAACTCATTATACGAAGGCCGCCTCGGGAACGGATTAATTTCATATCTCGAGGTACTACTGTATACATATATATATATATCTATATATATATATATATATATATATATATATATATATATATATATATATATATATATATATATATATATATATATATATATATATATATTGTATGAAATTGGTCGCAAATTTTTTGTTGTAGTACTTTTTTTTCGTATTTTTTTCCCCGTTCAACGACGGTTTCCGGCGTTTTACGAAAGTTCCGGAGGCCTTACGTACGCTTTTTCTTAAATGGTTCAATGGAAATTTTTCCGTCCTGGGTTTACCGAAAACGCTTTGTTCCCGAAAGTTTATGAACGCTGAAAAATGCTGTTTCCGCGCTTCCGAGTTTAACGACGCTTTTAAAAAACGCATGTAATTGAAATAAACATCCCCTTTAGTTTAGGTTTAGCAACAGTTACAAATAATAAAATTCCAATTTTTTTGGTTACGTTAAACAAAAATTTTGAGGTTTTATGATTGATTTTTGACACTTTTTTTTTTCAAGTATTTTTTGGAATTTTTTACCTGACCGAAAATCATGCAATAATTCTTCAGTTTTTGCAGTCCGGAAAAGGTGCAATAAATGAATTAAAAAAAATCATTGCTGTCTCCAGTTAAAATCAAAATGTTAAAAAAACTAAGGTTTCTTGGTAGATTACACACAAATTCCAAAGGTTTAACGACGTTTTGTTATGCCTTTTTAAACGGGATACGGTTCGTATGGCAGACTAGTTTTTTGAGCGGGGCATAAATTAAATTAACGCTAATTAAACTGTAAATGGTAATTGACCGAACCAACTTAACCTCGGAAAACGGTTTTCGTTGGATTTTTTTTTTTTGTTAAGCCGTGCATACGAAAGGACGCCAACTTTCAATCGCCGTGCCTGCCTGCATTCCACTAGGTTGTGTGCCTGGAGACGTTGCTGAAATTCCTTGCCATTTTCACAAATTTACCAATGGCTCCTCTAAACGCCAAAGTACTTCCTCCGATGATAGTTCATCCAAGAATAGGAAGGTCATCACGATTGGAGGTCAAATATGGACGTGATCAAAGCGTTCGGAGGAAGGGAGCGGAAACTTAAACACCGAAATAGGCCGTTTCTTTAGGGCTTTGAGCAGGGACCACCTGGTGGTAAACCATTGTGAATGGATAAGGAACGTATTCTGAAGCAATGTTAAGGATGCTGCACCCCGATGTAAAGTCAAAAAACGGTGATAAATGAACTGAAGCAACGTTAGACCAGTAGCATTTGTTGGTGAAATGGAGAAAATTGCTCCATGATTCCCTGGTCTGGAGGAACCAGAAAACCAGCGAACGTGTTTGTCCGGTGAGCGTAAGTGTGATCCGGAGGGAAGGCTCGAGCGCTGCAATGAGGCAGTAGTGAAAAAGTTTGGCGAAGGTGCAGTGCTGGTGGTGAATTTTTCCCGCGAGTAGAAGGTTTGGTTTGTTAAACCGTTTTAAGGCTCGTGCAAATTGGCAATAATGTGAAGCTGGCTAGGGTGTGATAAGTCGAAGCAGCAGGAAACAAGTTTTTTTCCAGGTGGTTTGGCTGAAGGATTAATTAAGGATGGTGGTTACACGGCTGATCAGTCCTTTGAATGTTGGATGCGACTGGATTATTTTGGGAAAAAAGAATGCCAAAATCGAACGGTACCTTCCTTCAAGGAGGCGAAGTCAGCACCTGGCCCATAAAGCTGGAAAGGAGCGACTGACTTTGCTGTTTGGGGCCAATGCAAGTGGTGATTTGAAAATACTGAAGCCCATTCGCTGGGTGTATTTGGCCGAGAATCCCAGGGCTTTCAAGGGCATTTTCCAAGAGTCAACTCCCTGTGATTTGGAAAACATCTAACAAGAAGGGCGTGGGGTTACCTTAATGGTCTTCGAAGAGTTGGTTTCCAATGATGCCCATTTCGATGACCAGCAGTGGAGCGGTATTTGACTGTCCGAAGGGTCCTGACCTTTTTAAGGCCCTTTCTTTAGTCCTGGACAATGCCCCTGGTCACCTTTCAAACCAATTTGAGCTGACATGCCATCCTAATGTGAAGGTGGGTGGTACCTCCCACCCAATACCAACGTCGTCTGATACAAGCCAATGGACCCAGGGTGAGTAATAGCTTTAATTTTCAAAGGCTTACTACCATTAGAAGGAACCAAATACGTTTTTGCTTTGAGGGCCAATGAAAGCTAACAAGGAGTTGACACTGAAGGCAATTCTGGAAGGGCTACAACATTGCAGATGCAGGTGAAGAACATTGCAAGTGCTTGGGACGATGGTGAAGACGACCACTTTAAATGGGGCCTGGATGGAAACTAGGGTGTCCCAGTTTGTGGGGCACGAGTTTTTGTAAGGCCCTTTCTTGACCAGGCAGAAGTCGTTTCGTGGGGGGGGGGTTAGACTGTGACGGTAGGAAAGAATCGTATGGGCTAAGCAAGAGGAGCTGCAACTAAGATCTTGCAAACCCTTGATGAGTAACAGAGCTTGCTGGCTTCCCATGGAGAGGAATTGTCTGCAGAGGGACCTTTACTAAAAGGAATTGAACAACAAATGATTGAGGAAGGGAGGGAGGCGGCAACCAGAGCCAAAAAACCCAGGTACATTAACTGTTGAAAGGCTTTGTCATAGGGTTTTTACTCAATCTTGGATGAGAGCCTTGGCTTCTTTTGAGGCCAAGAAGACCCTAACGTTTTCTAGGTTTGGGAAAAAACAAAATCAAGCGAGGGGAATCATTGGATTTGGTGACTTTCTCTACCAAGGAGAAACCCTGAAGGAGAAGCAGACGAGAGGAAGTCGTGCAGTCCCAGGCTTGGACACTTTCTTTCACAAAGTCTCCAGTTACCCACCACCTCCCACTCCTAGTCCTGGGTAAGGAATTCTGAACCTGTTTTATCTAATTTATGTGTTTTACATAGGTACATAGTTAAAATGTGTTAATTTTTTAATGTAACAAAACTAAATGTAAGAGTAAATTGTAACTTCATTAATTTTCATCATTTGTAATTTTATTGCAGAAGTGGTGACAGTTCCAGATCCCCCTGTACTACCTGTGACAGTTCCAGATCTGTACTACCTGTGACAGTTCCAGATCTCCCTGTACTACCTGTGACAGTTCCAGATCTCCCTGTACTACCTGTGACAGTTCCAGATCCCCCTGTACCTGGACCCTCTGTATCAGCCCGCCCACCTGCACGTGTACAATCAGGTAAGCAATTTCATTTTTCTCATTTTCATGTTGGAAATTGTTTACACCCATACATACATCGTACACTAAACTTACATAGTGGTACAATGTGTTTTGATGTTGCATAACCTTATTATTTTTTTTTTTTTTTCCATTTCAGACCCCGTTTGATAGTGACAGTGACCCAGATGACCCTGAGCCTTTCCATGGTTTTGATGCCTCGCCCTATACATCAGGTAAGGAATCCTTAACAAATTGTATAAAATGTTTTATAAATTGCTAATAGAAATTTTATTAAAAGTGTACATATGCTACATTACATCCACCTTATAATATATTTATGTACCCTATCATTCTTTCCAGATGTAGATGTTCCCTCATCAGTTGATACGAGTATCACCTCTCCAGAGCCCAAATCAGTTGATACGAGTAGTATCACCTCTACCCATTCCTTCAGGTAAAAGAATTCTTCATTTTTTATATTGAACATACGTATTACACACTACATATGTCAAACAGTAATAACATGTGGCAGTAGTTACAGTAGTAGTAACTATCATTTATATATTTTTTATCATTCCAGACTCCCAAGCACCTGCCCATCCCACTCCATAGCCCAGCCACCCACTCTCATGTACTATATGGCCATCCCAGTAAGCAAGCCAACCACTAGAATTTGGTAAGGACATTTTTTTTTAATTAATGTTTAATATTACATATGTAATAACCATGTTATGTATGTAACATACATACTATAATCATATGTACTATTACATTATCATTCCAGACTGGCATGCACCTGTGACTTACATAAACCAGACCTCTACATAGCCTACATGTCTTCATTTTGCTGAAGGTAAGGAATTCTCAGTTGTGTTTAATGTTTGCATACGTACAATAAATTTTTGTACACCTAAGTGGTTACATACTGTCCTTTAATATTAATTCTTCATTCCAGACTGCCCATCATCCTAGCCTGTTATCTGTGATAAAGCACACTGAAGTTAGGTTTGGAATGCATCCTTATCATGAATGCTCTACACCTCCACCTCCATCTCCCACAACCTAGGTAACAGCTTTGAGACTCACTAAAAGTTGGTAAGTTATGTAGGAATTTCTAAATTAAGTTTTATACTACATGTTATATGTGATATTAAACCACTGTATGGTGCATATTACTGTATGTAACTTACTATGCATAGAGTAACTTACTGACAAAATTATTTTTTGTACATTCCAGAACCCCTGAATGATGTAGGCTATGGCCACATAAGACTTTGTCCATCCAGGTTACGTTGAATGCCAAATTTAAACTAAAGGTAAGGAATTAATTAACATACATTAACTCTTTTAGTACTCTTGATATATCTACAGTAATTAACATATGCATTCACAACTTTCTGTAGTGTATATTTTGTACACTAATTTTGTTACTTTTTCCTTCCAGAACCAACATTTTTCACACAACTCCAGGTTGTTACTACAAGTGTCATCAAGGGATAACTACTACAGTAGAAGCACCATTTTTGGATGGAAAAAAACCCTTCAGGAAAGTATACGTATCACATGTAACATGTAGTGTAACAAAGTATGAACAGTAAGGTTTATATACATACAGTAGTACATATTACATACGTACATAACTTTTTTTACAGGAATTTCCAACCAAGTTTGATTATGTACATATGTACATGTTATAAACCACTGTACGTATGGTTATTTACTGTATGTAACTTACTAAAACATACATAAACATGACTTAACTTTGATACTTTTTTGGTACATTCCAGAAAACCAGGACCCCCTCCATGATGCAGGCTATGGGCCACATAAAACTTTGTCCAGGGTTACTACATAACATAAAGGTAAGGAATTATACATAGTAGTAAACATACATTAAGTAAGTTTTATACGTACCATACTAAAAAAAAGTGACCAAGATCTCTCACATGGGATAAGTGATCAAGGTCCCTCATGGAATTGGTACTGTACACTCCTGCTGAACAGGGGGGTGTAGACCAATCATTTACAATAATGCATACCAGTTGATATTAAACCACTGTATGGTGCATATTACTGTATGTAACTTACTATGCATAGAGTACTTACTGACATACTAATTATTTTTTGTACATTCCAGAACCCCCTGAATGATGTAGGCTATGGGGCACATAAGACTTTGTCCATCCAGGGTTACGTTGAATGCCCAAATTTAAACTAAAGGTAAGGAATTAATTAACATACATTAACTAAGTTTTATACATGTTATATATGTGATATTAAACCACTGTATGGTGTCATATTACTGTATGTAACTTACTATGCATAGAGTACTTACTGACATACTAATTATTTTTTGTACATTCCCAGAACCCCTGAATGATGTAGGCTATGGGGCCACATAAGACTTTGTCCATCCAGGGTACGTTGAATGCCAAATTTAAACTAAAGGTAAGGAATTAATTAACCATACATTAAACTAAGTTTTATACATGTTATATATGTGATAGGTTAAACCACTGTATGGTGCATATTACTGTATGTAACTTACTATGCATAGAGTACTTACTGACAAAATTATTTTTTGTACATTCCAGAACCCCCTGAATGATTGTAGGCTATGGGGCCACATAAGACTTTGTCCATCCAGGGTTACGTTGAATGCCAAATTTAAACTAAAGGTTAAGGAATTAATTAACATACATTAACTCTTTTAGTACTCTTGATATATCTACAGTAATTACATATGCATTCACAACTTTCTGTAGTGTATATTTTGTACACTAATTTTGTTACTTTTTCCTCCAGAACCAACATTTTTCACACAACTCCAGGTTGTTACTACAAGTGCCATCAAGGGATAACTACTACAAGTAGAATAGCACCATTTTTGGATGGAAAAAACCCTTCAGGAAAGTATACGTATCACATGTAACATGTAGTGTAACAAAGTATGAACAGTAAGGTTTATACTACAGTAGTACATATTACATACGTACATAACTTTTTTTACAGGAATTTCCAACCAAGTTTGATTATGTACATTATGTACATGTTATAAACCACTGTACGTATGGTTACTGTATGTAACTTACTAAACATACATAACATGACTTAACTTTGATACTTTTTGGTACATTCCAGAAAACCAGGACCCCCTCCATGATGCAGGCTATGGGGCCACATAAAAACTTTGTCCAGGGTTACTACATAACAGGTAAGTAAGAATTATACATAGTAGTAAACATACATTAAGTAAGTTGTATACGTACATACTAAAAAAAAAAACAAAAAAAAGTGACCAAGATCTTCTCACATGGGATAAGTGATCAAGGGCCCTCCCATCATGGGAATTGGTACTGTACACTCCCTGCTGAAACAGGGGGTGTAGAACCAATCATTTACAATAATGCATACCAGTTGATATTAAACCACTGTATGGTGCATATTACTGTATGTAACTTACTATGCATAGAATACTTTACTGACATACTAATTATTTTTTGTACATTCCAGAACCCCCTGAATGATGTAGGCTATGGGGCCACATAAGACTTTGTCCATCCAGGGTTACGTTGTGAATGCCAAATTTAAACTAAAGGTAAGGAATTAATTAACATACATTAACTAAGTTTATACATGTTATATATGTGATATTAAAACCACTGTATGGTGCATATTACTGTATGTAACTTACTATGCATAGAGTACTTACTGACATACTAATTATTTTTTGTACATTCCAGAACCCCTGAATGATGTAGGCTATGGGGCCACATAAGACTTTGTCCATCCAGGGTTACGTTGAATGGCCAAATTTAAAACTAAAGGTAAGGAATTAATTAACATACATTAACTAAGTTTTATACATGATATATGTGATATTAAACCACTGTATGGTGCATATTACTGTATGAATAACTTACTATGCATAGAGTACTTACTGACATACTAATTATTTTTTGTACATTCCAGAAAACCCCCTGAATGATGTAGGCTATGGGGCCACATACACACTTTGTGCATCCAGGGTTACCGTTGAAAGACAAATTTAAAACTACTAAAAAGTAAGGAGAATTAATTCACTGACATTAACTTTTTTATCTTGATTATAACTCAAAGTAAGGAATTATAAACTAAAAGTAAGGAATTAATTAACATACATTAAACTCTTTTACTCTTGATATCTATAATCTACATATTGCATTCAGGACTTTGTGTAGTATTTTGTACTAATGTGTTATACTTTTACCTTCCAGAGCTACCAGACTGGGATTTAGTGTACTCCAGGATCTAACAAATACTACTACGAAGTGTACAGTGCATAATATAGTGTTTAGTGTATAATCTAACTAAGGATTAAGTGTAGTACATTGTGCTTTTTAGTGTCACAAGAGTTTAATAAGAATTATACCTTCAAGAACCATCCTTTGCCATTGAAATAACCACACTACACATCATGCAATCTACTTGCATGTCACACAGGTAAGGTCTCTAACTTTTTTCTTAGTTTAAGGCATATTTCCAAGTGTCGTTCCGGCTTACGACGATTTTCGGCTTACGACGAGCCTCAAGAACGGAACCCCCGTCGTAACCCTGGGCTGCCTGTATTTCATTGTTTATAGGTCAATTAGCTTTATTATGGAAATTTAATGGGGTGTTTTTGGAGGGCTTGGAACGGATTAGCCATTTACATGTAAAAATGTGTTTCCAAGATACGAAAAATCATTATACGAAGGCCGCTCGGAACGGATTAATTTCGTATCTCGAGGTACTACTGTATACATATATATATATATCTATATATATATATATATATATATAGATATATATCTATATATATCTATATATATATATATATATAGATATATATATATATATATATATATATATATATATATATATATATATATAGATATATATATATATATATATATATATATATATATATATATATATATATATATATATATATATATATATATATATATATATATATTGTATTGAAATTATTTCATACTGTTTAATAATCCATATAATTATTCTAAATGAAGCTCTAATATTGGCAAAGTATCTAAACTACTTGGTAGCTCAAGGTATCTTAAGTCTTTCAAATGAGCACCATATTCTTTGGAATTTCAATTCAATGGCCCTTGTTCCATACAAACAGGGTTCATAATAATAATAATAATAATAATAATAATAATAATAATAATAATAATAATAATGGCTGGTTTCGCAGAACGTAATGTGGAAGATAAGCAGAGCATAATGGTCTTTCTCTAGATACCTCAATACAAAAACTGCCTCTGTTGATTTTTCTGGCAAAACTTGCTAGTTTTTCTCCATCTTTCCTCACAGTCGCAAATGTTTACACAGCATGCTCAATGTCTTATTCATCCATACTTCTCACACTGTAATACATCTATACTTTCTTTTTCCTATGTATTTTATTATTCATGCCACACACAATTCTTTTCTCATCCATTTCTTTATCAAGTTTTAATATGTTATCGTAAAAAAAGAAAGACTAGCACTTCAGCTTCTCTAAGCAAACTTCAAGTTTATTTCTGATGGCCTGAGGAATTTCCTCTTCCTAAAAACATTCCTAACCTTCTCAGATATCTCAATTGTTTTCTATTTCTCTGTTGTCTAATCCTCCACTTAACATTCATTCTCTTTGTTCAACAGATTTTCAAAATTCTGCCTTCTTCATTATTAACTTCTTTTAACCATTAATTTTTCTCATTTATTATTTAAATATTTTGTCCTCTTTTGCATCTGTTTCCCCTTTCATCAACCATTTTACAGCTCTATACAAATCTTCTTTGCTCATCCGAGATTCTGATTTCAATTATCTCAAATCTTTTCATCCCTCGCCACCCGCCTTTTAGCCTCCCTCTCTTTTCCTTCTACGTATACCTCTTATTTTCATATCTTCATAGTAACTATAATTCTATATGGTAATGAAAAATTGTAATAACACTTCCTTATACTTACTATAATATAGTAAAAACAACATACAAACGTTTCTTAAAACATCACAGAGAGCAATACACCAAGCTAGCACTGTTCAAACACAAGGAAAGCATATGAAGCCTAGGAAAATAATGAATTAACATATATATACTAATTTGGAATTCAAAACCAGTGCAGTTTAATTTGAATCAGATCATCAAAACATGAAATGGAAAAGGAAAAATACAAACCCCACAGTCATTGGCACCATCGCCACACATGCCAACAATGTAGTCAATAGCTTGTAATTCTTCTACTAGCTGGGCTTTCTGATCAGGAGACATACGGGCAAACACTGTCCCTCTCGCAACGATTCTTGGTACTAGATCAGGAAAATATTGGCAAATGAGACCCCAAGCCTTGCCTGTTACTGCTAAATGATATCTTGCCTTATGGCTATCTAGTTGTACAGCAACATCACCCTGAAAAAATTAGTCAAACAATTCCTGTTTACATAAGCTCAGAGGATACCAATAACCAGATATTTGTTCAAACACTACAACAAATAACCTAAAAAAAGAATAGAATTAGTAGTAAAAGCCAGGGATTGATCAATATACAACTTGTCTTCGAGGAAAAAAAAAAGGTCAAAACCAGTGAACTACTTATTGTACCAGTCTATTCTTTGGGAACTGTCATTCTGTGACTTTTAATCCTCCATCATTAACTACAATATATATATTTGTTAAAAAACCACTTCATCCATTTCAAAGTGGTATGGAAAGCTCATAATGAATTACATTTGCATCAAAACTACTGAAGACTTCAAAGTTCTATTATATTCTTACAGTGAAATGAAAATAAAAAAGAAAGAGCAATAACCATAAAGTTTGCTCAAAAGAGAAGAGACTGAGTTGTGTTTCAGGAAAAAAGACAGCTTTATCTGTAGAATCATTGTGTACGTATTTCCATTTTAAACTTGTTTTGTATCATACCTTATAGCAAACCCTGACTAGCCTTTACACCAATTAGTACTCTATATTTTGTGAAATGTAAAGATTCTGCTACAACTTTATGGTATAGTTCTATAAAAGGATTTTGACGTAAGGAAAAAATCTATTTCTGGGCGATTGGCTCGTGTCGCCAGCGAAATATCCTTTAATCTATTGTATTTTCTAGGGTAAATGTACTAACACATACCAGAGAATAAATAAAATAAAGAAAAAGGTCAGTATAACTGACTCGCTCACCCTCTAGGAGGGTGTCGGTATGAACACTAGGCGAGTGAGACCACTACCACGAGCCAAATGCCAATAGAAATCTCCCACTACAAAACCCTCCAAGAGGGGAGCCGTCCCACAGAGAGAGCAGCTCGTACTACTACTACTCCATCCCATGCTTGCGACTGCTGCGCCTCTGGTGGCCATCCTGAAGTTAGCAGACAATCTTGAGCGAAGGGATGGGTAGGGGGGGTATTTCGCTGGCGACACGAGCCAATCGCCCAGAAATAGATTTTTCCTTACGTCAAAATCCTTTTTCTGGGCTCAGCTCGTGTCGCTTGCGCGAAATCGTACCAGAGAAACAGCACAAGATTGTAAACAAAGTAAACAGAATATAATAAAACAAAATAGGTCTCAAATAAAAGATACAAAATAAATGAATGAATATAATTGCTAAAAAGATACAAATACACAGTAAAACAAAATCAGAATTATGCTTAAATTACCCTTAAAACTAATTATGTTAATAATATAAGGTAATTTACATATATACAAATAGGTACAATGATTACCTATCATAATAAATCTGTGTAACAACATGTATCAAAATAGAAATAGCAATTAATATAAAGTTACATAAATACTTGATCAATCTCAAAATATATCTCAGGAATGTATATGACTTAATATACAAAACCCGTAACCATTGTAATATGATGTATCCCCTAGCATAAAAATAAGGGGATAACATCTATGAGATCAGTATGGTAATCAGCTGTGTGTGTCCCTAACCAGACAAAAGGGGCACTATACAATCATAAAGCAGCTAAGACACAAGGTGAATGCTAATGAACAAGGTAGGAATAGACGAACTGTTGGGTGAGGCAGGTAGAAAGGAGGACTGAATCTTCTACTATAATCTAGCTAGAGTCAGGGGAAACTATGTTACCCGCTGCTACTGCTGGGAATTTCAGAGCTTCCAAGGACTTAAGGTAGTGACGTTTGAACACTGTCGGCGATTTCCATCCGGTATACTTCTTTAAATCATCAAAATTCATATGTTGGAAGTAATTAATTGAGGTGGCTACTGCCCTGACATCATGTGCTTTTGGAAAGGAGTCAGGATTGGCTTGTTTGATAAAGTACAGGATTTGTTGCCTGATGCCTTTAGTGGATAAAGTACCACCTTTTTCCCTCCTAAAGAGGGGCCCCGATGAGGAAGAGGAGGTCCTGGATAGAAAGGCTCGTAAGGTTGAAACTGGACAAAGGGAAACATCTTGCGGAAGGGGTAGTACCTTCCAAGGTTCCCACCTCATCAAAGGATCTTCATTCTTTGCTAAAAACTACGTTCCGGAGAAAGTAGCACTTCCCCTGTGGGAAGGAATTGAACATGATCCGGATCTCTGGATAAAGCCGACAGTTCTGAAATTCTTGCTCCTGAAGCTAGGCTTAATAAAAACAGAGTTTTTCTTAGGAGCATCATAAACGAGCATGTGTCATTATCGGTTTTCGGAAAGCCAGTTTTAGAACATCGTTTAAGAACCATGAAAACTGACGTAGGCCTGACAGAGGGCCTAAGTCTAGCACACGCTTTAGGAATAGACGAGAAATAGGTATCTGTCAAGTCTATGTTAAATCCCAAATTGAAATATCTTTTTCAATGCTGACTTGTTTGTCGTAATAGTGCTAGCTGCTAAACCCTTTTCAAATAAAGATCTGAAAAAGGATATAGCCGAATTAACTGTCATGATTCTGATATCTGACTCTCTCAGGAAGATTGCTAACTTTTGACGGCAGCATCATACTGCCTCAAAGTTGAATCCCTTTTATCGGATTCCAGGAAAAGAATATTCTGAGGGTCAATATTCGCATCTCTTTTTGCCGCAAACTTCATGAAATCCATAAAGTTAGGGTTTTGAGAATCCCTGAGGAAGCGAACACAGTCTTCGTTTGTACTGACTGGGAGAGCTTGGGACTGGGGATCCGAAGGGGACGAAGGCCCAGTTCCAGAATCAGGGGGTACCAATTGCTCTTCGGCCAGTCTGGGGCTACTAGAGCCACTTGACCCCTGAATGTCCTGAGTTTGTCTAATACTTTCATAAGGAGATTCACTGGAGGGAAGACGTAAATCTTCTCCCAGTTGTTCCAGTCCAGAGCCAGGGCGTCCGTGGCGTAAGCCAGAGGGTCCAGGTTGGGGGCTACATAACACGGTAGTTTGTGGTTCGCTTGTGATGCGAAGAGATCCACCTGTAGCCCTGGGACTCTTTGAAGGATCCATTGGAACGAACTCTCGTCTAGAGACCATTCCGACTCTAGGGGTACTGATCGGGATAGGGCGTCTGCTATGACGTTTCTCACTCCAGCTATGTGGGTGGAGGAAAGATGCCAACTGAATTTGTCTGCCAGGGAGAAGATGGCTATCATGACGTGATTTAGATGACGTGACTTGGAGCCTCCTCTGTTTATGCAATGTACTACCACTGCGCTGTCCAAGACTAGCTTTATGTGGGAGTACCTTGGTGGGCGTAATCTTTTCAGAGTCAAGAAGACTGCCATTGCCTCCAGTACGTTTATATGGAACTGACGGAACTGGGGTGACCAAATTCCTTGAACCTTTTGACTTGGGAGTACCCTCCCCAGCCGCTTAGACGCGTCTGTGTGGATGGTGATCCCTGGTGGAGGGAACTGAAGAGGAACTGACACTGACAGATTTCTGACTTTTGCCCACGGCCGAAGCCGGTTCTTTAGAATCAGAGGCACTGAGGATAGCTTGTCCCATGGACCTGACACTTTGCTCGTAGAGCGCCAGATCCTGGTTAGATCTTTTAGTTTGGCTTTCCTTAAAGATGTTCGTTACTGAAGCAAACTGGAGAGAAGCCGAGGATCCTTTCCTGAGCTCTCCTGGATGCTAGTTTGTGACTTAGAAATTGCTTGACTGACTTCGCTATTTCTTCCTTTTGGTGGAGGTGGCAATCGACAGAGTGTGTGAGGATAGATTCCATTGAATGCCTAGCCACTGAAAGTTTGACTCTGGGTGAGTCTGACTTGGATCTGTTTATCTTGAATCCTAGATATTCTAGGAATTGGATCACTTTCAGTGTGGCCTTTGTTGTTGCATTCTTCGACTGATGGGGCCCAGATCAACCAATCGTCGAGATACGCTACTACCATAATCCCTTGAGCTCTGAGCTGTTGCACTACTACTTCCGCTAGCTTCGTGAACACCCTGGGTGCCACGTTGAGCCCGAACGGGACTACCTTGAAGGAGAACGTCTGGTCTCCTATCTTGAATCCCAGATACGGACGGAAGTGTCTTGCAATAGGGATATGATAGTAGGCGTCTGTAAGATCGATAGAGGTGGTGACGGGGTCCCCACGGGGAAGTAAGGTCCGCACCTGTGAGATCGTGAGCATCTTGAACTTGTCGCAGCGGATGGCTAAGTTTAAGCGGGACAAGTCTAAGATTACCCTTCTTTTGTTTGAGCCTTTCTTTGGAACGCTGAACAAGCGACCTTGAAATTTTAACCTCTTGACTTTGCTATAGCTCTTTGTGAAGGAGGTCCTCTGCGTACTCTGTCAATTCCTTGGAAGGAAGTTGACGGAAAGGTCTGGCTGGAGGTGGGTTCGTCAACCAGCTCCAACCCAGCCCTTTTGACACTATGCTCTGAGCCCACTGGCTGAAGTTCCACCGGTGGCGAAAGTGAAACAGCCTCCCTCCTACCTGAAGTTCTTCATTGGTTCTGGTAACCCCCTCGACCTCCTCTGAAGTGCTTTCCCCTATTGAAGGGGCCTCCCGATCCTCTCCCACGAAAGGACCGCTTACCTCTGCCTCCCTTGTTCGAGCGGTCATACTTCTGAGAAGCTTGACTCTCGAAGGCTTGATTGTAAGCTGGAGAGATGGCGTATGAGGTGGAGGGCTGAGGCTGAGGGGATATCACATAAATAGGCTGTGATTGACCTTTAGACGTGGAGGGCTGGGCTGTCTGCACTAACGGCACTGTAGGAACTTGTTGAGGGAAGCGCGGTTGCTTCTTTTGGTAAGGCTGGAAACGTCTGGGTTTCCTTTGTCCCTTTACCTTTTATTTTTGGGTGGTCAGGTCTTGCCTTCTCCTAGCCAGTAAGACCCCAACGGTCCTTAAGGCCTCTGGTTCAACCTCGTAGCCTCTGCCTGGACTTCCTTTACCATAGCCTCTGGGAAGAGATCTGCGCCCCAGATGTTGGAAGAGAGTAACCTATTCGGTTCTGACGAAATGGTTGCCTCTAGCAGGACATGCTTCCTACAATTCGTCCTAGCAGTGGCAAACTCGAACATATCTGACTGCACCGTTTGAGTCAGGGCTTTGGTCATAAGCTTAAAAATTGGTTCTGAACCATAAGCCATGGTTGCTACCTCAGACATAGCCATCAGGTTGATTGACCTGGCTAGTCGTGTTTTTGAGTCAAATTCCGCCTGAATAAGACTATCTGGGAGCCTGGGTAGCTTTTCACCAAACTGCTCCATAGCACAGTCAGGTTTGAGTTTGCCAGCTGAGAAAGTATTTGGCAAGTCTTCCCACAATTCTCCAATTGAAGGGAGCAACGGAGATGTGGGATCTGCTTCTTTCAACTGAGGCATGGGTCCCCTTTTTGAGCTGCTGAGATGGTCGACCTTGCTATCTTGGTTAGGAGGAGCGGGGTACTCTCGTCCATCGTGAAAATGGTAAAGGGACTTTTTGAACATGGTTTGAATCTTGGTGTTCGAACAGTCCATGTCCTCTAAACATCTGAGCCATTCTCGCTGAGCCTGGTCCCGAGAATAGAGGACTGTCTCCTTTGGTACCCTGTCATCCCTAACCATAGCCGAAGGCGTGAGCCTCGCTGTAGCCTATGAACGGAGGCTGTAGCCTTCCGTAGAACTCGAAGTCCTCTATTCTTCGAGTTCCAAACTCCGGTATGGAGATGAGACCATCTTGGAAGGGGGGCGTATGACGCTACTCTCCAAGGATTGTTCATGGAGAAAGCGGGCAGCGAGTCATACGGGGGAAGCTGAGATCCACTAGTGTTGGAGGTTGAGGGAGAGGCAAGAGGGGCTTCTCTTAGACCCGGCTATAATAATATCCTGAGAAGTGATCCGTCCGACAGGCGGGATATCATATGTTCCATACTCCGTCCTTAAGGGAGCCCACTAGGTCGCCCCACCTGTTGCAACAGGCCAGCATTGGTGTCCAAAGCCGGAGCTGCTGCGGAGGTGGAGGGGAGACTCTGAATAGGCACCAAAGGTAGTGGAACTGGTGATACTGCCGGGGTGCGGGATTTCTCCTTAGGGTTTACTTTTTGTTTTTTGAGGACTTTGAGCCGGAGCTAGACCCTTTAGACCTGTCTGGGCCGGGATTACGAGCCGGAGACTTACGCGAGGAAGAAGACGAGGACGTCTTCTTCGAAGACGATGACGTCTTAGTCAAGGTCATATGTTTAGACTTGATCTTAGTCTAACCGAAAGCCTCTGGAGGAGTATATAACTCATCACCCGTAAAGCCTTGGAAGGATGGAGAGCGTTGCAGGGGTGAGAAGAAACAGTCACTCCCAAGGGAGACCCTTGGGTACCTGCATTACTTACCATCGACCAACAGGTCGTCTATACCTACCATAGGTTCAAACATTTATATCCAGGGTTGCGACATCCGTGGAGATATCCTGGTCTTGTTCAGTTAAGGAGGCCGCCAGCTGTTGTTGGATAAAGGCAATAGAAGGGTCCGCCTCTACCGGGTCGACGTACCCAGTCGCCTTGCCTCCGGGAAAGATTAACAGTGCTAATCGCTTCTCAAGTATGTAGGGCTGACCCTTGGCGGCGTTCTTGCCAAAACCTCCGACCCAGGCCCGCAGGGTAGCCAATGCTGTATCTCTTACTGCCGGAGCCTGTAAGAGAGGGTATATTTTAGATTTAAGAATCACTTAAAACTAAAACTTAGAATATAACTTAAACTAGATGCCTTAAGTTAAAGTAAATGATGTAAACTTAAGTACTAAAAGAAGCGGAGCAGCATGCGGAGATGGAATACTTACGCCTTCCAAAAGCTGGCTCACCAGATCGTAACATATGGTACACGTCTCATGGTACCAGACCTGGATGTCCCCGTGCGGAGTCGCGCATGGAGCATGGGACCGGCAAACTTCGTGTCCACAGGGGTCCTGAAGTGTAGCGGAACATCCCGGATGCTCACAGTTGGTGGCCTGTAAGTGGGAAGACACATGAGTATCTTAAAGGGGTAACACTTACAGACTAAGGACAAAAGAACTCCGTTACATGCCGGAGCTCGGAAAAAATTTGGGCATAACCCCTCCCTGCATTGCCTGAATAGGCTATAATCCCGGAGAGATCCGGTAAAAATGAAAGGGAGGGGTGGGGATGGTTTTAAGATACATTAAGTAAACTTAAAGATACTTAACCTACATGCAAGTGAACCGGACTAGGTCCAGTGAAGCGGAGTGTAGTAACTCAGCAATACGGTACGGTTAGTAAAGACCTACTGTATGCTCCGGTCCAACTATGGGTGGACTATACCCTTCCGCTGGATACCAGGACTCCGATAGGGAGGAGCTCTAGTAAGGAGGGAAGGGCGAGATGACATACAGACTCGAGCTAGCCCGGAGCGACAAGGAAGTAACGGAGGGGGGGAAGGCCAGGGCCCCCCACAACGTACCACCCGGCCGAGCCGAGAAGCGGAGAGGTCGGAACCAGTCAGGGACTGTCGGACTCCCAGGCCCCTCCGGTGGAGGGGAGAGGGGGAGGCAGGCTCGGGCATGTGGGGCGAGCAAGGACAGACCGACCCACCCCCACCCGACTCTATGGGAGAGCGGGAGAGGGGGGAGGGGGACTGGCAGGCGTCTGGCTGACTCGTGATCACGTTAGTGACCACGAGGCGGTTCACTAAGCTACGGTAACCAAGCCTAGGCCAACCAACTGATCAGAGGGAAGCTATCGGGAAGCAACCTGAACGGAAAAGCGGTAGCATATAGGCCCAAAGGGCTAAAACCAACTGATCAGAGAGAAGCTATGTGGAAGCGACCGAACTGATCAAAGGTAGACTAGGCTCTACGAGCCGGGACCTAGGCTAAGCCAGACGCCAACTACCTAACAATGACAAACATATATAAATATATATAATAAAAATGAAAGAAAAAGAAGGTAAAATAGCAGGAGAAAAAATCCAGGAGTGTGCGACTAGCCCGAAGGCGAGTCTACCACTCAAAGCTAGGTCAGGGGCCGATACTAAGAACCTGGAGCTAGGGTCTGGATAGAAAAAGCCTACATAAGGTTGAAAATACATACATGCATCAAAAACTACTGAAGACTTCAAAGTTCTATTATATTCTTACAGTGAAATGAAAATAAAAAAGAAAGAGCAATAACCATAAAGTTTGCTCAAAAGAGAAGAGACTGAGTTGTGTTTCAGGAAAAAAGACAGCTTTATCTGTAGAATCATTGTGTACGTATTTCCATTTTAAACTTGTTTTGTATCATACCTTATAGCAAACCCTGACTAGCCTTTACACCAATTAGTACTCTATATTTTGTGAAATGTAAAGATTCTGCTACAACTTTATGGTATAGTTCTATAATAAAAAATAGAATATTTTTCATGACAATCATTACAAAATAAAAAGAATTATCCTCTTGATAAACCTTTATACAGCATTCATGTTATAAATGAGGAATGTCTAAAGACAAATTATAACTCATAACCTACTTCTATTGTATGCTTTCAAGACACAGTAAACTTAAGAAGGGTCATACTGATTAAAATCAGAAAAATGGACTTAGTACTCCAACATTAATACAATCATAAAAAACTTAAATCATAACATCCAGAACACTATAAAAACAACGACAACTATGGAAATTCAAAGAATTCTTACTGAAATATTCAAACACTTTTATAAAACAACATACGACAGATTTTCCTTGAAAAGCAATGGTACCTCTAAAAACACCAACTACCAATTTTAATAGTTCAAACACCCAATATACCTTAAATTTTCACCCTGAAACATATTAACACCATTTCAAAGTCATCTTACAACATTACCCTTAAAATATATGACTTAAGAACACTCCTACTAGTGTTACTTTAACCAAGGTGAAAACTAACCAAGTTACATCTATATTCAAGCACACACACTATTCTTTCATTAAGTATTCAAGCCTTTTAACATATAAATACAATAAATATGGGTCACACTGGTACAGCCTCAAGTACAGGGAACAGTTAAGTACTGTACCTAAATATGCACCGAAAACAATATACAAATTAATGAGAAGTTTAAGATTACATAAATAATACGGGTACTCACCAGTGATGAATGCTGGTTGAAGATGATGATCAATTAGCTGTGCAGTCTGATGAATGACAATGAAAATATGACTGCAGAGCAAAGCAGATGAGTTGTATCTCCCCTGGGGGCACCTCTTCCACTTTTTCAGGTGCTTCATCCCCCAATTGAACTTCATCAGGGGTTTTGGGAGGCTTTGGAGGGTCCTTCATCAAGGGCTCAAGATACATAGTGATAGGCAGCTGCCGTTGCCGTTTCTTCACACTGATGAGATTATAATAGGGCCCAAAAATTCCATTAAGGGCATTTGAGAACTTTATGGAGCATTCCATATTATAAGGATACCATACCCCAGTCATCTCCTGCAGCTCCCGGGTTGCCCCTATTATTCAAGACGGACATTCCAAAGACAGGACCTTGTCCTACTCCTCGTCCCAGTCTTCTTACTCGCTGGCAGACTTTGTCAGCTCTTCAAATCCTGGTCCATCAGGGGGGTTTGAGTGGGCATCAATGATGTCACTGAAGCCATCTCCACAAAGTGTCCTCAACAACTGGACTGACTTATCAATGACCAAATGTTGAATTTCTTATTGAAAGAAGTCCTTATAATTGTGAACACAATCTCACAACAACTTCCAGCATGTTATTAAGAATCTTCTATTATTAAGAATCTCCTGTCCATGACAGTCACACACGAGGCAAATGTGAATTTATGCCAATACTCCTTCAGTGTAAATTAACTGTCAAGTGTCCATTGCCTTCACAAGGTGCTCGAGGGGGAGTTCCAGGTGTAGAGTGCCTTGAAGGCATGGATCACACCCTCGTCCATAGGCTGGAGGAGAGGTGGTATTGGTGGGGACGAACTCGAACTGGACTTCAGCCTAATAAAGATCGACAGGGTGGCCACCAGCATCATCCATAATTAACACCACTTTGAACTCCATGCACAGGTCGTTGAGGTAATCCTTGATGGATGAAGCTCAGAATGAACCAGTTAAGACGTATGGACTTTGGTGGTCCAGGATCTTGGCGTTGTGCATCCAAAACAGAGGCAGCAAGTTCTTGTTCTTATTCTTGAGGGCCACAGGGTTTGCGGCCTTGTAAAGGAGGCCTGGTTTCAGCATGAGGCTAGCAGCATTGCCACACATAATGAGGGTAACCCTAGCCTTCTGGGTTTTAAACCCAGGGCCGCTGGCTTCGTCCTTCATGAGGTATGTCCGTGAAGGCATTTTTTCCCGGAAAAAGCCAGACTTGTTCCTATTGAACACTTGTTCTGGATGGTAGCCCTGTCCTTGATGACTTTTTTGAAGGTCTATGATATTTTATGACTGCTTTCATGTCTACCAATGCCATTTCTCCATACAGAGAAACAGACTAAGTGAAACCACTCCTAGAAATGGTGGGACCACATATTACTGGGTCAAAAACCTTCAGGAGCAGACAACGGTTGTGCTTTTTCCTCTCCTTCTTTGCCTAGGCTGTCAGAGTCTCAGAAGTTTGCTTCCTGTACATCACTGCCTTCCGTAACAGTTGAAAACTGCTGGTAAGAGTTTTGTGCCTTCTCGCTGATGATGTTGCTGTCAAGGGGAATGTTCTTCTCACGGCAGCCTGTTAGCCATAACGCCAAAGCTAACTCCATCCAAACGATGCTCTTATCATGCACAGTGGAAACTGTCCATGGCCTTCCTATCCCCACCTCTTTCTTCTTGATGTTCTGGATGGTATTCTCATTCCAGCCATCATGTTGGGCTATCGTGGTGTAACGTTTCCCTTCCTTCAATATTTCCACAAGTGCTACCTTCTCCTGCAGTGGCATGACCTTCATCTGGTACTTAGGCTCTTTGCCAGAAGCCTTAGAAGGAGCAGGCCATTTAGGAGGCATCTTAGGACAATTAAAAAATACACAAAAAAATTAAAAACAACACATAGAGATATGCAAAGTACACAGATACGTAGTGAAACACTCAAATAGCCGAGGCCTAAGCAGTGAACTGGCAGAGATGTGAGCTCCTGCAGCACATTTCAATGAGCCAGCCAACCAGCACTAAGTAATATGAATGGCACTCCTGGATTGGCTTCTTTGCAAACACCAGCCAACAGCATGTCAAGTAGCAGTGTGCTTACGTATTGCAGCTTCCTCAGCTGCATTTTCTTTCCAAGGAGCTTTGTGTTTGACATTTGCACATTGTTTGGTGAATGCTTTTTAAGTAAAAAATATATTTTATTGATGATTTACTGAGTTTACATTAATATCAACACCTGAAAATTAGTAAATTACTTTTTTATCGTAAAAAGTGTATTTATTACAAAAATAAAATGATAATAATTAGCAAATATTTTAGATGTGCTCTACAAACTTGAGACTCCCTCTAAAAGGATTCTGACGAAGGAAAAATCTATTTCTGGGGGAAGACCTGTGTCGCCCGGTGAAATGGTCCTGTAGCACGCATTTCTAGGTATAAATAGATGCTAAATATACCAGAGAAAAAGCTAAATGGAATGCTAAGTTACTACCCTCAGTTCGGACACCATAGGGCGTCAGTATAAGCACTGGGGCGAGTGGAGGCCACTATCACAGGTTTCCTGCCTATTAGGAGGTTTCCTTTAAAGTCCCTCACAAGGCAAGTGCCGTTACAAGGACTACTACATCTACCTTCTGCTCGCTACTACTACAACCCATGCCCGGCGGCTTCATTCCTGGATTAAGCACCCAAGCTTGGACTGGCTACAGGGTGCCGATCAGGAAAAGAGAAGGGGACGGGTTCACCGGGCGACACAGGTCTTCCCCAAGAAATAGATTTTTCCTTCGTCAAAATCCCTTTTCTGGGTTCGACCTGTGTCGGCCGGTGAAATAGTATCAGAGAATTGCCATACAAGCTTGAAAGATGCAAAGCAAAACTATATAAGGAACAATAAAACTTAATGTTCTCTTAAGATTAAATTTAATAAGCAATGTAAAGAAGCAAGCAAACTTAGCTGTATTCTTAAAATTAAGTTTTAATAACTAGTATTAAAGAAATAAATTACAATGGTATGACAGATGGAACCAATATGACCAGATACATATAAGAATGTACAATAACAGGTAAGGAATACAAAAAGGGGTCATATACACTATGTACAAGTCCGGCAACGGAATGACAAGCAAACCAGCCCGGCACTGGGGGGGGGGGGGGGGGGGGGGGGGGGGGGGGGGGGGGGGGGGGGAGAGGGAGAGGAGAGAGAGAGAGGAGAGAGAGAGATTGGTAGGGATTACGAGCGAGGCAGGTAGGAAGGAGTGAGTAACAAGGGAAAAAGCTAAGCAGAATAAAGTAATAGAAAATAGTGTTTTAGGACTCGGTTATCTCAGGGGAGACTATGCTCCCTGCAGCCACTGCTGAAAATTTGAGGGCCTCTAAATTCTTGAGATAGTGGCGTCTAAATACTGCCGGAGATTTCCAACCCGTATATTTCTTCAGATCCTCGAAGTTCATATTGTGAAAATAGTTAATCGAGGTAGCCACTGCTCGGATATGATGGACGTGAGGGACTGAATCCCGATTGGCTTGTTTAATAAAATAAAGGATTTGTTGTCTAATACCTTTTAAGGAAATTGTTCTGCCTTTCTCTCTAATAAAAAGAGGACCTGAAGACATTTCAGAAGTTCTGGCCAGATAAGATTTAAGAGTGACGACAGGACACAATGATGCATCCTGTGTCCTGTGTAAGAGGAATAATCTTCCACGGAGCCCACCTGTTTTGTGGGTCTTCATTCTTGGCCAAGAATTTCCGATCCGGGGATAGTAGAAATTCACCTGACGGAAGGAAATCGACGTGATTTGGGTCTCTAGAGAGAGCCGACATTCAGATATTCTGGCGCCTGAAGCCAGACTCATTAAGAATAGTGTTTTTCTGAGAAGGGTTATATATGAGCATGAATCATTATCAGTGTCTGAGGCTAATTTAAGTACATCATTTAAAAACCAGGAGACCGCATGAGGGCGGTCTACTGGTCTCAGATGGGCACATGCTCGAGGGATGGAAGAGAAGTACGAATCTGTCAAATCAATACTAAAGCCAAGCTGAAAAATCTTCCTTAAGGCAGATTTGGTTGTAGTAATGGTACTAGCAGCTAGACCTTTCTCGAATAGGGTTCCAAAGAATGAAATTACCAGATTCGTAGTCATCTTTTGGGCATCTGATTCTTTTAGAAAGATGGGCAATTTCTTTACTGCAGAATCATACTGACTGAGTGTTGACTCTCTTTTATCCAATTCTATGAACAGGATGTTTAGTGGATCGATACTAGCGTCCTTTTGGGCCGCAAACTTCATGAAGTCCATAAAGTTAGGGCATTTAGAATTATTGAGGAAGCTGACACAGTCCGAGTTTGTACTACCTGAGTCAGTTCTGGACAGGGGATCTGTCTGGGATGGAGATTCAATCCTAGAAGAGGGAACCAGTTGCTCTTCGGCCAGTTGGGTGCAACCAATGCTACCTGTCCTGTGAAAGATCTGAGTTTGTGCAGGACTTTCATCAGAAGGTTTACTGGTGGAAATAGGTAAATTTTCTGCCAACTGTTCCAGTCTATGGACATCGCATCCGTGGTGTGAGCTAGAGGGTCCAGGTTGGGAGCCACATAACACGGAAGTTTGTGATTGGACCCCGTGGCGAACAGGTCTACTTGAAGGCCGGGGATTTGATTGCAAATCCAACAGAATGACTTCATGTCTAGGGACCACTCCGACTCCAGCGGAGTCGTTCTGGATAGTGAGTCTGCGATGACATTCCTTACTCCTGCCAGGTGAGTAGCTGACAAGTGCCAACGATTTTTCGTCACTAATGAGAAAATCGCAATCATCACATGATTTACTTTGCTCGACCTGGAGCCTCCTCTGTTTATGCAATGAACTATCACTGCGCAGTCCGAGACTAATCTTACATGACCGTTTTTGACTGGAGCCAGACGTTTTAAGGTCAGAAAAATGGCCATTGCTTCTAGGACATTGATGTGGAACTGGCGGAACATCTTCGACCACATTCCTTGAACTTTCTTGTATTGTGAGCAACCCCCCAACCGCTCAGAGAGGCGTCCGTGTGGACTATCAGAGACGGCGGGGGAAATTGCAGTGGCACTGACTTGGAAAGGCTCCGGTGTTCCGTCCACGAACGGAGCCTTTTCATCAATATCGGCAGAATTAAAGAGATCTTGTCTCTGAATTTGTTGTTGGCTCTCTTTCGCCAGACTCGATTGATATCCTTCAGTCTGGCTTTCAACAGGACGTCTGAGGAACTGTCTTGTAGCCTTCACTATCTCTCTGGCCTTCTTGGATGGGAGAGATAGTTTGTGCGAGTTTAGGTCTCATTGGATTCCCAACCATTGAAAGCGGGATGCCGGAACGAGACGAGATTTTTCCTTGTTTATCTGGAAACCCAGATACTCTAGGAATTCTATTACTTTGGCTGTTGCTTTGCAACACTCCTCGTCGTTGGTTGCCCAAATGAGCCAGTCGTCTAGGTAAGCTACTAACATTAACCCTTGAGCTCTTAGTTCTTGGACTACCGTCTCTCCTAGTTTGGTGAAAATTCTGAGCACTATGTTGAGCCCGAATGGCATGACTGAATGAGTAAGCTTGTTTTCCTAGTTTGAAGCCTAGGTATGGAGAGAAGTTTCTTGCTATCGGAACACGATAGTAAGCGTCTGTAAGATCTACAGAGGTGGTGACGACCCCACGGGGAAGTAAGGTCCGCACCTGCGAGACGGTCAGCATGCGGAACTTGTCGCATTGAATGAATGAGTTGAGACGGGACAGGTCCAGAATCACTCTTCGTTTGTCCGCGTCCTTCTTTGGTACACTGAACAGACGTCCTTTAAACTTTAGGCGGTTGACCTTCTTTATTGCCTTCTTTTGGAGGAGATCTTTGGCATAGTCTAGTAGGTCCATCGTTGGAGTCTGGTGAAAACTGACTGGTGGAGGAGGCCCTATCTCCCATTTCCACCCTAGACCTTTCGATACAATGCTGTGGGCCCATGGACTGAAGGTCCAATGGTCCCGAAAGAGATATAGTCTCCTGCCCACCTGCGGGGTCTCACTGGTTAGTTGCAGTCTTGCCTCCTCTGCCTTCCCTGAAGCCTCTGCCTCTAGAGCCACCTCTCTGCCGGAAGGCACCTCTGGCTCTGCTACTCCCTGCATGTCTACAGTAGCCGCGAAATGCTCCTCGTGACTCATAGGAGGCGTTGAAGGCTGGGGAGGCTACTAAGGCTGTTGAGGTTGAGGGTTGGTGAGCCGGAGGACTCTGAACCAGGACAAACTGCTGCTGTGGCTGAGCCTTGGATGTTGAAGGCTTGCCGATCTGGGAGACAGGGACCGACTGGACAACCGTCTGAGGATGAGAGGACTGGTAAGGTTGGAATTTCCTCGCCCTCTTCCTAGGTTTGGATTGTGGCCTGGGGGTTTCAAACTTCCTTTTAAAAGGAAGTCCCCAACGGACATGAAGGTTCTGGTTAGCTCTAGCTGCCTCACTGAGGACGTTGTTGACCGCATCCTCAGGGAAGAGGTTGGCACCCCAAATTGAAGCCTTTATGAGTCTGTTTGGCTCGTGCCTTATGGAAGCATTCACAAAGACATGCTTCCTGCTGGCTCGCCTAGCCACTGTAGTCATACAGGTCCGACTGGAAGGTGACTGAGTTAATCTCGCTTTGAATTCCGCTTTGACCAAGGGGTCCGGAATCCTAGGTAGACGTTCAGTGAACAGGGCGGAGGCACACTCTGGGTCGAGCTTGCCCACCGTGAACGTAGCCGGGGCGTCAGTCCAAAACTACATTGCCGGAGAAGAGCAAGGAGGTAGCCTCTGTCTCTTTTAATAGAGGTAAGGGTTTGTCCTCTACCGCAGCTTGTAGAGTCAACTCCGCCACTTTTGAAGTGCAAGGAGTCGGAACTCCTCGCAGGGCCACAAACATCGTGAAGCAACCTTTATGGGGCATCAACTTTGTGTTGACGCAGTCCCATTCTGTAAGGGTGCGGACCCATGCAGACTGGGCTTGGTCCCTAGGGTAGATGACGGTCTCTTTCAGGACCTTGTCTACTCTGAATAGCGCATCTTCTGCTAGTCTAGTGTAACCTGGGAATGGAAATTGAAGGCCCGCCGGGAAGAACTCAAAGTCTTCTACCGGCTGGGTTCCGCAACCTTCGATTGTCAGATTTCCATCTGAGTAAGGGGCAGGCAGAGCTAACCGCCACGGGTTGCTGTTCTCAAATGGCGGCAGCTTTGATGCGTCCGGTACTGTCACGGTCTGTGCCTTGGTCCCGGACTGGAGGATTCCAGACACTAATTCCTCCTGGGCTCTGATCCTCTGGGTCAGAGATAGGATCGACTGACCCGAGGTCTCCAGGCCTGAGGCGAGTCGAGTGGACACCGACTCAAGTTTGGTGTCCACTACCTCGCTCATCTTCATCATCAGGAGATTTGCGAATGCCTCCTAGTCAAAGCCGGACTCCACCAGCTTGGCTCTGGAGGTGCTGGCTCTCGACCCCTTGGGTGGGGGAGAAGCCTTGGAAGAGGAAGGCTT
The DNA here is from genome assembly GCF_015104395.2 of Macrobrachium nipponense. NCBI lineage: Eukaryota > Metazoa > Arthropoda > Malacostraca > Decapoda > Palaemonidae > Macrobrachium > Macrobrachium nipponense. Next base: position 117,141,543 of record NC_087200.1, on the reverse strand, counting down.
GGAAGCGGAGGTCGTATTTTTACGTAAGTATCCTCTAAACTCTGTCATAAATCACTTTACTTACTTTTTTTGTGGAGCCCAAATACTACGTATATTCCGGAAAATTAACGAAATCGCGAATTTTATCATAGAGCAAGATTCACTAATTACTGTTTTCTCTTTTCATGACTAAATCATAGGTAAACTCATTTTCTCAGACTAAATGCATTTTTAGGATAAACTCATTTACAAATTTTCAAATACTATGAATGTAAATAGCAAAATCAATCTCTCTCTCTCTCTCTCTCTCTCTCTCTCTCTCTCTCTCTCTCTCTCTCTCACAGAAAAAACTATAATACTGACCTATTATTATCGTAATAAAAGAACAAGATGGTTGCCATATTTTTATTCTTTCTGTGATTTACGAAACTGCTTCAATACAACTTTTATAGTTGATTCAATGATTATCACATATCATAACAGTATACAAGAGAATATCTTATCACTATCCATGTTTCATTTCTTATCGACATAAAAATATTTAAAATAAAAATTTCATTATGTTATTCTCGAGCTAAGATAGTCAACAGTACTCTCGTCCTAAGCTGCTGCTGCTGCTGCTCTCTCTCTCTCTCTCTAGCTCTCTCTCTCTCTCTCTCTCTCTCTCTCTCTCTCTCTCTCTCTCTCTCTCTCTCAATGAAATATGAATTACTGTACCATAACATCATAAACTATTATGCACAAAGTTAATAATAATAATAATTCCATTAATAAATTCATTTCTTTTAGCAAATAAATTGTTTTCCAAAATAATTCTTTCGGTAATAAAAGTCCATCAGCCGATTCTAAATGTAAACAAAAGACAAAAATAGATTTTTATTGCTGTATCTTGCTGTTTAGCCTATACATTAATATTACAGTTGGGTGCTGTAATCATTACAGTAAATCATGTTTTTTTATGATAAATATGTTCATTCACGAAATAGATATACTATGTACTTTTAGTTTGGTGCAGCAGCCAAATCATGAAAATAGAAAGGAATTGTTAGGTAAGTATACTTTTGTTTGCTGATCTGATGAAGGGGAAATTGAAGATAGGAAAGAATAACTTTGAAACTGTTTTGAATTTAGTTTAAGGTGATAGTTGAAGACATATTTGGTGCTTGAACTAAAGTAGGCAGTTATAAACATTGAAATAGTGGTCTTGGGTGGGTTAATTATTAAAAGTAGGCAGTTTAAAGCAATTTTTAGGGGGGGGGTACCATGATAACACGGGTATTTACTTATCACGGGAGGTTCTGGGCCCTATCCCCCCCGATTAACGAGGCCCTACTGTACTAAAATACTCACATTATCTGTCATATCTGCATGCTGGACAAGGATATCAGGAGTGTCTGCTGGCTCAAAAGTAAGAGTTGAGGCCTGACTAGATGTGGGAGATGTAACTTTTGCCATCAAGACTCTGTCAGCAACATCAACCATGCCACAGTCACGTGCAACACTGATTGCAGTCAGGATGTTATCACCTGTGAAACATAAAAGTATATAAATTCAATTACATTGAACAGAGGACATCAAAAGCTCTGAATAAAAGCTGATTCCACTTACATTTAACTAATGCAATGAGTTGAAGTCTTATGGTCCCTTTTATTGAAATGGTAACACATACAGTAAATCATTGAAACTATTAGTTTAATATCAATTACCAGGATTGGAAAGTATTTACTATGTCCCAATGAGGAGGAACCAAGTCTGATTTCTTGTTAAAAACAGTGACGCCACTATATTTGGTGGGGTAATAAGTACATACTAAGTGTAGATCTGCCTAAACTTATTTTCCATTCCCCTCCAACACAAACAACCCTTAATATTGAAGATAACTGAAGAAATTTCTGTAGTAAAAAACTCATTTATGTACAATAGAAGTCATTCTAAATTATTGATAAAAAAAAAGCAAGGGACACTTAGGTTACAACTAAGCCATAAGATAACCACACAGGGGAAGGGGAAACTGCCAGTCACTGCTACACACAGGGCACAGCGGATATCTGCCAGTCACAGCTACCATTTTGTAATCAAGAAGTTAGGGAAAAAATTAATTTTCATTTTCATAAAAGTAACTTACTAGGTAATTCCACAGCTATAGCTTTCAACTCACACAGCAGCTTACTTTCAAAATTAGCTCTAGAGCTTCAATTGTTTAGTGTAGGTGACTCCGCCCACTAATGGGAATACTAGGAATGACTTAGCAGACAACCGCATTCTGTTTCTGCCATTCTCATTCTCGATGTAAACATTGGGTGCATTGCAGCAGCTTTGTTCATTATCACTGATTTCAAGTAGCCTTTAATAAAGCTTATGGCTTTCAGGATCAGTATTTTATTGTTTTGTTATTAGTACTAAGGTCTGATTCAAGTTCATAATTTTTTTTCTACTGTAGCAAATTTGCAATCTTTAACATATTTCCCTTTGTAGAGAACTGGAAAAGTCGAGGGTAGATTATAGAAAGGAGAGTAACTGTGCATAATGTTTGGTTGTGATGGGCTTTAGGAACAGATACTCTTGACAACTAAGAACCGTGCTCTTAGCTCACATGGCACCAACTACAGCCTGGTGCCAACTCAGTGCATCCAGTGCCCAGTGCCAACTCAGAGCACCCAGTGCCTGGCACCAGCTCCTGATTGTCTGGCACCATTTTTTGCTCTCCTACTACTAGACCTCTTGTTTCTAATCCACTTGCTCCTGCACCTTGTTCCCTTGGTTCCTTCCTGTGCCTTTGCCAGTCTTGTGTCTGGGTTAACAGGAAATTAATGTTGTATTAGTAGTAAAGTTTTGTGCAGTGGTGGAGGTTGCTACTTACCTCCCAATGCTCCTAGACAAAGGTCCCTCTCAGACTCCCCTAAATCTGGGAGGATGCATACTGGAAGTCCAAGGCAGGTCAGCGGGGTTTACCTATGGGTCGTCACCCCGTTAGCTGAGCCTGCTGTCCAATCCCACTTATCGACAAACAACCACTGGAAAGACTTCTTACTGGCTGTGAAGTATAGTGGAGGTGGTGGTTACCTGGCACCTCAGATCTCCTACACCCAAAGTCCCTGTTAGACTCCCCTAAACCTGGGAGGAGGCCATACTGATGGTCCAAGGGAGCCTGAGAGGTTTGCCCCCGGGGAGTTGCCCCCTCAGTTGAGCCTGTGGTACATTCCCAGGTCTCAGTGGACAGCCATTGAAAAGGAGCAAGTCGAGTGTCTTTTGACCTTCCTCACTCTGGTGCTTCAGCTGGACTAGACCTCCTTGTCACAGATCTTGTCAAAATTTTGGAGTGGAAGGGCTTTTCTGAACTGGCTACAGGAGCACTAGCTAGGAAGATAGAGGATTCTGAAGTATTTACCGAGAGGCATCAGCTTGGATTGTCTATTAGTCCTGTCCTGTGTGGACAAGGACAATTGAGATACTTACAGAGATTTCCACTCTTTTCTTTGGAACCTCAAGAAGAGAGAGCTTTGGTGCTTCTTTACTACTTAGAGAGCAACACAAACACAATCAGCCCTGTTATTTCACCTACAGTTTTTTGGATGTCAGTTTCAACTGTCACAATTTTCAGGCTTTCACTTTCCATATACCAAGAGAATCACACCTATTTTCAGATGGTCCTCTAATTTCTATTCCGTCGTTCTTTCTTTCTTGGAATATTAGTGGATGAGTTTACTGGGGACTCTGTCATCCATCAAGTTCTTATTCAAGTTAGACTTCAAGAGTTTTGTATCATTCCTCTAGTTTTCATCCAGTTCCAAGGGTTTCAGTGCAGAAAAGCAACCCCCTAATGTTTTTGGTTCCTCAAAGCCACTGAAGCTACACACAGCTGACGGTCACTGTACTCTACTTCCTGTCAAGCAGTATGGAGGTTAGCTTCACCCCACAGCCTTCCTGCAGTTTCGCTGTGGTTCCCTCTCTCTCTTCCCAAGCCCGACTTCCTTTGGAATGGTGATATCTTCTCTCCAGAACATTCTTTGGTTGGAAGTTGGACTCCGAGCAAGAAAGAAAGCACCATGAACCCTCTTCGACCAGCATTTCCTAATGGAGCCCATTCCTGAATGCCTTGACCAACTTCCGAGCTCCTGACACTGATTCCCATAAGCCTTCTGTAAGAGGTGTCATTGAGTCCACAGAAGGCATTATCGAGTCCAATACAAAGTCAATCCCACACAGATGTTCATGACTGTTAAGAATCAGCATGGTCAGCAACTAGTCCACTCAATTGTCTGTGAGTCTGCACAATGATCTGCAAGTTCTCTTGGTTGCTTGTGAGTCCAAAGCATTGTCAGGTAGTCTGTATGGCCCATAGCTCCCTTTTTCTCTTCGATTAGGTAACGAAGTCTAGGACAGAGATGAACCACTCGGTCCTGTCATCCATTCTCCAGGGCAAATGGATGGAGATCTCGGATATGCAGGATTTTTCCTTCCATGTCCAGGCTCCAGGGAGTATCTCAGGTTGGTCTTATAAGACAGGATCCTCCTGTCTGGGGGTCTAGGCTTCTTCCTCTACAGCATAAGTCTTCTGTTGAGTCCTCACTCCCCTTGTATTTGTTTTAATTTTTTGGCCATGAACATCAGTTTTCCTGGTTGTCTGACTTAGATTCACTCCGAGGAAAAATGCTCAAAGGTTTTGAACACAAGACCAACTGGACCAGGGAAACACAGCCAGACACCGTCGTTTTTTCCCAAAGCCCCTGATTTAAGTCGAACCTACAGTGGTGGCTGTCCAAATTTAGTCTTTTGGAAGGGAAATTCCTTCAGCCTTTGAGACTAGACTTAAGACTTCCCCTCACCTATTAGATGTAGATTAGGAAGCCCACTTGGGGGTATCGGGAAATTTCTGGGGCATGTCCCTGATGGACATTATTATGCTATCAAGGAGACTCTTTCTCTTTTTCTCTCCATTAAATACAGAGAACTTTTACTACAGACAATCAAAATCAATTTTCTAGTCACTCGATTTATTCAGGCAAATGAATAGTTCTGGCGGATGAATGAGCCGTCAGAAGCTTGCTCTTACTTGAGAGTGGGCCTTAAATCCCCTAGTCTGTTGGGATCTGTTGAATCTTTGGGGCAGGCCAACTTTGTACCTGTTTGCCACCTAAAGGAACCTTTGTTGTCTGCTCTTTTGCTCTCCAGCCCCAGACCCTTTAGCATGGGCAACAGATGCCATGCTGCAAGATCAGTCCAACCAAGAATTTAAACCTTTCTGACTTTTGAAGTGGTCAAGGAAGGACTGAACAATTTCAGACTCATTGCAATGTTACAATGAGCTTCTTAGCCCCCTTTCTAAGTCATGATATAATGGTACCTCAAACCACCTAGCTTCAGCGATATCACTAAGAGTGGTTTGCTCTTGCTCAGACAGACTTCAGACTGTCCAGAAGCTTGTCAGAATGAATAGGCTTTTTCAAGACTTGCTACAAGAGGCTACTGTTAGATGCAGATGTGTATCTTCTAGCTCAGTCTCCCAGACTAAGTGATTAATTTTCCCAAGCAGGTGTCTCAGACTCCAAGTCTCTTCTGAGACACCTATGACTCAAATTGCAGATTGCTTCTTTTATCATTGGAGATCTGTAATCTCTTGTAAATTGGTATTAAACTATGCTTAACTCAGTTTTTAAGCAAGGGTCCTAGACTTTTTGTTACCCCTAGATATTTACAACCTTTCTTGTCCTTTGACATATGCTAGTAAGGAAGAAAAACCTGGTCCTCTGGAACCTGGATGTAGTGAAGAGACTGACAGGTTCCCTTTTTTTGATCCCTTAGGTTCCTCTTCTCTGGAAAACCTTATCGGAAGACTATCTTCCTAGTGACCTTGGCTTCTACTAAAACATATTACAAGATCCAAGGCATTGTTTCAGAGTAAGTTTTTATTTCACAAGGAGACATGGTTTGCTCGTTCTCGTTTACCCTTGAATTTTTAACCAAGAATGAGCAGGATCAGAAGAGCAGAGAGCCATCCATAACCAATAGTGTTCTGGTAAGGGCCCTTTTCTCCCTCTGACTGAGAATGCTTTATCCTTCATCCTAAATGGACTTTATCTCCGAGACCACTCTCAGATCTAAGAGAGCATATTGCCTACTTTTAAGGCTAAGGACATCAGAGCAGCTTCTACCTCATGAGCTTTCAGGTACATAATGCCCCTTAATTCCATTCCACAATCGACCTACTGGAAGTGCAATCGATCTTAGCTTCTCACTATTTTTTATGAAGCTTATGTGATAAAATTTTGCAGTACCATGCAATAATTTATTAGTAACGGGCATCCATTCGGTGGTGCGGCCATGTCGGACACGAAAGCGGCCGAAGCCTTTAAAAAGACGTTCGACGAAATGATGAACAAGGAAGGCTACAGTTCTCAGCAAGTCTTCAACTATGATGAGACTGGCCTTTTTTAGAAAAAAATGCCTCATCGGACATAAATCACGCAGGAAGAGAAGAAGCTACCCGGGCATAAGTCTATGAAAGACAGGCTTACGCTTGCACTTTCTTCCAACGCCAGTGGGGATTGCAAGGTGAAGCCCCTACTTGTCTATCATTCCGAAACTCCTCGAGCCTTCAAGGCCCACAAAATGCTTAAGGAGAAGCTTCCAGTGATGTGGAGGGCTAATGCGAAAGCCTGGGTAACGAGCCTTTTGTTCACCGAGTGGGTAAATCTGTGTTTCGGCCCGACAGTGAAGAAATTCTTGGAAGAGAAGCGCCTCCCTCTGAAATGCCTGCTGGTGTTGGACAATGCCCCTCCCTACCCTCCTGGCCTCGAGGAAGATATCCTAGTGGAGTATTCCTTCATCAAGGTTCTTTATCTTCTGCCTAACACCACAACTCTCCTCCAGCCCATGGACCAGCAAGTGATATCGAACTTCAGGAAGCTGTATACGAAACATCTTTTCAAGAGATGTTTCGACATCACCGATGCCACAAACTTCACCTTGCGTGAATTTTGGAAGGAGCATTTCGATATCGTAATAAGCATCCGACTCATCGACCAAGCTTGGCAGGAGGTTTTGGTGTGAACCTTGAATTCCTTGTAGAGGAAACTCTGGCCTGATGCCGTATCTGCCCGAGACTTCGAGGGATTTGACGTGGGCGAAGCTGATGCTGCAGATTCAGAAACAGTTGACGATCCTGAAACTGTTTCGCAACCAGATCTTAACGAGATCGTTGCACTTGGCAAGTCCATGGGGCTGGTCATCGACGAGGACGACATCAATGACCTTCTCGAGGAGCACCAAGAGGAGCTTGCGACAGATGACCTGAAGGAGTTGGAGGCCATGCAACATAACGTTGTTCAAGAGGAGTTCTCTAGCAGCGGCGAGGAGGAGGACAACGACTCTATGACAACGGCAGAAATTAAGGATGCTCTAGCTGCTTTTCATAAGGTGCAATCATTCGTAGAAAATACACACCCAGAAAAGGCTTAACACAGGTCGTTTGCTTGCACAGTTTAATGACGTTTGCCTGGGTCGTTCCAATTTGTTGTAAAATGAAGGTAAATGATTGAATATTACTACAATATAAGAGTTTTAGCTTACAATTGCATTTTTTAACCATTTCGGTAGAGTCAAAGTTGACAGAGGGTTGAAATTTTGGCACTTATTGTTATGTATATGAAAATATTTCAAAACTGATAAAAGCTACAACCATGAGTTGTTTTTTGTTGTATTCTACATGAAATTGCACACATTTTCATATATAAAACTCCATGTAATGGCTAATATAAAATGGTGCAAAAATTGTCAAGTGACAAAATAATTTCTGAGATGTGTTGCTGATGCTTTTTAGTGCATGAAGAAAGAAATTCGCGCTTGCGCACCTGGGTAACGATTGTAAACAAAACAACAGCTTGATCCGTGAACTCCCAGCATCCCCCAAGGGTCCTCCCGTATTCGCGGGGGATGTGTACCAGTCACCCCCGTGAATAGTTAGAACCCGCGGATGTTTGGAACCCCTATAAAAACGCTAAAAACAGCCTATTTTGTTAGTTAAAACTCAAGAAAAACCACTAAAAATTTTCATACTTGGTTTTTTTAATAGTTTTATCACAAAAGTGCATTTTATGATGAAATTGATAAAAAAAACCAGGAATTTGTGGATATTTCTCATACAAAAATACCGCCAATGCGTGAATTTTCCGCAAATAATGCAGGGAAACGTTCCCGAGAGAAATCCGCGAATGTGTGAGTCCGCGAATCCGGAGAACAAGAATACGGGGGCCCACTGTATATATACAGTATACTGCACATAATGCAAAATACATGTGGGTTAAATAGAATAGCTACATATGATACTGGAAAATCTCTATCTCTCCCTCTCTCTCTCTTTCTCACTCATACACATATATATTTTTAAGAGTAAAATGTTTAAGATTACTTTACCCTTTCAAAGATGTACAGTAATAGGATAACAGTTTAAGATATATTTGATATAGGATGATACTTTAGGTATATGTGTGACAGGGGTTATAATTAATAATATATTTAATATGTTCGTTGTGACGAGATATTAATCTCGTTTTTATTTGGTAAACGTGGAACCCCGAGCATCAGGCAAACTGATACACACAATCTCTCTCTCTCTCTCTCTCTCGTGACCTGTAACCTCTCTCTCTCTCTCCACCTCGCAATCTCTCTCTCTCTCTCTCTCTCTCCACCTCTTTCTCTCCATTCTAACAGGTCATCAAATGAGAGACTTGCATTACAAAAATACAATATTTATTTAACAATGGAAAGATAATAATCCAAGTCTCACAGACTAACTAACTCAGTTAACCCCCCAGTATTCAAAATATCTTAATCAGTAATTTGTCACACCAATTGTCTCTCCTCCCATACGGGACCCTCTGCCCCCCCTTGCCAGAACACTTAGTTCCCTCGCTAGAATCGTCTGTTTCAAAGACACGAAAAACACACTCGTTAGCACACATAAGTTTAAAGACAAAGTTAAAGATTGAACATTCTTACAATGTATTAACAAGCCATTCCTTTGGCTAAAGTAAGGTAACACTTACCCATCTCAGCCTGGAAAACACACACAGAACCAAAGAAACTTTTGCAGAGCTATCCCCAGCATTCTGCCTTTCTCTCACGGACGTCTCTCTGCAAGTCTTCCCATAGACTTGGCTAAGGACGCTATTATCAAAGGAAGATGCGCACACGTACATATGAATGCATACTTCGACAATGCCCCACGTTACTGGCTACAACCAGTTTCTCAAAGGCACTTGGACAAGACCCATGAACTCGTGAACATTGACCCGCTTAAACTATGCACTTTTCATATCACGCCACCCAGAAATCATATATCAGCTTTTCTCGGGGTGTTGCTTCGGACTCTTGTCTATATGGGAAGTTAAAAGTGAACAGTCTTCACATTCCAAGAAATGTCACAACGAACATATTAAATATATTATTAATTATAACCCCTGTTACATATGTATATACATTTGGTTTTCGAACTTTCAAGTTAGGTAGTTATAAGTGTTTTAGAAGGGGTGGTTAACTACTCATGTAAACCAAGAACTTCCTGCAGTAAATAATTTTTATATAATAAAAGTATTTTTACATAAACATGAAACTACTAAATTGGTGTAACATTCTGTTTGGGGCCATGTACGTGTCTCGTCAATCTAAACTACTCCTGTATTTTAGATATGCTCTATACAGTACATAGTACTATCCTAAATTACGTACCTGCAGAGTAAACAATTTCAAAATCATCTTACAACACAGGAAAACACCAATATACGTAAAATGTATGCCCAGTGCATTACAGCATGAACAGAACGATGCACAAAGTTATGTAGGCCAAAGAAAATGTGTCTAAATGATAGGGGATACCTGAGAGTAACTTAATTTTGTAACATGGCTTTGAAATGATATTAGGGTGGTCTGAGATGATAGTTTGAGGTATATTTTTGTTTGAACTGTCAAGGTTGGCAAAAAAAAAAAAACTTATCTTTGTAGCAGATAAAACAGAAGTCTGATAGGCTGAGATCTGTTACACTGAAGTGTTGCTGTACATGTAAAGCCTGCTTACCAGTAACCATGGTTGTACAGTACCTTCAAACTTACATAGTATGTTTCAAGGTACTAACCATTGTTACTGATGTTATAGCAAACTATTCATATAGTATATATATAATTTTCCATAACATCAGTGCTTCTAACCCTTGGAAAAATGTAAACATAAAAAATCCCGAGAGAGGATTTTCACATTGTAAACCACATGCCAAATGTTCTAATAGAAATAGTTTGTTAAAACCTCTAACCATCTAAAATAATTGCACACCACTAAAATTCCCCCATCATCATAAATGATACAATTACTAATTACACCTTTACGGCACAACTAACCTGTAACCATTACCGAACGTATATTTGCGGCTTTAAGCTGATGAATCACAGGAGTCGTTTCAGGTTTCAGCATATTCTGCAGTATCAACAGGCCTATGAATGTCAGCTCCTTCTCGACCTACGAACAAAACACAACTACTATTTAAGTTTCAATACTGTAACAAGTGTTTGAACAAGTTTAAAACCATAAAACCCAAAAATGAGTATACACGTACAGTATAGTTACTCCTCATTTAACGACAAACTCGTTTCACGACAACTAGGAGTTACGACGACAACATGAAGAGGAAAAAAAACCATAAAACAAAAATAAAAAATAGCCAAAGGTGGCCAAGAGAAAGGCTATTCAGTGCCAATAATCTAGCCTAGCCTAGGTTTTGAAAACCTTGAAATCTATGACTAAAACAATAAATAAGGCTTTAATATAGTACTTTGTAAAGAAAAGCTATACAGTTGAAACTCTTAAAGTCAGCATTCTATGGTCTAGGAACTCCACTGGTTGGCATGATTCAGCTGTCTTTAGTTCATTGCGTGGCCGAATGGGTGGCGCCACGTTTGTTTACAACTTCAAGACAGCAAAAATCATGCCATATCTACTTTGTTTAAGTGAGAATAATTCTCACTTAAACAAAGAAAATGTGTGAATTCTTAGTTATGAAAAGAAAATGTGTTAAGTCAAATATGTTTTTTATATTAACTTGAAAATAAACACTATACTTTTTTAAATACAGTGGTACCTCAACATACGAAAGTCTAAGCTTACGATAAATTCATGTTACGAAAGCAAATATGAAGATTTTTTGGGCTCTACATATGAAAATAGTTCAGGTTACGAAAGGTTGTTGCTGTAAAGTCCCGAGATTCGCCTGGACCACCGATAACAATTTTAAAATTTTCGCGCCACCAACTGAGCAGACTTGCTACCATCCTCCCGCTCTCCCATTGGTTCCTGATGCTAGTCACTGCCATAAGATCCTGCTCTCCTATTGGTCAGCATCATGCCTCTATGTAAAGGCGTTCCTTGACCATTTTATGCAGCAGCATTATCGTAAACACTGGAATTCGTTCCTTCATATATACGTATTTCATTTGTTAACGTAAATTCGTGTTAGTGATTTCAATTTTGTTGTACTGAGAGTTCCAGCCCTGTGATTGGCTTATCAACAGCAATCAGGAGCATCGTAATGCACGGTTGATGTGAATCTGCTAAAGTAGGCTAACTTGGGAATGTAGGCTAAATGTGTTAAATAAAGTACACTATTTTAAAGAAAATTATACATTTTTAAGTTATAAAAGATGAAGTTGAACTATATGATTAATTAACCCTCTTACGCCGACTGGACGTATTTTACTTCGACATTTTTTGTCTCCCGTGTGCCAACTGGACGTATTTTACGTAGACTTACAAAACTTTTTTTAAAATTCGCGGAAAAATACTTATAGGCCTACCAGCCTAAAACTTTTGAATCACGCGCCTTGGGGGATGCTGGGAGTTCACAGATCGAGGTGTTGTTTTGTTTAAAATCGTTATGCAGGCGTGCAAGTGCGAATTTCTTTCTTGCCGCACTAAAAAGTATCTGTGACACATCTCGGAAATTATTTCGTCACTTTGACATAATTTTTGTACCCTTGTAAATTAGCCGTTACATGAAGTATTATATATGAAAATGTGTGCATTTTTATGTAGAATACAACAATAAAATACTCTTGATTGTAACTTTTATCAGTTTTGAGATATTTTCATATAAATAACAATAATTGCCAAACTTTCAACCTTCGGTCAACTTTGACTACCGAAATGGTCGAAAAATGCAATTGTAAGCTAAAACGCTTATATTCTAGTAATATTCAAGCATTTACCTTCATTTTGCAACAAATTGGAAGTCTCAAGCACAATATTTCGATTTATGGTGAATTTATGAAAAAAATAACATTTTCTTTACGTCCGAGCGGTAACTCTTCCGCAAAAATCATACTGTGATTGTGGTAATGTTTGCACCATTTTAAATTAGCCGTTACATAAAGTTTTTTATATATGGAAAATGTGCGCAATTTCATGTAGAATACAACAAAAAATAATTGAAGGTTGTAGCTTTTCTCATTTTTGAAATATTTGCATATAAATCACAATAAATAGAAAAAAAACCACGTTGGGTCAACTTTGACTCTACCGAAATGGTAGAAAAACGCAATTGTAAGCTAAAACTCTTACAGTCTAGTAATATTCAGTCATTTAACTTCATCTTGAAACAAATTCGAAGTCTCTAGCAAAATATTTAGATTTATGGTGAATTTAAAAAAAAATCTTTCTTTCCCTCCGCGCGCGGATTCTCCGCCACAAATCTCCGAAATGTGTACGTACCATTCTCGGAATATTTGCTCAGTTTTCATATTAGCATTTCATAGAGTTTTATATATGAAAATGTGCGCAATTTCATGTAGAATAAAACGAAAAATATTTGAGGGTTGTAACTTTTCTTATTTCGAAATAGTTGCATATAAAAAATATATATATATAAAAAAATTCGACATTCGGTCAACTTTAACTCGTCAGATATGGTCGTGAAACTGCAATTGTAAGCTAATACTCTTACAGTATAGTAATATTCAATCATTTGTTTTCATTTTTTTTTTTTTGAAAAGAAAGAAATTGGAAGTCTCTGAGGACAATATTTAGATTTTATGGTGAATTTTTGAAAAAAATATTTGTTTACGTCCGCGCGTTACGAATTCATGCATTATTTTGTGATAATATTTTCTCTGTGTTGCTTTTATCGTTTTACAATGTGTTATATACCAAAATGATCACAATTTAGTGTACATTACAACGAAAAAAAAGTAACTTGTTACCTTTAACCGTTTTGCGTACAGCGCGATTTGAATACAATTATATATGAAATTTCGTTTTTGCGCTATCATATATCGCATTATTTATATATGATAATGATAATTTTTTTCATTTCTGATGGTTGCATACTAAACTCCAGGCAATGACAAAAAAAGGAGCCAAAAATGAACTCTTAATCTTGAAAACTAAGCACGCTGTGATTTTTTGAAAAAAATATTTTTTCCGCTTCCGCGCTCACTCCGAAACCCCTCCGTCATACGGGAGACAAATTTTTATTTACCGCTCTGGCGTAAGAGGGCTAAAGGATAAAAATAATTGTTGAACTATGTAAATTAGAAGGCTATGTCGGGAACTAGTTCTGTGTATAATATATGACTGAAAATTAATGCTATTAGTTGAAATAAAGATAATAACGTGTTTAACAACAAATTCAATAAATGACGTGGTCGCTGGAACGGAACCCCGTCGTTAAACGAGGAGTACCTATGATATAAATTAATGTTTATATAACACTTAACACCAAATTATATTGCCTACCTGATCTCTTGGGATTCTTTGAGCAGCATGCCATGAGAGCTTAGTGTCCAAGGTTCGGTGAGCAAGGGCAATTACTCGAAAACCTTGAACTGTATACTGGGTAAGAATGCTGCCTAAGTCTTCTGGTACTGAAGGAATAGATATTTACATAATCATCATTCAAAATTCTTAGGAAGATTCTTAAAATTACAAGCTGACTGTCATCCAGGAGAAGCCACACCACATCAAAGTATTAAATATGAAGTTGACTATTTTCACTTAAAAAATGCTTACATTTAGAAAGGAAAAAAAAAACACAATTATTCCCTTTCCTGAACAAACAAAAAATTACTTACATGTTTCAGGATTGCAAAGAGTCTGAATAACCTCTGGAGCTCCTTTAACATAAAGGTCCATGTACTGTCGACCAAGCACACGTACTATCACAGACATACGCTGAGAATTACTGCTGAAGGGAAACTGGCGAACAATACCAATTTCAAAAGGTACCTGGAAGTCATGATCCTTGTTTACAACTGTTGGTATACACTGAGAACACACTGAATTATAAAACATCAGGGAACAAATACGGCAAATGTAAAGTCAGAAACTCATAGCTGGTCACTGTGTCACATGAACAGAAGAAAAAATAATTTCCTGAAAATAGGATTAAATGATGTAATACAGCCGGTCCCCGGGTTACGACGGGTCCGGCTTACGACATTCTGAGGTTACGACGCTTTTTCTTAAATATTCATTGAAAAATCCGCCCTGGGTTACGACACTTATTCCGAGGTTACGACGCTGACGCTTCAGACGCTCCGAGTTTACGACGCTTTTAAAAAACACATACTATGATAGATAAGAAACCTTTATAGTTTAGCACAGTTTCTCTCTCTCTCTCTCTCTCTTTGTATTTTCCAACAAAAATAATCACTATAATTCTCTCTCTCTCTCTTCTCTCTCTCTCTCTCTCTCTTCTCTCTATACTACAAAGATGTATGTTTTTTAGTATGATAAATAAATGATTTACTATTTTCAAATATCAATATTAATTTATACAGCAATAATATCAACTCATTAAAGAAAATACCATAGTGAATTAGTAAGATTTTAGCTTATTATTTAAAAAAAAATTATGGAAGAATGAAGGAAATCCCAGTTCTTGAAGTAACTTCCAGTAACCTTTTTCGAGATCCAGGTACTAAAACTGTCAGCTATATATCAAGTTCTGTGACAGCCAGGAGGGGGAAGAGCTGGGGGAGAGCTGCAGTGTTGCAATCACATGGTCCTGACATTTCCCCCCCCCCCCCCTCTCTCTCTCTCTCTCTTTCTCTCTCTCATTTACTGAGACTCGAGATTTTTTATGTACTTGTACTATTTGTTTTTAATACTTTCAAATAATAATAATAATAATAATAATAATAATAATAATAATATAATAATAATAATAATAATAATAATAATAATAATAATAATAATAATAATAATAATAATAATAAACTGTAGTTACAAAATTCATATGTGATAGTATTTTAAAGAAATACAATACGTACTAATCTATCCATGTCACTTTTAATTAAGGTTAACTCTCTCTCTCTCTCTTTTGCCACACAAGATAATAATGTGTCATACATAGTGGTAACTCCCTTTCTCTCTTTCGCTGGAAGCGTTATAAATAGAGAGAGATAAACACTCACTCTCTCTCTCTCTTTCTCCTTTTTACCGAGATGAAAGAATTTTTATGGTACTAGTATGTAAAATGTTTATTGATAATTTCAGTTATTTAATAATAATAATAATAATAATAATTAATAATAATAATAATAATAATAATAATAATAATAATAATAATAAAATAAAACTTTAATTACAAAATTCATAATGGTCCGTATTGTTTTAAAGAGATGAAAATGACCTTTCCATTTCACTTGTAAGGATAATTCCTCTTTCTTACTGAGATGAGAGAATTTTTATGGTAGATGCACGTGTTTATTATATTTTCAAATAATAACAATAATAATAGTAGTAATAATACGATAACTAATTTCAAAAGAAAATTCTTCCCTTTTGTCTTTTTCTGTATCAATTTCCCCACCTCAACTCGAGTGACACTCAAGCTTAACAATGCCATACAATGGTCAACGAATTTAATGGTTTTATGTAATCTCTCTCTCTTACTGAGATGAGATAATTTTCATGGACGTGTATGTAATAAGTTTATCATTAATATTTTCCAATAATAATACTATAAGTACAAAATTCACATCTGAGTATTTTACATACAATAATCATTCCATTTCTCTCTTTTAAATACTGTAAGGACAAGTCTCTCTCTCTCTCTCTCTCTCTCTCTCTTCTTTCTCTTCCTCCTCTTCTCTCTTCTATCTTCTCTCTCCTCCAAGATACTTGTCATACATTTGGTGTTTCTATTTCTTCCTTTTATCTCTCTCGCTCTCAGCAAAAGAATTGATAGACAGACAAACACAATTGCACAGTCCTCTCTTTCTCTCTTCTCTGGAGAAATATATGTATTTATGGGAGGGGGAAAAAGTTGCAAAGTTACCTACAGACATTCATTTCAATCTATTGAAACCTAAGGAGTTATTTCTCTCTCTCTCTCTCTCTCTCTCTCTCTCTCTCTCTCTCTCTCTCTCTCTCTCTCTCTCTCTCTCTCTCTCTCTCTCTCTCTTGTATTTTAATGAAAATTACAGTAATTTGTGAATACACAGTGTTGCACATGAAAAAAAGTAAATTAGTGATAATTTTAGAGATACGGCCCTAAGAAAAATTGCAAATTAGTAGTGAAATTTTCCCTGTGGACATGTTTTCAAGAACGTCGTTCCGGCTTACGACGATTTTCGGGTTACGACGCGTCTTAAGAACAGAATCCCCGTCGTAACCCGGGGACCGCCTGTAATATATTGATAAAAATACAGAGAGACATGACTGAGCGAGAACTTATTACAAACTTTGCTTTCAAGGGTGTGCACCTCCACCAGAGACATTAGAGTAATACTCCAGACACTTTTTACTTCTTATTCAGTATAAATTTTAAAATGTATGAAACTAATATTCACTGACAGTGACTTATATGTTTCCAGAATAATGTCACATGCTGCAGTGCATGGGCCTCCTTCAACATTACTCTTTAATGAAGGTTAGTCTTAGTTTAGTATTTTTGTGAGCAAGCTAGGTGATTTTCCTGGATTTTTGTGTAATTACTCCCATGGGCATTAAAAATTTGGAATAAAGTAATTTTTGTAAAGTACTAAAGGCAATGAATGATAAATTTACATTAAAAATATATGGTTTTTGTTAAGGGGCCCTGTGCCTTATGACACTTACATATGTATGTGTGTGTGTGGTGTATATATATATATATATATATTTATATATATATATATATATATATATATATATATATATAATATATATAGTAGATATATATATATATATATATATATATATATATATATATATAGATATATCCTAGAATGTAATATATATATATATCTATAATTATTTCTGGTATCTTTCTATTCTATTAAAATACCGGATCCTTTTTTATAAAATAATCCTAAATAAAAAAACTTTTCCCAGTTTCTTGAATATATATTAAAATTGCTACAATATAGTTATTTAGCCGATATAAAAATCTAAATTTTATATTAACTATTAACAAAATTTCAGGAAAATTATACATTTTTTAAAACTGCTAAGAATATTTTATTTTGAAATCAATCTCAGTTTTGTAATATTGAAAACTATACACATTCAAGTTTAAAATAGATTGCAAGTTTATTAGATAAATTACAATTATTACGCCGACCTCCAAAATCTGGCATTCTGTGGTCCAAGAACTACCTAAATCCGGGATGTTTTTGAATCAGCCACCATTAGTTTTTATTTTTTTGAATTTCAGAACTAATACTTGCTCCATAAATACACAACATAATTTATTTCCAACTATGCTAGGCTTTCTACGCTTGTCTCCATTTCAGTAAATAACACTGATAATGCACATTATATCTGAGATAGCTTTTAACTAATAAATAGGCATGGAAGCCAAAGTTCATTAGTTTAAATGTGAATCTTCATACATTAAATCAGGCTCCCCTACACTGAGACTTATCTAAGAATTCATCACTATTTCTTATAATTAACCAGTACTTAAACAAAACCAAGTACTAATATAAAAAATAGAATTGAGAAGCAGCCATTTGCTGATGTCAGTTACCATAACTAACACATATTTGTTAAAGGTTGCACTACTACAGTTGTCAACTTATCACAAATGTGCTAATTTTCAGCGTTGACTTCCATAAATTAGAAAAAAATCGTTATTTAGCCTTCACTCAATGAAGAGGAAAGTGAAGTAAAAATTATGCCACTTAATATACGGTCATGGCTGTGGTAGAAGAAGCGAATAAGTTCTGGCCTGCTCCAGGAGCAAGAGCCCATGCCAGCACATGGCTGGCTTAATCTTAAATAACAAACGTGCTGGCTACTAAACATTTAGGAAGAGGCAAAAGCAACATCCGATACTGGCGAAATCATGGTTTTATAGCTTTACTTCATTTAATTTACTGCCTTTATTAACAAAGTAAGTTGCATTTTTAAACACTGCTCTGATAATTTACGTTTACTGTAAAACCTCAATCTTACATGATTCGAGTTGCAAACTCACAATAGTGTAAACTTCTCTTTGGAACCTGACTAATTTTATGTGTAAATTAAATAACATTAAATAGTCTAAAAATAATAAATCTCATTCTCTCTCTCTCTTTTACAGAGATGAGAGAATTTGTATAATACATAGTACGTATATGTACTAAGTTTATTACTATTTTCAAATTATTATTAATAATAGCAATAATAATAATAATAATAATAATAATAATAATAATAATAATAAATGATAAAGATAATAAGATACTAATGATAATAGATGATAATAATAATAAGAATAATAAAATAAATAATCACAAAGTAAGAAAAGTGATGGACTCCTAAGGCACATAGTAAGAAAAGTGATGGACTCCTAAGGAGGCAGGATGCAACCCGGAACCCCACACTATAAATACCATCCAGTCAAATTGGAGGACTGTGATAGAGCAAAAAAAAAAAAAAAAAAAAATAATAATAATAATAATAATAAGAATAATAATAATAATAAGAATAATAATAATAATAACGTAACTGTAATTACAACCTCTCTATCTTGCTCTCTTACTGAGAGAATTTTTATGGTACATTAATATTTTCAAATAATAATAATAATAATAATAATAATAATAATAATAATAATAATAATAATAATAATAATAATAATAATAATAATAATAATAATGATTCTGTGGCAAAAGCCTTTTCCACTGGAGCTTGTAAAAAAAACACCAGCTACCTAGTAGTAATAAGTGCTATGAGCACCAACCTGAAGGAGTGATAGAAAACAATCAGGCAAAGATCCTCTGGGACTATGGTATCAGAACAGATAGGGTGATTCGTGCAAATAGACCAGACATGATGTTGATTGACAAAATCAAGAAGAAAGTATATCTCACTGATGTCGCAATACCATGGGACACCAGAGTTGAAGAAAAAGAAATGGAAAAAATGGATAAGTATCAAGACCTGAAAATAGAAATAAAGATATGGGATATGCCAGTGGAAATTATACCCATAATCATAGGAACGCTAGGCACGATCCCAAGATCCCCAAAAAGGAATCTGGAAAAGCTAGAGGCTGGAGTAGCTCCAGGACTCATGCAGAAGAGTGTGATCCTTGAAAGGGCGCACACAGTAAGAAAAATGATGGACTCCTAAGGAGGCAGGATGCAACCTGGAACCCCATGCTATAAATTCACTTAGTCAAATTGGAGGACTGTAATAGACAAGGTGACTACAGCCTCAGTTACCTACACGGGAACGTGAAGACCCACAAGGAAGGCAACCCCTTACGACCGATCATCAGCCAAATGCCCGCCCCGACTTACACCCTGGCCAAACGGCTTAATAAAATTCTTAGTCCGTATATCCCCTCCAGGTACTGCCTCACCTCATCGTTGGAATTTTTGGAGAAGATCCGCAACTCCTCCGGTGCGGGAACCATGGCGTCCTTAGATGTTGAGTCCCTATTCACCAACGTCCCAGTCGACGAGACGATAGGGATCATCATGGAGCGGGTATATAGGAATCCCAATATGAGACCCCCGAACATCCCAGAAGACTCGTTAAGAACCCTGCTGGATATCTGTACGAAGAGAGCCCCTTTCACCACCCACCGAGGACAGATGTACCGCCTAAAGGACGGCGTAGCGATGGGGTCCCCCTTAGGAGTCTTCTTCGCTAACTTCTACGTGGGAGAAGTGGAAGAAAGGGTCTTCTCGCAACATAGATGTCCCCGCACATAAGGACGCTATATCGATGACATCTTCGTGCAAGCTGACTCTGAGGATGCGGTAGAAGCCCTTCGACAGCAGTTCCTGCATCACAGCGCACTCAACTTCACCGTCGAGTAGAGCAGCAACGATCGGCTCCCCTTCCTAGACATCCTTGTCATGAAGACGAATCAGAAGCTAGCGACAACAGGCTACATCAAGGCTACGAACCTTGGACTTTGTCTAAATGGAGATAGCGAGAGTCCTGCACGGTTCAAGACCACCCCCGTCAGGCCCTTCATCAGGAGGGCCCTCTCGCACTGTTCGACGTGGCAGGACACGCACCTCGAACTCGACTGAGCATCCCAGATGCTGATTTATAATGGGTACTCAAAATAAACTCGTAAACCGAGAAACACGAGCCGCCCTTGACAAGTGGTATATGACGGAGGAAGAGAGAAGGAAAATCCCACCCATGGAGGATATAAAACTTTTCTACAAAGCCTTCTTGCACCACCAATACAAGGAGGACAAAGCAGCCATGAAGAAAAAAATAGAGGAACACGTCCGCCGTACGGAGGAAGGAAGATAATGTCCCTTATTTACTATAAGAATCGGTGTACAAAAGACCTCCTGATGAAGAACAACCTCTCCCTGCCCGTAGGGGACCCCCTAAAGCAGTCCAACGTTGTCTACCAATACGTATGCCCCGCCCAAGGATGCCCTGGGATTTACATCGGCATGATGACGATGCGACTGTCTAAAAGGATCTCCTGCCACGCCCAGGAGGGCGCCATTAGGCAGCACGCCCTTGCAGTGCACCAGCAAGACATCACAAGAGACGAAATCATCAGGAATGTCAAAATCATCGGAAGAGCCCCTGACCTGCGACGTCTGCGCCTCCTAGAAGCGCTGTTTATACTTGAGCAAAGGCCTCCCTTTAATACCACTCAAGAGGAGTTCCTGATACTGACGTGTGTGAGGAGGACCACGGCCCTCCCCCCCAACGAAAGTACCAGAGCGCATGAAACAAACACCGGACGCGAAGCACATTATCAGAATAATACCAGGGGTGACGTCACTCAGGTAGAAGCCAATCAAGAGGCTCCCAGTGATACCCCCCCCCGCCTGAGAAGGTCTGCAAGACTCGTAAACGCTCACCGTATGAGTCACCTTCCCAGGAACCAATGAAAACTCAACCTGCTGGAGAGGTTCTCTATACCGTACTTGAGAGCCTGCAACAGCATGATTTAAGAAGAAGGACTCGCCACTCGAATTCAGTCCTTTAGCAGTCATCGCTTGATAATGTCCTGCGGATCGGGAGGAAACGTCGCGTTGGAGAGAGAGAGAGAGAGAGAGAGAGAGAGAGAGAGAGAGAGAGAGAGAATTGTATAAGCAATAAACCAAATGATTCAACCAAATTTTACCATGCCCTTTGGTGCGTTGCTCGCCAGTATAAGCAACTACGAGAAAGTCGTCATCAGAAAAATAAAGAAGACTCTCTACAAGATTAATAGTGCTGAAGCAGCAATCATTTTTAACAAAATAATAATAACAATAATAATAGTTGGGAAGTAGATTTTCTTTTAAACAACTTCTGTTGGAAAAAATGGCTGATTCAGCTGAGTTAATTTTATACATGACTTTCTCAACTCTCCTTATTGTTGATTTTTCTCCATTGGCATATTGCTTGCCAGTCTAAGTAATATACTGAAAAATCAACAATAAGGAGAATTAAGACACTTGATAGTGTTCTGTATAAATTCAATGCAGCTGAAGCAGCCATTATTTTCAACAGAAATAATAATAATAATAATAATAATAATAATAATAATAATAATAATAATAATAATAATAATAATAATAATAATAACAATAACAACAACAACAACAACAACAACAACAACAACAACAACAACAACAATAACAACAACATGAAGGTCTTCGGGAAGGCCCCTGATGCCCGTCGGTTACGCCTGCTGGAGGCGCTTCTCATCCAGCAAGTAAAACCTACACTACATACGACGCAGGAAGAATTTCTCCTCCCTACGAGTATGAGAAGACCTGCCACCAATAATGACACCACCGACCACGACAACTCCACGGAAGACAACGCCCACCCGAACGAGATACTCCTGCAGCCAACCATAATCAAGTTAGCCGTGACGTCCCGCAGCATAGCGAAACGCCCATCGACTAATCGCGCCGCTAAGGAGGTCAAGGGGGCTGCTCAGGACTTACAGTATCGCAACCATCAACGCGTGGAAAGTGGCTTGAGACCTGGTTCAAGCCACCAATGAAAACGAAGACCTACCACCACCAGCCAATAGTAGATCAGCATGGGGCAGACCCCCTGCTGTCAACTCCAAATATAAACGAGGACGGACACCGCTTCAAGATCAGTCCACCCGCAGCTTCCCAGCCCGAGGATGTCTGGCAGCTCCAGACGAAAGCTCGCTTGCTTCAAGAAAGAGAGAGAGAGAGAGAGAGAGAGCGAGAGAGAGAGAGAGAGAGAGAAGAGAGATATATATATCGTTAATGACTTTGATAACTATGGTATCATAGTTTATCTGTAAAATTAAAATATATACACCAATTTTTGACTCTGTATTTGATCATGACCTCCATCGGCGCTCTACTAGCCTGTCTAAGTAGCACGGAAAAAGCCGCTATTCGGAAAATAGAGAAGAATCTCTACAAGTGTAATGCTGCTGAAGTAGCCATTACTTTTAATAAAATAATAATAATAATAATAATAATAATAATAATAATAAAACTGTAATTACAAAATGCAGCAGAAAATCCTTTTCCCTCATCTTTCTTTTTAACTCCATGAAAAACTCGAAGCCCAGAGCTGTCAAATATGTCAAGTAATGTGACAGGAAGGTAAGTGTTCCCAATTAGTGGTCAATGATTTTTACATAATTCTCTCTCTCTCTCTCTCTAAGTACCTATCCTCAATTTGTATTGACACAGCTGCTCGCAATAGAATTATTCATTACATTAGGCTTGTTCGTAAACTTAACTCGTTACTTGAAAATAGTATTTGGAACAGTTTAGGTCAGCAAAACAAAGTTATGAACCTACCCACATGCCCTTTAAGTAATAACCAATCCATAGTCTTAAATTTTAGTTTGTCATTTGCCCTTGAACCTGATAAAAAGCAAACTTGACTTCCTAGTAACATTTGATAAATTCAATGCTAACAACAATTACAAGAAAAAAAAAAATATGTCTTAAGGGCATTCTAAACATCCTAACCAGACACAACAACACAGCCCCTGCCTATAAACTCACTCCGCAACTAGACGTTATAATCACTAGATCAGATAAAGACGGTACAATTATGCTAATGGACAAGAGTTTCTACTAAGAAAAGACCATTGAACTTTTAAATGATGCGACTACATAATGTCCCAATTGATTTCTTCAGAAAAATCAGAAATGGTAAAAGTAAGAAAAATATAGAAATTTTGGAAATTTAAAGCAATCAATCCCACATTACCTCACATAATATCCCCTTCTGTCCCATAATCTCGTGTGCTGGAGCTTTTAACTAAATAATCTGAAAATGGTTTGCCGAGTTACTATCCCCCTTTTTATGAACTTTTCCCCTAGTCATATAAAGCACACAGAAGACTTTTGCAACATTTTTACGTCGGCAAATATCACTGTAAATAACATAAAACTTCTCAGCCAGATGTAGACTCCCTTTCAAAAAAGTAGTTCCCATAAAAGATTTATTAACGTTCCTCAAAAATAAACTTGAGCCATTTGCTGACCACTTCCCCACAGAACTGAATAAAATAATGCAATTTGTAGAGCTCTGCGTCACTAACACGCAATGTCTTTCCCTCTGGTGATAACTTTTACTGTCAAAAATTCGGTTGCAGTATGGGGAACCCACTTAGTCCTGTGTTGGCAAACTTACATATGGAGTGTTTCGAAACAGTAATTATAAACCCTGTCAAACCTGCAGATATGATTTGGCTTCGTTATATAGATGACATCTTGACATACTGGACAAGAAAGTGGGGCAATTTTGATGTCTTTCTACAAAAATTAAATTCATTGGTCCTGAGCATAAAATTTAAGGTAGAATGGGAAAACAATAACTAAATCCCCTTTTTAGATGTCTTAATCATCAGAACTAATAACAACTACAAATTCACTATCTTCAGGAAAGCGACATTCTCACTTTCATACATACATTTTTACAGCTATCATGACATTTCAGTTAAATTTGGCATAGCAAGAACTTATTTCTTAGAGCCCTGAGAATTTGCAACCAAATTTTCTTAACAAAGAACTTGAAACAATCAGAAATCAACTTATCTTGCTAAAATACACCAAGCACATAATAGAAAAAGCCACACATAAAACAAAGAGCATTTTTTACAAACCCACAACAAATTAAAAAAAGGAAAAATACACAAACAAAACCATAATCCCTCACATGAATAATTTACAAAAATCACAGAAACATTAGGCCATCCTCACCCTTTCATCTTCACATATCCGAATACACTGGGGAAATCCTTAACTAATGTCCAGCAGAAACCAGTTTCTAAAGATATAAGGTTTTATGAAATCCCCCTGGATTCACAGTAAATCTCTCTCGGAAAGATTAACTGAACATAAACACTCGGTTATATACATTATTTGGCAATTTTCCATCAAATAAATAACACGAACCATACCATGGACTGGAACTCATCCCAAATTCTATACAAAAGCAGCTGTCGATACAGATACAAAAGTTAGATGGTAGAATCTTCATTTATAAAACAACAAGATGACAGGATCAACCTTTCCAGTAGAGCCTGGGACTCTGACAATGTAGACAATATCTTCCTCAAGGCAACAATGAAGCGGATTAAGACAATTAACAGGACCAACATCGGCTTAGTGGTGACCCCAGGCATCACCAAAGGGCAATCCCACTATAAATTTTGCCAGTGCAACATATTCTGTCATTCACTACTTGATAACAGTGGAAGTTAGTCCACTGAAATATAGTTCCTTAGCTTTAAACCAGAGTGTTTAATGGGCCTTGTATCCTTAAGTATGTATATATATGTACAGTGGTCCCCCCCATTCGTGAGGATGTGTATTAGACCCTGTGAATAGTTAGAACTCATGAATAGTTGGAACCCCTATAAAAATGCTTAAAACCTCCTATTTTGTTAGTTAAAACTCAAGAAAAACACACTAAAAATTTGTATACCTGGTTTTTTTAATAGTTTTATCACAAAGAGTGCATCTTATGGTGAAATTGATACACAAAAAAACCAGGAATTTGTAGACATTTCTCATAGAAAAATACTGCAAACAGGCAAATTTTCTGTGAATAATGCGGGGAACTGTTCCAGAGAGAAATCTGAGAATGTGAGAGTCTGCGAATCCGGAGAACGTGAATACGGGGGGTCCACTATACATATTACATTTTTAAACTGTTTTTTTGCTAACCTACGGAAAATGGTTAGAAGACAGATGTGTTAAGCTGTTGTATCTGTTGACATATTTTGAAATACCGATGTCAAGACAAGAGAAGAATGTCTTCACTAACGGGATTTGCCACCTAAGGCCACCTTGACAAAGAGTTTGTGTATGCGTCTGTTCTGATGGGCAGAGCCAGTGAAGAATAGTTTCTATCTTCAAGGTTAATTACTTCTTGGATCAAGGGGAAAAATATAAAATCTAGAAAACCCTGTTATGTGTAGATCAAGAATTATGAAATAAATGATGCGTTATGTCACAAACTGTTTTGTGCAACGAACTCATTACATGACTGTGACGTCATCTAAAGGGAGGGGCCATACGAGAATGCTTGTCCATTTGTGCAACATGTTTTACCTCCCCTGTGAACTTTTCATATAATTTTTGAGGCACTATCTGCCCAAATTTGGAGTGAAGATTAGGGGTGCATGAAAACCACAAGAAACTTTGAAATATGGGCTCAGAGAAGTAGTAATGACACATTTCCTCACTAATCTGTTCGTCTTTTCAGTGACCCTTCACTAAATAACACACCAGCCTCTCCAACTCTCCCCTCAATAAATAAACTACCAACCTCTCCAACTCTATCTGGTAAGGAATTCTTTTTTCTTCATTTGTTTTACTGTACATACACAAATTATTTTACTGGGCATTGTTGTGCACTGTATGTAATGTACTGTTGCATAACCTATTTTTTTCATTATCATTCTAGAATTTGGCAGAACATTTCTAAGTGATGACTGTATATGCTCAAATTATTTACTGGGCCTTGTTGTACACTGTATGTAATGTACTGTTGCATAACATATTTTTTTCATTATCATTCTACAATTTACCAGAACATTTCTAAGTGATGACACAGCTTCCTGTGATGGAGGTTTCCGAAGTCCACCAAATGGACCAAAATCACCTGTACCATCTCCAACTTCATCAAATACTGTGGTGTCATCGTCAAACCTCAACTCTCCAGCCTATGTACCTTATCAATGTCCATTTACTGTACATATGAACTGTGTTTTAAGGTTTAAAATTTTTCAAATTTTGTGATAAAATGCTTATTGTACTAGTATAATGTAGTATCTACTACTGTAGTATATTTATTACAGTATGTATGTAGTACCAATTTATGGGTACAGTAGGGTGAGGTGGCTGAATACCGACCGAGGGGGAATGTTGACCGAATGCTCTGGTACGAAAACTATTTCAAATTTCTTGCCGAAACTCACCACCAACACAGCAACCATCTCAGTGAACAACATGAAAGCAATGAGCTTACGTCACCACGCCATCCATGTTTATCAGGTAAGAAAATAAATTTTTTGGATGTCTTGTAATTTTTCACGCTTTTCATACATTGTGTCACGTCCGTGAAAATGATGTGATTGTTTCTAGTTGTTTCATTAGGATATTTAGCCATGTTGACATGTTATCGAGTGAAATGAAGTGTGTCCTTTCGAAGTGGCTGCCACGGCAATCTGTCAGAAAAAAAAAAGAGGCACGGGGGACTACTGACCATAAACATGCAGGGAAACATTGACCGCTAATACAGATGTGTGAAATTTTGAATATTTTTTAAATACATAACAAAAAGTGGAACAAAGTTTTTTTAAGTAAAGTTGAAGGTGATACTTAGTGAATTATGATGCAATATCAGTGTCATTATGCTAAAAACAGGAAAGGTTTTATTGGTTGGGTTTAACTTAACCTATTCATGTCTAATGTCATTAAGTCTTTCTGATCCAGCCTACTGCCTTCTTGGAAGCCTGATCATCAGTAAAAAAAAAAAAAAAAAAAAAAAAAAAAAAAAAAAAAAAAAAAAAAAAAAAAAAAAAAAAAAAAAAAAAAAATTTGGTTTTTGGAGGGTCGCCCCACCCAATCAGTGTTTTCCCTCATTTTCAGAGCACCGTCCTGGTCCCAAAAATTTTTAAAGTGCAAAATATGACACTTATTCTCTGAGTTGAGGATTTATGAGTATACCATACGTGGGCCATATTGTGCAGTTTGTTTTGGGCACTGTGCACTCTCTCAGGTACAAAATGGATTTTTTTGGCAATTTTTTCTACTAATATGTCAGTATTCACCCACCTCACCCTACAATTACTACTTGACTGACAGTATGTATTGTAACATTATTTATATAATTCACTCCCAACCTGAGGCAGATTCCACTTTTTAGCCTGTCCATCAACATGTAGTACTACAGTAGTATTGCCCATCCCAATAAGCAAGCCAACCACTAGTATGTAAGGAATTCTGCACTTTTTTACTTTATAAATAGTACTGTACTACTGTGCTTATATTGTACAGGTATTTATACTTTACTGTTGCATGCCGGGCTGTAGAGTAATGTGTATATATACGTACTGCGCTAATTTGTAAGACAATTTGTATTTTTCATAGCTACAAACCTGAGGTCTTAACAATAGGATAACTTCTAGTGCCTAGCTGAATCTTCTTCCTAGCTTAAACCCATTTTTATATGGGGTCGCCATTACGAATGAGTCGTCTCCATCGATTTCTGTCTTGTGCCTCGTTCTCATTTATACCTTTCAATTCCATATCTTCCCTTACACAATCACGCCATCTCTTTCTTGGTCTTCCCTTCTTCCTTCTACCCTGCACTTCCATTTCCATCGTATGTCTTCCAACATGACGTTCCTCCCTTCGTAACAGGTGTCCATACCATCGAAGCCTTCCTTCCTGTATTTTCTTCGATATTTCAGCTACCTTTGTTGATCCTCTTATATACTCATTTCTAATCCTATCTTCCCTAGTTACTCCCGACATCCATCTCAACATTCTCATTTCTGCTACATCCATCTTCTTCTCCTCTGTTTTCCTCATACTTGCCGTTTCTGTTCCATATAACATTGCTGGTCTGACCACCGTCCTATGGAACTTTCCTTTCAATTTCAGAGGGACCTTCTTGTCACAGAGTACCCCTGATGCAGACCTCCAATTATTCCATCCTGCCTGAATTCGGTGTCTCACCTCTTGGTCCATGCTTCCACTATCCTCCAATACGGACCCTAAGTACTTGAACTTCTGTACTTTCTTTATTTCTTCCCCAACCCAATCTTTATGCTACTTCCACCGTCCTCAGTAATACTAGAACACATATATTCGGTTTTTGATCTGCTTATTCTCATTCCTCTCTCCTCAAGTGCTGCTCTCCTCCTCCTCCACCTTCCAACTCCTCCTTCCCCTCTGAACACAACACAATGTCATCCGCGTATAATATGCACCATGGCACTGCTTCTCTAACATCCCTGGTCATTACATCCATCACGATGTTGAAGATGAATGGGCTAAGTGCTGACCCCTGGTGTAATCCAACTCCTATCTCAAATCCATCCGTCTCACCAACACTACTCCTCACTCTAGTATACACATTCCTGTACATCTCCTGAATAATTCTGACATACTTTTCCGGCACCATCTTCTCCCTCAAACATCTCCATATTTCTTGCCTTGGCACTCTGTCATAGGCCTTTTCAAGGTCTATGAATACCAGATGCAGGTCTCGTTGTTTTTCTCTGAATTTCTCCATTAGCTGCCTTATGCAAAATATTCCATCCGTTGTCCCGCTTCCCTTCATAAATCCTAACTGTTCCTTCCCTATTCTAACTTCCTCTCTCAGCCTGCTATCTATGATTCTTTCCAAAAAATCTTCAACGTGTGAGACATTAGTTTTATACCTCTATAATTACTGCATTCCTGGACATCACCTTTACCTTTAAATATAGGTATCAATATGCTTTCCCGCCATTCTTCTGGTATCTTTTCCTGTTCGAATATTTTTACCATCAGATCATACAAGATGTCTACCCCTTCCTCTCCTAAGGCTTTCCAAACTTCGACTGGGATTAAGTCAGGTCCTGTTGCCTTCCCATTTCTCATTCTTTTTAAGGCTCGTATCACTTCATCCCTAGATATCCCCATTACCATTCCCATGTTTACTTGTCCATCCTCTCTTACAAGTCTTTCATTTTCTTCATTTAGCAGTTGTTCGAAATACTCTTTCCATCTTTTCAGGATGTCTTCTTCCTTTTTTACGACAGTACCATTCCTAATCTTTCATTTGCTTAATATGGGTGATGTCTTTGTTCTTTTATTTCTTACTTTTGACAGTTTGAGCATCTTACTCAACCCTTCCTTGGTTTCCAGTTCATTATAAACCTCTTCATATGTCCTTGCCTTAGCTTGAGCTACCACCCTTTTTACTTCTTTGTTTCTTTCTCTTAATCTTTCTCTGTCCTCCTGCA
This sequence comes from Macrobrachium nipponense, assembly GCF_015104395.2. NCBI lineage: Eukaryota > Metazoa > Arthropoda > Malacostraca > Decapoda > Palaemonidae > Macrobrachium > Macrobrachium nipponense. The sequence goes on along the minus strand of NC_087200.1, from coordinate 117,111,664 downwards.
GCTGTGACTCTTCAAATCTCTTCTTTGCCTCCCTTTTACCTTTCACCACTTCCCCACCTCTTCTTCCCACCACCAGCTCTCTTTTTCCTCCCATACTATTCCAGATGTTTCCCCTAGGTATCTCCTTTCCATGTCTTCTAATCACTGATGCATTATGCCTCCACCATTCTCCACATCTTCAATTCCCAGATCAACCTCTCCAGCACTCTTCTCCTGAACTCTCTCTTCTTATCATTATCCCTCCCTAACAATTTATACACTTGATTTTCTTTACCCCATTCGTTTTCGTTTTCTTTTCTCTTTTCATCTTTAAATCCATACAAAGGAGCCTATGTTGGGGGGGCCACGTGGTCACCTGGGATAACTTTACAATTCCTAACTTCCACCAGCCTTGATCTATTGTAAAGGAGGTAATCTATTTGTGTGCATCTACCGCCACTCCTGTATGTTATCAAGTGCTCCCTCTTCTTTTTGAAGAATGTGTTCACTATTGCCATATCAAAGGACACGGCAAAGTCTACTATACTCTCTCCTTCTGGGTTTCTCTCCCCAATCCCATGTCCTCCATGCACACGTTCAATTACATCCTTTTCATTTCCGACATGTCCATTAAAGTCTGCCCCCACTACAGTCCTCTCCTGCTCTTCCAGTTCTTGCGTTACCTCACTCATTTCGTTCCAAAAACGGCTCTTTTCTTCCTCTGTGCAGCCCACTTGTGGAGCATAAGCGCTAATGATGTTCATTGTTTCCCCTCCATAACATATCTTCACTCTCATAATGCGGTCATTCTTTCTACTCACTTCCGTCACTGCATTCTTCATTTCCCCCGACAACACTACTCCAACGCCATTCCTACCCTGCTCATTTGCTCCACTATAGATTAACTTGTAGCCATCCCCCAGTTCTTTAGCTTTATTACCCTTCCATCGAGTTTCCTGCACACACAAAATATCCACTCTCTTTATCCTCATTAACTCTGCCAACTCTCTTCCTCTTCCTGTCATAGACCCAATATTGAGCTGGCCTATTCTGATCACATTTAGAGCTCGCTTCTTTAGCTGCACCCGCTCATGATGCAGTAGCCCTCGCCTTGTCACAGAGTTAGGGCGATGTGTCTGTGCGTCGTTTACGGAGTACGCCCTAGCCCTATTCTCATCAATATCACGACTCATTCCATTGGTTTTGGCGTGGGTTTTTACAGTCGGATGCCCTTCCTGACACCAACCCTCCCTATTTATCCGGGCTTGGGACCGGCACCCATTGAGGCTGGCTTGCCCCCACAGGAGGCTGAATCCAGTTAAAAAACAGATGAAAGCAAGGAATCTTGTGATAACTGGCAATGCATGCAAAGATCGGGTGAAGGATGGTCGAAGACCATTCACTTATGATTACGCATCAAGTCTTTCCCAACTCAGGATGTCTTAACACACAGAGGGGCGGCTAGAGGCGGGGAGTATAATGTTAAGACCTCAGGTTTGTAGCTATGAAAAATAAGACTCATAATTGGAGGGAGGAACAAGACATCCTTGACCAGCTGGGGGCCTACCTACTAGTCCAGCTTCCAGAAGAAATGACCTCTGGAGAGGGACTGAAGCCTGTTGAGAAGCTAGATAAAATGATATCTAACCACTCAGACCCTGAGTGATGTACAATGAAATATGGGAGAACCATTATACAGGGAACCAAAGTGACTGTCTAATAGCAAACCAACACAGCAGGGTTTGTACTACTCTCAACTCCTCCTTGCCCAGGAGTGGAGCATATGTTACCGAATAGAGGGTTTGACATTTGTATATTAAGTGACCACACTATCAGTATGACTACCTTACTCATTGTATCAGACCAGTCCAGTGAATGACATGTCTATTCCTTAACCTGCCCGAAAGAAGAAGGAAAGGTACAAGAGAAAGAAGGAGACCAGCCAACTCACTCATTCTCTCATCCACACAACAATCTTAGGAAAGATACAAAAGTGCCCTGTTAGGGGCAACTATGAGTACACTACCTGTTGGGCAGCCACCACAGTACCCAGGGAAAGCGTGTCTGCATATCTGTGGGCAACATCCTTAAGATACAAATAAGCGAACATGGACTGGCGTAACCAAGTACCAGTGCTCAGCACTCTATGTACAGCCAAGCTCTTTTTGAAAGCCAGAGAGGGACCAATACCCATTACGTCATGCGCTCTAGCCTGCACAGAAGTGGTGGTGGAATCATCAAGAGACAAGTATGCCTGTCTGATGGCTTCCCGTACCCAAAAAGAGATAGTATTCCTAGACACCTCTTTCTTTATGGCCTGTGCTAACAAAAAGTCTGTGGCAGCCTGGTCTGAGGTGCCGAGTCTATTCAAGATAGCAATGCAGGGGCCCGACAGGGCACAACAAACGCTCTTGAGCATCGCCACCCACAAGTCATTCAATGATGGAATGGAAAACGAAGTGAATCTGTCATCATGCACAGGGGGATTTTGGGCCTTGGCCACGAATTCAGCAACAAATTCGAAGGACAACGACCCCCAACCCTGGTGTGCTTCACCTCATAGCTCAGATCGTGGAGCTCTCCTACCCTCTTGGAAGATGCCAAGGCCAGAAAGAAAACCGCCTTGAGCGTCAAGTTCCTGTCAGATGAGCGATGCAAGGGCTCATATGGATTCTTAGTGAAGCTCTTGAGAACCAAGGAAACATATTAAGTGACCACACTATCAGTATGACTACCATACTCAATGTATCACACCAGTCCAGCGAATGACGTGTCTATTCCTTAACCTGCCTGAAGGAAGAAGGAAAGGTACAAGAGAAAGAAGGAGACCAGCCAACTCACTCATTCTCTCATTCACACAATCATCTTAGGAAAGATACAAAAGTGCCCTGTTAGGGGCAACTATGAGTACACAACCTGTTGGGCAGCCACCACAGTACCCAGGGAAAATGTGTCCGCAGACGTGGGCAACATCCTTAAGATAGAGGCGAACATGGACTGGTGTAACCAAGTACCAGCGCTCAACACTCTATGTACAGCCAAGTTCTTTTTGAAAGCCAGCGAGGGAGTAATACTCATTACGTCATGCGCTCTAGCCTGCACAGATGTGGTGGTGGAATCATCAAGGACAAGTATGCCTGTCTGATGGCTTCCTGTATCCAAAAAGAGATAGCATTCCAAGACACCTCTTTCTTGTGCGGCCTGTGCTAACAAAAAGAGTGCGGCAGCCTGGTCTGAGGTGCCGAGTCTATTCAAGATAGCAATGCAGGGCCCTGACAAGGCACAATAAATGCTCTTGAGCATCACCACCCACAAGTCATTCAGAGATGAAATGGAAACGAAGTGAATCTGTCATCATGCACAGAGGGAATTTTGGGCCTTGGCCACGAATTCAGCAACAAATTCGAAGGACAACGACCCCCAACCCCTGGTGTGCTTCACCTCATAGCTCAGACTGTGGAGTGCTCCTTTCCTCTTGGAATATGCCGCCAGAGGGAAAACCGCCGCCTTGAGCGTCAAGTTCCTGTCAGATAAGTGACGCAAGGGCTCATATGGACTCTTAGTGAAGCTCTTGAGAACCAAGGAAACATCCCATGTCTGAGGCTTGAGCTCTCTTGGAGAACTCGACTGCTCAAACCCCTTAATTAGCAAGAAAAGTTCCCAGGAAGAGCTGTCGATACCTTTAAGGCGTAACACCAAACTCAGGGCCACCCTGTAGCCTCTAATGGTAGAAATGGACAAACATTTCTCGTCTCTGGGGAAGGTTCAAAGTCTGCTATTCGCTGAATAGAGGTTGCCAGTGGAGAAAAACCCTGATATGACACCAATCACAGTAGATCGCTTATTTGCCTTGGTAAACAGAGGAGGTCGACTTTCTGAGACTGCTGTCCTTCTGAGAAAAGCCTCCCGCTCGGAGAAGAAACTCGATAGCCTCCAACCATGAAAAGACAGGGATTCTACTGACTGATGGAACATTTCCGCATGGGGCTGACACAGGAGATGTCGCCAAGGGGGAAATCTCCCTCGGAACCTCTGACAACAACGACAGCAGATCTGGGAACCACTCCGCCTGAGGCCACAAAGGGGCTACCAAAGTCATCCTGAGACCCTGTGAACTCATTAGCCTGTTCAGAACTTGAAGGATCAAACAAAACGGAGGTATGGCATACACCTCCAGGTTGTCCCAGGGATGTTGGAATGTGTCCTCTGCCAATGCTAAAGGATCTGGGACCACTGAACAGAATATCTCCAGCTTCCTGATGAAGCGAGTCGCAATAAAGGTCCAACATGGGTCTACCGAAAACCTGGAAAAGCTTGTCTGCTACCACTTGATGAAGCGACCACTCAGTGCCTAGGATCTGATGCTGACGACTGAGTTTGTCTGCAACAACATTCAGTTTGCCTGGGATATACCTGGCTGAGAGCCCTACCTAACTGCTGACCGGCCACTGCTGAACCTCGACGGTCAAGGCGTGAAGTTGACGAGAAACCAGGCCTTCTGTTTGTTCACATAGGCTACCACCATGGCGTTGTCCGACATGAGAACGACAGAATGACGTTCTACCTTCTCCCCAAAACTCCTTCTGACCCAGGAAGGCTGCCTTCAACTCCAAGACGTTGATATGTTGGTGCTTGTCCTCCAAACGCCTGAAGCGATGAAGACGCTTACATAAGGCCACCCAACATGTGAGGGAGGTGTCTGAGAACAGAAGGAAGTCCAGTGGCAGAGAACGTAGAGGGACATCCTTCGAAAGAGTCTGGTCGTCCAACCACCAACGAAGGTCTTCTCTCACTTCCAGAGACAGAGGAACCATTAACTGGGATGAGTCCCCCGCTAGAGACTAGAATTCTCCCAGTCTCCATTGCAGAGACCAAAGAAGAAGACGCCCATGAGCGACCAGCTTCTCCAGGGATGACAACACTCCCAGAAGAAGCTGCCACTGACGAGCTGACTGATGTGGTTCCAACAGGAAGTTGCATGCCACCACCCGCAAATTCTCCAATCTCTGATCCGACGGGAAAACGTTGCCACTGTCATATCGATGACATGCCCAGATAGAGAATCTTTTGACTGGGTACAAGGATCGATCTTTCCTGGTTGACTACGATGCCCAGTTCCAGACAGAACCAAAGTAGACAATCCCTGTCCTGCAGCAGTTTTTCCTGGAAACTGCCAAGACCAAGAATCGTCGAGGTACCTCAACAAACAGATCCCCTGAGCATGGGCTAAACTTGACACGAGAGAAGACCCTTGTGAACACTTGAGGGGCTGACAGAGGGGCTGCTGTCAGCCCAAAGCATAGGACTTTGAACTTGAAGACCTCGTCCCCAAAAGAGAAGTGAAGAAACTTCCTGGACGTTGGATGAACAGGGATTTGGAAGAATGCGTCTCTTAAGTCTATCAACAGCATGAAGTCGCCTTCCCTCACGGCTGCCAACACCGAGCGCGGGTCTCCATCTTGAACCGTGCCTTCCTGATGAAGTGAATCAAGGTGGATAAGTCGATCATAGGTCTCCATCCTCCCGATACCTTGAGCACCAAGAAGATGTGACTGTAAAAACCCGGAGACGGACACACCATTTCCTCTATAGCAACCTTGTAGAGCATCTTTTGCACCTCCCCCCAAAGAGCCAAGAACTTCCGAGAATCTGGAGGATATGCCTTAGTGAGCTGCGTTTTGTCCTACAGAGGAGGAGAGAAATTGAATGGCAGTAGGTACCCCCACCCGAGGGGAATCTACCACACACTTCTCCGCCCCTTAACTCTGCCACTTGGCCCAATGGCCCGCTAGGCAACCCCCTCCGTGGCACAAGATTGGGAGAGGTGCCTGACCTACCAACGGCTCCCTTTACCTCTGCCCCTTGGCCCCCTTCTTGGCCTAAAGGAACGAGAGTAAAAGGGACGTTGATCCTCTGACCAAGGCCAAGTTGAACAGGAAGGCCATGGCAAAATCGAATTCATCAATGGCCTACCAGGCAACGATCTTCTTGAAAACTGCTGGATAGGGGGAGGAGGAGGAGCCGGATGTCTCCGAGGATGAGACTCCGACTTAGACACGGCCTGGTGCACCAGTCTGATTTTGGTGTCAGCCCGATGCTGGCCTATCGCATTCTAATCAGCAGAAGGTTAGCCCATAAATTAACATTGAGGTGAGCCATATACGATAACACCTTGCCTCCGGACTGCAACAGACTGGCAAGAGAGGATGCAGTCACCAACCCTTCTGGGGACTTGTCGGAAGCTATCTTGGCAATGACCACAGACCAGAAGTCCAGCCAAGAAACCATGAACAACATGACGGTTGCCGTAGATTCCAACGCTGAGGCATCCTGTGGAGACAAGGACGGAGCCACCAACCTCACCTGCTCCAAAGTCAATCCCGGTTTTAGGCGATGATGTCTGGGTTCAGATGGCGTGACATAAAAAAAAGTAGAGTTCATAGCATAGTACTTCCTAGCCCTGTGAGAGGTGGGAGTAATAGCTTGGCAGAGCCCCTAGAGCGAAGCGAACCGTCCCGGTCTGAAACAGAGGTGTTAACCCTTTGCAAGATTAACTGGACGTGCCCTGATAAGGGATGCTGGAGAGATGAATTGGGATCCTGCATGGCTCCCACCAAGGCTTCCAAGCAAGGATGGGGGTAGACGACCGAGCCCGAGACCTACTTTCCAAACTGTTGAACCCACGAAAGAGATCAACGACTTCCGAAATGGAAGACAAAAACTCTTGCGTGTCTCCCTCCTCCTGCTCCAGCAAAGGAGACCGACGACGAGAAGGATGTGTAGGCTCCTCTAAGGTACCTTCTTCATTAAATTAACAGTAGGATCAGCAGCCAAACAGCCCAAAACACCTACTAACCTGTCTGGGCTGGGTCCATGCGTCAGCTCCCGAATCGAACCCACTATAACATTAGGAACATCACTACGTTCTCCTCCAACAGATGATCCATTAACATGTCAGTAAATGGTCATGGGCCTTACTTACGAAAACTTGAGATCGAAGGAGAATCCTCGAGAATCAAACTCCTAGAAGCATCAGAGAGAGGAGCAGAGGGGCAGGCAAACACTCCTGCTACAGCCACTTCGCACTCATCACCTTCGATTTATTGACAGGGGCCTTGAGATCCTTATGGCGACGAATAGGCCTTGGAGAAGAAGGAGCACTTGCATCACGTGCATGGACGGGGGAGGTTGCAACACACTCGAGACTTGCACAGACGGGGAAGTTGCAACATGCCCGCGATTCGATGCAGAGGACGGAGCAGCCGCTGCAGATTACAAAAGGGAAGATACACCAACACTCCCTGAAATGCCAACACTCTCGAGAACACGTCTGCGTAGTTCCTCCCTCGTAGGCGAGAAAGAGCAAAGTCCTTACCCTTTCAACGCTTGATACGCCGAAGTGGCGTAGAGGGGGAAGAGGGAGAAGACAGTCATGGTTCCTTAAGCAATCTCTTCACAGGAGGCAGGGACGAAGCAACGCAATTCTTCCAATCCTCCCAACCGTTAGTACAAAAATTAGAATGGCACCTACTGCATGAGATGTGGGGTGGTCAGTCACTGCCGAAGCCAAAAACGAGAACACGGAAAACCTGGAATTCCAATGCACACACGTTGACGAGGCTGAGAAGGAGCAGAAGAAGCCATAATATCAACCAAACACACACACACACACACACACACACACACACAACACAAGCATAACGGGCAATGAACCGGGTAAAGACCAAGAGAGGGAAACATGACTCTCGCCCAGGCGGCCAAAGAAAAGACTGATGCGTAAGCATAGGTGAATGGCCAGACATCATAAGATTCCTTGCTTTCATCTGTTTTTTAACTGGATCCAGCTAGGCGCTAGAAATTATCCTATTGTTAAGACCGAAGGTTTGTTCGCATATGAATAAAGTAAGTGTATAGATAAATTTTTATTTTTTTTCATTTGGTATACATGTCTTGTACTTATATGTAGACAAGGTCTACTTACAGTATAACAAATGCATTTTTACTGTAGCATGGTAGTACTAATTTTAATATTTTCATTACAGACTAGTAGCAAGGGCAACTCATGTATAGGTACTGTGGATCTGCAGCACCCCTGGTTTTCACTCAAAATTTATCAATATACTGTATAGTATATTGATAAATATACTGCGCAGTATACTGATAAATTGTATAGTATATTGATACAGTAATTACTTGTGCATACATATTATTTGGTATATGATAAATCATTCCCAGTCTCGTTTTTCATAGTCACTCATCTCATTTTTGAAGAAATAATAAACATGCTTGAATGGAACTGTACTTACTTGAACATAATATTTGATAAATATATAATAGATCATTCATAATGTCATTGGTCATTGTAATTCATCTCATTTGTAAAGAAACAATAAATATGCTTGTATGGAACTGTAATTACTCGAACATAATACTTGATACATACAGTATACATACGATAAATCATTCATAATGTCATTGGTCACCATCATTCATTTCATTTGTGAAGAAACAATAAATATGCGCTTGTATGGAACTGTGTATTTTATAGTCCCAGTGACGCAAAGTTTGGTTGTTTTACACATGCACACGTGAGTGACCATGAACCAGGAAAGCCTCAATGCACTTGCAATGATTTGAATTGAGAAAAACTTCCTCACCAATCATCCCGAAATCGGGGAGAAAGTTATCAACGTTTTCACCCAAAATGAAACAAGAAGAATGGATTTCATTTAAATAAATGGATCAAGCTGGACTGGAACAATTTATATGTAATGTAAAAATACATTTTGTTTGGACTTTTCTTTGTGCATGTGTATGTAGTACTATTCCGTTTTGCACATTATTTTCTGACGCAGCACCCACATTCAAGTTGAGAGGTGCTACTGCAGGCTACTATACAGTGCAAATATGCTCCTACTTTACAGAATTCGTCAGCAACTATGAGACAGTAAGTACTACTGTAATACACCCTGTACATAGTATACATACACAGAGAACAGTAACAATATATAATGTAGGTACTATGTACATACTTTACAAGACACCAAAAGGTTTATATGTACTTTACAAGACACCCAAAGGATTAAAGGTAGGCTTTCTTTACTTTACAGTATTTGCAATACTATAATGTACAGTAAATTCTATAGTAATACTGCATAAATATAATTTTACTTCCTGCACCGTTACGGGATTACAACGCCATTAACGGGTCTAAGATGCCGTTAAACAGTCTAGTGCTCCGAAAGACGGTGCGCGGTGGCTGTAGACTTTAAACATCGCTTAGCGGCAAATTTCGCTTAGCGTCAGCCACCAGGAATGGAACCCCTGCCGTTGACCGAGGGCTGTCTGTACCTCCGGCAGGTAAGTCTAGTAGGAGGAAATACAAAGGACGTCAATCCTCCATTCTTTAATTGACTTCCTACAGGAAGAAGAAATAACTTTCTTAAGGAAACGTGCCCTATCATCTGAATGGTTCCTCATTAAGAACATAGGGGCTGGTGAGGACTGGCAGCTGGGATGCAGGAGGAGGAAAAGTTCACTATCAAATACCTCAATAAGGCAGCACATGGTGAAGGAGCAGTAGGTTCTTGCTCGATCTCTTTTCCCAAAAAGATTGGAGACAGGTTGTCATCCTGGACAGGTTTAGGAACAATAGGAGCTTTCTTCAGGTCCATAATTTGCACCAACTGATGTTCAATCTGAGCCAGAGCAGGATCATCAGGGTTCGCAGATGAAGGACACTAAGTTGAAGGTCTGACTGGAGGAGGCGAAGGAGACCGCAGTCTCTAAGATGAAAAAAATGGCGATGGGTGCTCAGGTGCAGGTATTGGACACTCAGGAGCTGGCATTGGAAGCTCAGGAGTTGGTGCTGGGCACTTGGAAGGCAATGCAGAACATTTGGAAGTTGGGTGTTTGGGAACCCATTGTGGGTGCTCTAGGACAAAAGTTGAGCGGACAAGTGAGATGTCACTATGGGTACTTGAACATGGACAGGTGTGTGCACTCCTGGACAGAAGTCAAGTGGACAGGTGAAATGAACTCTGGACCGTCTGAAGCGGACAGAGGGCACTGATGGACTGAAGCGAACACATAAAAGGTTCACTGCGTAATTGCATGAAGGCCTGTGACCAACAAGAGACTACTTATACTTCTTAACAGGCACTGGATTCTCCATCAGATTGGAACCCTGACCGGGGCTTGCTGAAGAGTGCTTAAGAGGACGGGAAGAGTCCAGGCAACATGTACGGCTCTTCCTATCCACACAGCAGTCATTGGAAGAGCTTGATGACAAGCCCTGCACACTCCACTCCTGCACCAGCCTTTCCAATGGCTGTCTACTGACACCTGGGATTGCATAACAGGTGCAATTGAGGGGGGGGGGGAGACAACCAGTGGGCAAACCCACCCAGCCTCCCTTGAACTATGGATATGTCTCCTCCAAGTGTTAGGGAAGCAGGGAGAGTGGCCTCAGTGCACTGCACTATCATTTTGCACTTTTTCTATAGATTCTTTGCATAATCACTTAGCCAAAGTACTCACAACTAAATTAAACTTCTTATCAAACCTATCCTTGATACTGGCGATCTTATTAAGCTCAGAAGCAAGGGAGTCAGGCACAGGAGTAGAAGGATAATCAGTAGGAGATTGGTATGTATTAGGAGAAAGTAGGAATAGGAGATGAAGGGAGAATAATAGGGCTAACCTCTAAACTGGCCTACGTGTAGCCTCTAAGCTAGGCCTATGTGTAGCCTCTAAACTAAGAGAGCGCTTTTCGGTTCTAAAAGCCTCCTTCCTGTTTCTATCTTTCTCTAGCCTATCTAAATGAGAGCTCAAACATCCAATTGACTACTATCTCACATAGCACATTCAATATAGGCTCTATCCCCAATGCAATCTTGCTCCCTAGATTTTGTTCAGATAGTATGAGAATCGTAGCAGGCTTTAAGTAACCTAACATTGCAGCCAACCCCTCTGCACTAGCGAACATTAGAACCACTAGAATTTCACATATTTGTTGTAAACCTGGTCCAAATTCTTACTAAGGACTGACTATAGTTTGTGCTAACCAAAAGAAAACAATTGTACTTAACCAATATGAAATAACAACTGCAAATTCCAACAAACGCTGTTGCAAATGGTGTGATGTTTACACCACAGGTGACAGAAATGAATTGTTAAATGGCTGTGTTGTTGTTCCAACATTCCTTGTAGTGGGCGGAGTCTGTCACCTAGGTAAAACAATTAAGAAGAGCTTCAGCGAAATAAAAATAATTTGCTGCATGAGGTACTTTAGGTATGCAATTACTTGGTAAGTGACATATGAAAATACATTTTTACATAAAGTCATACAATAAAATGGTTCATCCACTTGAATGAAGTGGAGGCAAGAGAGGGATAACTGACAACATTAATGGAACATTATGATCAGTAGAGACATAGCGAATGATGCATAACAATAACACTTTACAAATATTAAAGCTAGTTACTATTATTTAAGTGATATAACCCATATGATTACACATTTGCTTTAAGCACTATCCCCTTAGAAATTTACCCACGTTTAATGACAGAAAACAGTCCAACAATCAAATGAAATCATAATGATCAACTATAGATTAAAAACTGATGAGGCTATTAGTTCATTACATAATGTACAAAACTCCTTTTACTTTTTATACATAAAAGACTACTCATATGAACTGTTACTTTGGATAACTGTTACTAACAGCTGTGAAGTATAACAGTTACTAAAAAAACCAGAACAGTGTCTTGTGATCACAGACTTGTGGACATGATGTTGTAACTTTATATCTTTACTATAGAAAACAGAAGGTCCAAAATTGCAAAGACATACAATATTTCATTGCATAGTTCTTATATCTAGTGAATCAATGAATGTAACTGAGAGTTAGATTCATTACTTATTACCAGTATCAGTTGCTCACAGACCATGGGTCAGGCTTGTGTACTTGACTTTTCCCATTAAAAGATGTATGATGATTTTTTTCTCAAAAATGTTATATGGCAGCAAATATGGTATTACAAAAAATTTTATTTGAGTCAACTTATACTCCTTTCTATTTTGGCATCAATTAAGCCACATCTATTCCAGGATAAGCTTTTACATGCTTATTAAATAACACACAAGCATGCAATAAATTTTACGACCAACATTTCTATTCACCACCACAGACATTACAACACTAACAAGTAACTTACTATAGTATGCAGTGTAAGCACTTTAATCCATACAAACTGACAGTTCTATGATCATCTTTAAGTTGTGCTAATGACTTATACAATACCAGTAAAACCAATGACCAAATAAGTTCTTAAAAGCTATGAGTGCAGTAGCTGAAAACCAACAATTTAAGCAGGGTAAGTTTACATACCATATTTCACATGAAGATTAGGGCATTTGAAAAATCAATTTTTCCACCACCAATACTTCAATCAAGCTTTTTACTACCAATGCTAAGGTAATACAGTACACAATATCATGCAAAAGTGTATCTGAATTAGTGTGGTAGAGAATGAAATCACCTGCATGGCTGTCTCGACAACATTTGCAATATCTGGTGGGTCAATATACGATTCCTTTATACATGGACGAACGACAGCTGGAGCAACCTGGTCGTAGTTGGAGCTTCCTAAGCTTGCTTCTTCCATGGTCTGTCATAACATGAATGTGTTCAACTTAAATACAAAATAAATAATATAGAAGCAAATTCATATCATGCTTTATAAAATAAAAAAAAATTGCCTTATATACAAAAATTGTAATCTGTTCAATTTGCACAACCAGCTTTCCCATAACAGTACGTAACAGATTAAGCAGAAATGCAGAGGAAAATGAGATATGTGAAGGCAGTACTATTTAAACAATGGAAGTTGGTGACATTACTTCCCTAATACTATAATGACAGAAAATTTGTACTTAGAACTGAAGAGAATTCAATATATAGTTTTTCCAAACAATAAACCTAATTCAGTAATATGCTTTACGGGGAAAATGATAACACAAAAATAATATGAGCTGGAAAAATGTCAAAATCACATTTTATGTTGCAAATCATTATTTAGTGGTAATGTATTATAGACTGTTCTTGTACCACTGTATCACTATTCTTAAACAATAAAAATGTCTTATTTTTTTATTTTCCCTAACAACCCTAATCTTTCTCCTATAATGAGTTGCTGCAGACTGCTGGAATAGTGCTTTACCCTATTGAGAGAGAGAGAGAGAGAGAGAGAGAGAGAGAGAGAGAGAGAGAGAGAGAGAGAGAGAGAGAGAGAGAGAGAGAGAGAGAGAGAGAGTATTAATAAAACTTGTATAATTTTTTGTACTAAAAATAATGTAATATTCACACAATAACAATGGAACATGAATTACTCTGTGGAGTGATTGAAAAAAAAAACTTAAAACACACTATTTTCCCCTTCTAGAATTACTAACAGAAGATATCTTGGCGGCCTTTGTGGCCTCATCATAGTATTCTGAGGTCTTCCTGTCATATTGATGCTGATAAAATCTCAGACTATCCACTCTTTGCTATTAGGTACCTATGTCATAAATGTCTCAGGAACCTCTGAATCTGTCACAATGTGTAAAGGCATGCCTGTGGTACTGCTCTCATAAGGACTCTTTCAGTCCTTTCAATCCCTTTGTCTTGTGACGGGCATCCTGGCCCTTACACTGTTACAAAACAACTACTATAAATAGAGTAAGTAAAAAAATTCCCCATTCATTATGTTGAAGAGGCTAAAGAAACCACATAATGACTTTCTCTTTAATCAGTACTTTAATGCTATTCCTCAATAACTAACAGGTGTTTAAATGACAAATTCTTCAATAAAACGTAACCACAAGAAGTACAGCCTAAAATTCATATTAACCTTAAAAGTGAATAGGAAAAAAAAGCATAATTAAACACCCAACAGAAAATGAGAGAGAGAGAGAGAGAGAGAGAGAGAGAGAGAGAGAGAGAGAGGAGAGAGAGAGAGAGAGAGAGAGAGAGAGAGAATTTTTGTGTCATTATATATAAAACTCTGGTTTTTTCTGTATTAAAAAATACAACTCATTAGCCAACGTCTGATTTTATATCTATAACAAAAATGTTTATGTGCGCAACAATTATACTACATGGAATACAAATAATAATCATTAGGATTCAGAAAACCAAGAGTAAATAATTACACTCCACTTCCATGGATGTAACATTGGGCAAATCAAGGAGGATATGCGACAACAGAGTTTAACAGCAAAGTTCAATAAAACTGTAGAGTCAGGAGTCAAGTGAAACAAATCACCAAGAAACATTAGGAAATAAAAGATATAAGGAAGAGAACTCTGCAAAACTTTAAAAGAAAGGAAAGATAAAAAAAGGTGATTGGAAGATATGAGTAAGTACTAACTGCTTGGAAAAAAAGAAAGATGAAAAAAGGTGAATGGAGGATATGAGCGCTTAGTGTAACTACATACTACATACCTAATACCTTCACCTACCATGTACTTACCAGATATCTAATGCAGTCTCTTTTCATGCATAAATACCTAATATTTAATTAAATTATGCATTTGTTGCCACATTTGGCTCTACATAATGAATCAGGAAGGTTTTGTAAATGCAGGACTTATATTAATATTAAATTACATTATGCTGTTAAATCATGCCATTGTACTTCTTCACATTGCTCTCAAGTTTTTCCTAATTTTTATTATCAAGCAACATTAAGTTAAGCAAAATAGAAACCATAAACCAACAGAAGCAAAAATCACAAGCAAAAGGTTCTGAGATTAAAAAATAGCATGCCAGTGAACATCAATCAACAACATTCAGCATGAAAAAATACCAACTGGCCAAACATCCATCACCAATATCACCTGCTCCATAAAATGGGCATCCTGAGTCGTAGAGGCATCTCTGTTCTCACTCTGAGTAGGACCTTCACCATCACTAGTGTGTAAGTGCAGTACACTAGCAGTGCTTTCAGGTGGAGTGCACACAGTGTCAGTGGGATGAGGCATGGAACGGACACTTAATGGGGAACAGGGAGGAGCTTGGGGTGGATGAGATGAAGGCAAACTATGTAAAAAAGAGTGATATGAATGACAAAAAGGTTGAGTAAATGACGACATTGAATTATGAGACACAGGACATGATGAAGGAAACAAAGGAAAAGAAGAAGGGATGGCAACTGATGGTGAAATAGCAAGAGGTTGAGATTGCACATTAAGAATTAATGAAAGTGAGTTAGACTGAGATGATGATGATGATGTACAAGCCTGGGACTTTTCAGAAGCTATGACTAGAGAGGATGGATGACCAAGAGTCTGGAGTGAGTTCTGAGATGAAAGGGCAGAAGGAACGGGATTAGGACAGGGGGTAGTTGGAAAGGTTGCTGTTGGAGGTCGGACAATTGTGGGAATAAGGTTATCAAAGCGCTGTGTGTCCTCATCACTTGGTTCTTCCATTGCCTGGTTGGGTTATATCATGTTAGTTGGATAACCCACACCCTCAACAAATTTTTATATATATGGAAAATATTTTTACCACTTAATATCTTCACATACCTTGCAACAGAGAATTTAGACTCAAGACAATATCACAAGTAAAATTTACATTTCACAGCCTAATCCTAAAGTTTAATTATGAAGCTTCTGAATGACAATATTAGAGATTATCAATATGTAACATGAAAGGTTAAAACATTTACTGTTATCATGAGTTTGTGCCGAAGTGGGTGTTAAAGTGTATGCCCTTGAATTCAAGTAATATCTGCCCGTATTATCATGTAGCTTCTGTTTTTACCATAATGAAAATGAATTATTTATGATGTTAAAATGATTCTGATACACATAAACTAATGAAGGTTTACTGAAACTTGACAAGTCTAATGCACATCAATAGTTAAATAAGCTGTGCAAACTTGAGTACTTTAACTTACTTGACGTGAATAAAAAGCAATAACACTGTTTACACTAATGCATACAGAAATTGTTGCTGAACAGCCTTATAAAAAATGACATTATTCTGGTTTTCAGTACTTGGATAATACTTCTTAATAAGACAAAAATAAACAATATTTCACTAACTTAAAATAAAATTTCCACTATTAAAGTATGACAGAAGTAAAAATGACTGACAAAAGCACAGTAGGTGCACACTAAAGCTCAAAGAAATAAGGGTGTTCAAGTCTGTTTACATTAGTGAGTTTAAATACAGTGGACCCCCCGTATTCGCGGACTCACACATTTGCAGATTTCTCACGGGAACGCTTCCCCGCATTATTCGTGGAAAATTTGCAAAATTCCTGGCTTTTTTTTTATCAATTTCATCATAAAATGCACTTTTTGTGATAAAACTATTAAAAAAACCAAGTATAATATTTTTTAGGTTGTTTTTCTTGAGTTTTAACTAACAAAATAGGCTGTTTTTAGTGTTTTTATAAGGGTTCCAAACCTTCGCGGGTTCTAACTACTCACGGGGGGGTCTGGTACGCATCCCCTGCGAATACGGGGGACCACTGTACGTATAGCAAAACATAAAAATTCATGCAAATGGATATACAAGCCATGTGTGGTATTCACTATAGTAAAAGACTAATAACCATTAAATGTAATGTACTGAAACTTTGATATTCAATGCCCTTATGTTGTAAACATTTGTGTAGACACTTGATAAAGATTCATAATCATGACCGATATAGATTCATACTCGTGTCCAATTTCTAAGCTGTGTGCTCAGCTTAAATGAGTGCTTTTAGTAAACATCTAAGAAGATAAATTAAATAAATGACCAAAGCACATAAATTAACTGTTCTTCTATTAATGACTAAATAAAAATGTTTTTGAAAAAGTTTTTTTTAATTAAAACCATTAATTATAATTAACCTTATTCCATATGAACAATCCCCGTTACACTGGCTTGAAGAGCTGAAAGAAGAATGGTTCCACAGTGCATAAACAGCCCACCATTCAATGTCTGTCAAGAGCTATATTACTCATACTTCTGTTCCAGTCCTCATCTGGAAGAATGAGGGGGGGGGGGGGGGCGGGGGGGGGGGGGGGGGGGGGGGGGGGGGGGGGGGGGGGGGGGGGATCAGGCACGGAAGGTGATGATTAATATGCTTGTATAAAGATATGCTTTGAATTAAAAACATCAGTAAATGACAAATGCCCTAAACTGCAACGGGAGGGGAGGATGAAACAAAAGAACCTCTGAAGATAATCGAACTGGATGCATTAAGTACATTTCCTATAGACAGTGGACAGAACTCAGAAATTCGTGTAGTTTTCACAAGTAATAATCACCAGACATTCCCAGGTGGTTCATGCACCAAAAACATAAGGCAATAAAGGAAGGTACTTGATAAGGTAAAACACCATAGGAGAACACTAAATAATGAGGGTGCTGATTATGAGCCACAAACATCCAATTTTGCATTCCTGGGAAGCAGTAGGAGCCTAAAAAAAACACTTTGAAATTCTGATTCCAGTGAATTGAGAGTAAAAGGTAAACATCAGGAGAAAAGTATGGCAAGGATGCATATGAAGAGGGCCTAATCAGAAGTGATTCTCTGCCATGAACTATAGACCAACTGATGATCACAAAGGCTAACAGTTGGGATAAGAGGCTCTGTTGGGTATAAAGCCTACTGAAGTGCCAAGATAAGTTTGCCAGTGGCTCAAAAAGCAAGTAAAACCATGGAAGTAGTCATCAAAATCACTAAAAGGCCCACTGATGTCTGTGGAATAACAGGAGTTAAATGGCAACCAAGCATGAAAAATTCTGTCACTGTCAAGACCCTGTTCCTCTGGATGAAGTCTGGAGAGAGGGAGCAGTGGAGACCTGGTAAAAATGAAAAACAAAAGACAAGTGACAATCTTGAGATGGAGAAAGAGGATGGTATTGATGGGAATGAAGAATGGTGCAGAAATAAACCAAGTACCTTACACAAACTAAGAGTAGGTAAAGGGTGGAAGGACAGGATTCATACCCAACTGCTGTCCTGATCAAGGAGAATCACCTTCCATAAGGTATGCAGGCCTAATAATCGTGCCTCAAGGAAATTCAGTGACCAAGGAAGGTTGCAAACCAATGAAAAGGGTAGCTCCAAAAGTCTCCTGCTTAGAACAGCAAGGGAGCCCAAGAAAGAGAGATTACAAACAGGCTGAGCCAGAGCATTCTTTTTCTTGCCATGGACTGCACTAACTTCCAAGGGTGGGAGAAATCACCATGACAGAAAGGCAGTGAGAAGCCCCAGCATGAGAGAAGTCATGAATACACAGGATATTTCTAAATACAACTGACATCTTTACAATATCACAAGTGATGAACCTGGTAACCAACTAGCAACAACAAAAGAGGGGGTGAAAACACATCTCGGTACTCCAAGATGAGGTGCAATCATGCCCATGGCTGGGATTGCAGCCGAAAATAACTGCAGAAACTGAATTATTAACTTTCATAGAACCAGCATTATTGCCAAAATAGAGACCTGTGGGAGGGATCCTCATAAACCAAGAATCAGAGGACAGCACCCTGACAAGATGTGAAACTGCATGGAGGGAATGACCATGAAGCCAACCCTTTAGTACTAGTTACCTTACATGGAATTTAAGAGACTAACCTTTCCAAGCCATTCAAGAAGGGTGAAAGCATCATGACAAATTCCCAATAACCATGGTGGGCAATAAGGCCATTCCACTGAAAGGCCAAAAAAAGAAAAAAAATGCAAAGATAGAGTGTGTCTACTGAATTTGAAGGGGACAGTATGAACCTCACCAAGTAGCATAGAAGGTCAAAAATTCAACAGGGGAAAACAAGAGCAGCACACACCATTGAAGTGACACCCTCAATAAGCTGAGATCACAGGAGCAAATAAACAACTCGCAAAAATACATGTACAAAGAATGAGGCCAAAAGGTATCCTAAAATAACCTGAGAGCAGTGCACAGACCTGGACCAAAGTTTGTAGTACAGACCACAAACCTGACGAAGCACCAAGAGCTAGGGCAGAGGGATGAGCATGCATGGCTTAAGAGGGGTAAGAAAGCAAAGAAACCTTAACATCAGCTGGAGGACTGAACATGCCAAAAAGCACTCCTAAATCCTAGACAGTGATGAAGTAACATGCACCAATCTCCAGACACACACTGTCCAGTGTCAAGAGTTACCATCTTCTTCAGATGACAGGAAACCAAAGGCAATCTGTGGGATGCTGGGTGGTAATCCTTGTCAATGAATAGGAAGGATATTGCTAAAAACTTCAAAGCAAAGACTTCTTGTCAAAGTACTTACACTTCCATAACCCACCCTGGAAAAGCCTGACTGATGGAAGAAAGGTAGGAGGGGAGAAGGGGTAAGCAAGGGGTTAATTTCTTCAGGGACATCCATTCAAATCAATGATAAGACAACTTGCTGACACAAAATGGAAGAATTTCATGAACCACAAGGAGCAAAAGAGAGGACAAAGAACCTGAGGCATCTAAGAAAAAGATGGCAAGGCAGGAAAGGCTGATGCAGGCTGGTCCTCACAAACATGAAAAAAATGGAGGAGCAAGGTAAAGGAAATGGGGGAACATCCAACATACATCCACATTACTCACCCATACTCCTTCAGGGAGTAAAGTTCTGCAGAAGGGAGCAAAACCTGTAAGAGCATAACTCCTACAAAATTAAGACCAAGGGCATATGGATCAAACAGAGAGAGAGAGAGAGAGAGAGAGAGAGAGAGAGAGAGAGAGAGAGAGAGAGAGAGAGAGAGAGAGAGAGAGAGAGACACCTTTTATGAAACCTTCATGGAAAGGTAAGGCACTAACCAGGAGAAAACTAAACCTCATCAGAAAAATATATTGAAACAAATACAGGGATGAGAGGTAAATGTCAAGTACCTGCAGGGTCATACTAAAAGGAAAGACTGAAATCATGATCTCCAAGTGTAAGAAGAAGGTACACAGACCTGAGCTATACCAACATGATCACCATTTCAATACTTAAAAATCAACAAAATGATGCATTTTGAGGACAATGAATATGTCATCAAACTGAAGCACTTTGAAAAGGATGGTTGAAAGAGATCTGCAGTTGTAATGAGGATCTCCGTGAAGGAAAAATCCCCCTGAAAAAATGAAGGAGGTACATACAAGACCAAGAGAAACAAGCCATACATGATGGGAACATATAGGTAGTCTTGAAGATGCTTAGTCAACATTGAATAAGAAGGAAAAGGAGCACTCCAAGACAGAAGTTACTGAAACAACCAGGCTTCAGTGCAAATTGTGGACACATGCAGAGAAAAACATGAGGGACAAACAAGTCACAAACATTTGTGAAGAATGAAATTCTCTCAAAGGCAACACTGGGGCTGACAAACTCAAGTGCAATACAACAGAAGACCAAGAAGTTTCCATGATGCAACTTCCTGAATCCCTGGAGGGCTACATAATCGAACAGAATCGTGAATTGGCACATGGAAGCCAAGACCCAGAAAATGACATGGAGGCATTGCCAAGACAAAACCACAAAGGAGGGCACCAGAGGCTGCTGAAGCACTTGAAAGTCAAACAATAAACACAATAAAAATAATGTTGTGGCTGACCACAAAATGTAATGGGGATGCTTAAAACCCAAAGTAGAGGGGACTAGGATGACTGACGTACTAGGAAGTCTAGAACAAGAACACAGACAACCAAAACAAAGTGAATATTCAACAAGCAAGACACTGAACAGACTTAGCAGTCATCAAAGATAAAGCTGTAGGGTTAAAGGATACCACTGAACGGGTGCCATAATCACCAGAAACAAAAGGGCAGGTGAAACTAGATAAGGGATGAAACAAACTTGCAGTCAGCTCCATATGACCAGAGTTCCAGAAAGGCATCAACTTGTTGGAGGGTAACAAGCACAACCCAGGTAGAAAGATCGCCATACCCTCTCCAATATCCCCTCATAGGAAAATGATAAAAACTTGACCAAAAATCTGGTTCAGGGGTCAAACATAGGTCCCAACAGGAAAGAGAAGGTAATACCACTTCCAAGAGTCCACAACAGCAAAAAGCACATGAGCCTAAACTTTAGTGAAAATTTTTTAATCAATTTGTATTTTTCATAACTAACAAGCCTGAGGTCTTAACATGAGGATAGATAACTTAGCGCCAGCTGGAAACCAGTAGAGTTAAAAAATTGTGTACAGAAGGGACTGTTGGCATCTGTGTTTGGTCACAAGTCATGTGGAGCCACCCACATACCCCTCTTTAATTCATGACCCTGTTAGTTATTCTTCCAACCCAGGTTAGTTGTTAGAGGGGTGGTTAGAGGTGGGCCTTTGTATGTTAAGACCTCAGGTTTGTTAGTTATGAAAAATACAAATTGATTAAAAATGTCATTTGTTCATATATGAAACAAACCTTCGGTCTTAACATTAGGATAGACTTACTTTTGGTGGGAGGTAAGTACTGTTAACCAACTGGAAGTTTGCCACCTTTGATCAGTTTTCTGAATAACAGTATTCTACAAAACAACTGACCAGTATTTCAGAATTTAAGATATATATGAATATCAAAGAGTCAGACTTCTGGATTGCTATACAATGTCATAGTTCATTGCCTCTGAGGAAGATAAGAATATCTGTTCTACTAGCAAACCAATGTATCCACTTATGTACGTTTGTTATCATTCCTCTCCCCCTTGCTACAGAGAGGAATATCTTGCTATTGATAGGTATCTTACACTGATGTTAACTCTAACAGTATGGCTACTTCACTCACCTGTATCTTGTCTGTTCCAGCTTATGATGGTACTCTCTTCTTACTGCTCGAAGTAAAGACGGAGAAAGAAATTTGATAAGGAAAGAGACCAGTTATCTTATCCATTTCACATTCATACCATCATCTTAGACAAGATACCAACTGACCCGCCATGGGTGCTGGATGAGTTACACAATTTGTTGAGCAGCCACCAAAGGGCCCAAGGAAAATGTGTCCAAGGACCTCTGGGCAACATCCTTTATGTACAGGGAATTGAAAGTGGTTTGTCATTACAAAGAACCATCTCTCAAAATTCAATGAACAGACGCTTTCTTAAATTGCTCAATGAGTTCATTCCTCTAAACGTCACGGGTTCTTGCCTTCCCGCCGTCATCGGACTCTCATTTCTGGTGAATAAGGCCCTTTGGCACTTCTTTCCTGACTTGGCCTGTCCCAATGAAAAGTCTTCGTCAACCAACATGTCAAAGAAGTACAAGGTACTGACAGAGCCTTCCCATTAAACGTCCAAGGAACCGTGGGTAAAATTCTTCAGGTTGAACATGAAAATGGTTTGATACAGTCATGAACCAACATTCACAATCATTTTAACAGATATGTTCATAATTGCCAGAGAGGCACATATTCCTCTGATTACCTTCCCTTCTGTATGACCCAAATTGGTACAAACTTGACAACAAGGAGTAGGCTTATCTAATCACCTCAAATAATGAAAATACATGGAAATTTCTGTCCACCCTTCCTTGGTTTGGCTTGTGTTCACCTAATGTCTACCAAATTTATGTTACAGGTGATGGAGTCTTTTAGATAACCACAAAGTACTCTGACAAGTCAAAGCCGGCACTCCTGAAGATCACTAACACAAACCCACGCCGTACTGAGCGTGACAAAAAACTGAGGCATATCAGTCATCATGACCCACAAGATATTGACTTATTACGCTAGTTCCTGGGGCAAATTGGAAACTATTGTTTCCAACTACATTTGAATTTATGTCAAAAGCCTGGCTATTGAGCACTCCCATTCTACCAAGGTCAGAGGGAAAACTTTTTCCCAGGTCAGTTTCCTGTAACGTGACTGACGTGTGGGCTTGGTAGTACCCCAGTGAGTCTACTCCGATACAAAGTATATTTTCACGTAGTAGATCAGAGTTTCTTATACGGCGACCCCATATAAAAATGGGAACAAGCTGGGAAGAAGAGGAGATCAGAGTTTCTTATGTGCATAAGCCAGTTCAATGCTCTTGAGTCATCTGAAGATTACTCAGTGTGAAGTGATATTCACATTCCAGATGACCCAACCACCAGTCAGATGTGTACCCCATACGGGTAACTACAGAGAGACTTTCCTCTGTTCTGACAACAGATCCACAAGATCTACTGACAGAATGCCTTGAATGGACGGAAACCTCCCTCCTAAAGGCAGTCACGGTAGAAGGCTCATTTTGTATGTGAGACAAAGAACTCTGAAGTTGTCTTACATCCGAGCTGATACTCTGCCTACAAAATCTTAGAACTGTTAGTTTGAAAAAAGATACTGGACAAACTCCAGACCTGAGACATTAATTCTACCTATTGGTGATACCTCTTCCCCACCCCTTCCTCTGTTCAGGATATGATGGAACAGGTAGAACGGAGGGCTTGTGTAACCTCCTGGAATCCTTGGCCTGCTCGAAGAGCGAGAACCCTGTAGCAGATAGGTCTTAAGTAGGTCTTCAAGTATACGGATGATACCATAGGAAAACCCAAGGGAATGTCCTATGATAATATATTCTACTCAGACATGTCCTAATTATCCTACTGTCCAAGGAATTACACTGTTAAATAGGACAGGGCTCATTCTGCCAAAAGAATGTTACTTTCCAATCGCGAAACATCCAACCACCATGGTGCTATTCTCAAGCAACATAGCTCAGAATTGTACCCAACCTCAAACTCTTGAATAATGGGAAATTCCCAACCTTCCTTTTCCAGAACTCATGAAGTTTAATGACCTGCTACAGTTAACTGAAGCTCAAACCCGCTAGGCTAGGTTCAAGACTTAAATGTCTTCCATATTTAGAAACTAGGCCAGGATGGAAAAGACTCGCTCGAAGGTACTAGGTTAGTCTAGCAACCTACCACTTAGACTAGGCTAAGTAGGTATGGTCAAGTTTGACCTGGTTAACTTATTTTAAGTTGGTAAGACCAGGTTCAAACTGGTTTGGGTAGGTTAGGCTAGGCTAATTCTTCCACTACTTAGACTAGGCTAACTCCTCCATCACTTAGGCTAGGCTAAGTTAATAACAGTATAATTAGAACTAGTCTAGGCTAGGATAGACTAGCTTATTCTAGAAACTCAACCATTTAGTTTAGGGTAAAGTGGTCCAAAAAAGTTTGGACTATATATGCTACGCTAAATCCACAACCACCTGCTATGCTGAGGTGGTAAAAGTGTTCCAAATGGGTAGTACCGTTCCAAATGGGTAGCCTAGGTACTAGTCTATGCTCGGCTATGCTACGAACTTTACTACTCAGACCAAGCTAAGATAGTAAAGGCAAGTTTAGGTGGCAAGGCCATGCTAAGTTGTCAATCCATTGTTAGGCTAAGTTGATACATGTATGTCGGGACTAGCTAACCCAATAGTTAGGCTAGGCTAACTAAGAACTACAGTATACCACTCAGACTAAACTAAGATAGTAAATGCAAGTTTGAACACTAAGACCTCAAGCATTTGCTAGGCTAAGTTGGTACATATATGCTTGAACTAGGGTACACATATGCCTGAACCAGTTAGTTCAGACAGGCTAAGCTAAGAACTACCACTCAGATTAAACTAAGATAGTAGAGGCAGATTCGGACTAGCTGGGGTAGGCTATAAATTTAACCACTTGTTGGGCTAAAAGGTACGACTTTATTAGCTAGGCTATAGCATCCCAGATTATGAGTGCACTATTTAGGCTTGGCTACCTAAAATGGTGGAAGAAAGAAGTTCCACCTCCTTCTTCAGACGAAGTTTTCTTCATGGCCTATACTCCAGAACCTCACTCAATTAGTAGGTCTGAATCTTTGTTTATAAGATAGCTATAGCAACCAAATCTACTCCCAACAAAAAACCACCTTGTGCGATCAGAGACTGAAATGTGTTTCGTGAGTTATTGTTGAGAGGAATGGTTCCTCAGTACTTCACTGCAAAGGAACCAGCCTATTGACTAACTATAACTACTTGTCTAAGAGTATGTAGAAGCGTTTGGTCAATATTCTTAAAGGAAATGAACCAGATTGTATAGAAAGTATAAAAAAACAAGGGAATTCTTCTTACCTGTAAATATTTGAAGTCTTGGGTCAACCCAAAGTCTGTTAATTCCCACAATGCAGACTGCATGTGTTTTTAGATGAATCCCTAGACTGGTTGTGATGGGTGCTTATGTTGGTAGACAGCAGGTGAATGTGACTGATGCACCTTCACTTCTCTTCGAATGTAAATGAGAGAGTGGCACATCTCATTAATTATTGTGTGGACCTTATGGCCGTCAAGCATTGAGCACATCGTAAAACAACAACCGTTCTCGTTCTCATGGTAACATGTCACCATAGTTCTTACGAACACTTTCTACGCAGGTCACTATTTTCAAAGTCACTTCCTACAACCGTCACAGTCCTTACGGCTGTCATATGCTTCACAGCTGTCATAGTTCTTACGTTTGTTATAATTCTCATGGTCTTCATAGTCCTCATGGCCATCATAGTTCTCATGGCCATCATAGTTCTTACAGTCATTAGTTCTCATGGCTGACATAGTTCTTCAAGCCGTCCTGGTTCTTACGTCCATCATGGTTCACACAACCTAGGCTATCACTGGACCATTGACAACCTAAATGGCAACCATCTAGAGTAGACTGAGCCAATAACTACTGCTTGAGCTTTCTTCTTTGGAAGGATGTGACAGTCCCCGCCTCAAAGACGAAGAAGAAATAATCATTCTCCACTTGGCACTGGGATCTGTTAGCATACCCTTATTCCAAAATTTAACTTGAGTGCGCATCGGCATTGCCGCGGCTTACCCTACAAGAAAATTCAAGATCATGAGGACGAAGACGATTCCTGTCTTCTGTCAGACGTGTCTTCTCAATTTCCCTTCAAAAACTTTCAAATTTCTCCATCAGTGTGCACTCCCGAAATAAAAGCATAATTATAGTTGTCACCGAAGACGAGATGCTGGCAGCAGTAGGCTGTCGTGACATCATGACTGCCACCATTTTGATAGCGGTTTTGGCTATGATGTCATCATGCTTGATGGAAGTTTGAGGTTGTTGATGGTACTCTTGTGGCCAAGACAAAGAATCCCAAAAGGCTGTGGCACTGTTACTTTTTACAAGGATGTGACAATCCTGGCTCGAAGATGAAGAAGAAATTATTCTTCTCTTGGCACAAGGATCAGTCACAAAGTCCCTGATTCAAGCGTTCTCCAACTCTTCACAGCCGCAGTAGGCCAAGCTTCCATCAGTCACTTGGTTGACATTTACAACTACTACTTGTATTTTCTTATAATAAGGATGTAACAGTCCTGGCTTGAAGATGGAGAAGAAACTTCTCCTCTTGGCACGAGGATCAGCCATGAAGTCCCTATTCTCCAATGATTGGTTGGAGAACGCACTGGCGTCAACGTCACCGAAGCTTGTTGATGCCTAAGCAGGAGACAGAGGAAAGACTTGCCTCTTTTCTACTAGTATGTTTGCTATTTCTCTAAAAAAACGTTCGCGCCACCAAATCAGAAAGGGTAGTTGTACAGTCCTCTAATACATCGAAGAAGCGAGAATGGAAGCACGTTTCCATGCAAACAGCAGCTGTGATGTCATGGCGGATGCCATGTTTATGACGTTACTGAGCATCGGGAAAGTGATGTCCGCACTTGACAGGAAGAGCAAACCTGTTGTTTTTATTCCTGTAGGCATAGCAACCTTAACTCAAAAGGCCGAGGTGTTATACTATCTGCTGCTCTACAGATGTCGACGTATTCAACCGCCATTCAGTGACTATCAGGGTAGAAGGGACATTCATAGCGAGGGACCCTGGAGGGAAGCATGACGTCATATAGCAAACCAACTCCCCTTCTTGGGTTGGTACTCCTGATAGGCTTAACGCCTATTGCACACCCCCATCAACCCTGCCTCTGTATCTGGAACGAAAAAAAGATGGCAATGCACAACCCCTCCCTGCAGGGAAAGGAGCACAATTAATTAAAATTACATCCAAGCTTTGAATTCATAGGTGAGCCATATAGTTCACGTATGTGAAATATCCAATAATACAGGTAGAAAATTAACTGGA
>NC_087200.1:116949606-117077106 GCF_015104395.2 Macrobrachium nipponense | reverse complement strand
GCATTTTTAGCAACTTTTTGCATGTCTAAGGTTTAAAGACCAATTCACTTAGCTGCAACTCTAATGTTGAAAGAACAATGCATGCAGTGACTCATTTTTGCAAAGAAATTTAATGAAGCACTCTAGTCATAACTTGGCTCTTTCATTAGAAAAATATTTCTTAAAACAAAATTGAATTCTTCTATAACAACTAATCATTCATATAGATTACATATAATAGTTCCACGTTCACGGTCTGCGTATGTCCCGACACTGCATTTTATCTAACATATATCACTAAATAAAATCTACTGCTGCTGTGCCATCAAACCGTCCAGTACCATCAGTCACCTGCTTCATTTGTCACCAGTAAAACCAACAAGGACTTCAGTGAGGTTGAAAAGACAGAATGCAACTAGTACTGGTATACGAATCATGGGTATGTAATAGAAAAAACATACGATTTACTTAATAACAGAAACATTACATATTCATATACAGCCAAATCCAAAATTGGGGAGGATGCTTTTAGCTGTGCATAATCTCAAGTTGACGAGTGGTACCTACAGAATCTGTATGAGGTTCTTGGAACCTATAACTATGGCATTTGTTTCCAAGGGATCTAAAAAGTGATAAATCCATATTCAAAAACATATGCAGTTTGTATAGCATAGATGACTTTCCCTCAGAGGGTAGTGCTTATCATAAGTATCAGATATACTCTCCCAAAGAGTAAAACCTAAACTTTAACTACTAATCGGTCCTATGAAACATCCAACCATTTAAGAGTACTGATTGCTCATAAATAAAAATTACCAACTGTTTATGAAGCTCAGGCATTCTTCTTGAGGATGTGAATGCTACATAAGAAATCTTCCAGATGTCCCTTGCATAGGCTGATAAGAAGCCTTGGATAGGCTATATTAACCTTTAAGCAACTCCACTTTGGTGGCTTTGAGGAATCATCTGGAAATCAAAAGTAATCTTTTATGCTTGACTGAGTGTTCTAGCAGAAACTGACAGTTCAGTGCAAAATCTAATAAGGATGAGAAAGAAATCTGCATGAGGATTCATGCAGATTAATATTGATCTTTTTACACCATATTTTTCTCATTGCACCTATTACAGAGATGATTCCACTACTGGCAGGTAAGGGTTAGTGGAGAGGGGTCAAAATTTCTAAGATAGCTTCAGCTGTTGTCTGAAGCTTTTGCTGGATAGTCTCCATGTGCGAACATGTAGCATGTGCGTATATGTTCCTGTGCCACCTCAGCGAGTGTGGTTGGATTGAGTTTCTTCCAGACTGGGGTTCTCAGATTATCTATCAGAGAGAACAGCTGGTCAGAAAATCATTCTTGTTGAGGCCATAATGGAGCTTAGAACCCCACCTTCCAAGTTCTTGGATGGCCAGAGCTTTTCAAGCACTTCTCTTAGGCCAAAAAGAGGGACAGTGCATGTACCTACATTATCAAGCTAAAATGATTTACCATTAATAATACTTTTCATATTGTCTGATCTGCCTTGACAGAGCAGTAAACTGATAGCTTGTACTTAAGGCTCATGGCAAACAGATATGTAAGTAGTGTGCCATACAGACTTTTTACATCCTTGCAAATGTACAGGAGTACTGTACACTTGAAAGCAAAAATCATCTTTTTAGCTGTGTTTATATACTACAATACTGTGCTTTCCTGGCAAAGAGATGGAAACTATGCTGACAGATTACAAATTCTGACATTATTTCTCTTAATTCTCTCACAGGCTAAGGTGGCCAAGTTTTCTGCCATCAATCTGATGACTTTTTCTATTATCACTTGAAAAGTCTACAAAAATCCTCAATTCTAAATGGTTAATGTGTTCCTTCTTCTCTCCAAATCACAAATTTCCCACCACCTGATGTTCTACAGATGAGCTCTCCCTTCCTTTGTTTGTTGTATGGTGTTTGTATGTTGCATGGAACCAGTGGCTATTCAGCAACGGGACCAATGGCTTTACATGACTTCTGAACTATGTCAAGAGTGAACTTCTATCACCAGAAATACACAACCCTAGCCCCTCAGTGGAATGCCTGAGAATTGAACTCGTGGCCACCGAGGTGGCAGGCCAAGGCCATACCGATCATACCACTGAGGCTCTTCTGCCTTTGTTTGACATATCCAAAGGAATCAGGAGTATTTGGCTTATGTCTTTACTTCCTTATTGCCAATAGTAACCTCAGAACCCTTTTAGGCTGATTAAATTTGTGCTTCCTGTGGTTACAGACATTAAGTGGCCATAACAAAAGAAAAGACTATAATTCCATCATTTTATATGCAGAGCACACCTGCTGACACGCAAGTGAATATGCAGTGCCCTAACTCTTAACTAGTTATCCAGGTACTTTTCTAACATCTAATGCCTCTTCTGAGAACCCATGCTGTGACTTATGCTCAAAACCTTATAAAAAGTTACAAATTAACAACCAGACTAAATGAAAGCAGCTACAACTGAAAAATTTTTCCATTCCTAACAATGCAGACACTGCCTTTGAGGGGGAAATGGGGAATGAATGTATTTATTCATGAAGTCCCGAGATGTGAAAAGTCCCTTTTCCACACTGACTGGCAAAATGATTCTACAGTCTCCATCCTGAAGGAAGTTTGCTACAAAAAACTGTTCCACAGACTGAGGTCAATGACAGGTCTCCATATGCTTGCTTTGGGAACTATGAAAATATGACTGAAAGACTTGCAGCCTGATATTTCCCCACTGCCTGCTTCTCTATTACTGACTATACCTCACTGTCCAAAACCAGGAACATAACACCGTTGGGTTGTATGTCTGGATTACTACTGGACAAGATGTAAGGGAAACTTGTTGTCGGAAAGGGGAGATGATGATCCTGTGCAACATTCACAGCATTTGGCTTAGCCTCTAACTGCTAACAGATGAAGGTGAGAATGGAACACTCAAGTGTGACAAAGTGTTCCTGAAGAAGGAAATGTCTGTGTTGATCAGCCTTGAATTTTTAAAAATTTCTGTTAGCAAATCGCTTCAAGTTCCAGGAGATGAAGTGCAGTAACACACTTTGTATAACCAAGAAAAGACTCTCTACTCTCCATAGCAAATTTTGTCTTCCTTAGACACTGAACACAACATCTTGAAGATTAAGTATGTAGCCAAATGCTAAATTGATCCCTCGCTGGACGAGTGGTTTTTGCACTCTGCTGCCAATCCGGTGGTTCGAAGTTTGATTCCCGATATAGTGTGGTTTGGACCCCACAATAAGCTGTAGGTCCCGTTGCTAGGTGACCAATTGGTTCCTAGCCACATAAAAATATCCAATCCTTTGGGCCAGCCCTAGGAGAGCTGTTAATCAGCTCAGTGGTCTGGTAAAACTAAGATATACATAACATATCAGATCCCTCTATCACAGCACCCTCTCCCTTTCAGGTTTTTGTTGATGGTGAATCTGGGGAAAACCACAAACCTTATTCAAAATTCCGAAAAAGAATCTCCATTCTGATAGGTTGCTGTTGCCTCCAGCATCACTTTATCTAAAAGTTCTACTAGTACAATATGATCCATGCCTCTTAAGTGGGCCGGCCGGTAAGCCAATAAGGCAGTCAAAACTCCTAAGAAAACCTTACTTTTAATGCTTTGGGTGCATTGACAACTATGTAAACTGCATTCTTATGGCATTTTTCATAAAAAAACCTTTGAATATTGACTATTTTGCATTTTTGGTGTCATAATTCATCTGCCAGATGAGCGTTGTAGGCGTTGTAACCCTGGAACATGCGTCGTAACCCTGGAAATAATGTCTAATGAATATAATTGAAAAGCGTCGTAACCTCAGAACGTCGTAAGCCGAGACCGTCGTAACCCGGGGACTGCCTGTATATTGTGATATAGGGCGAAAAACGTAAAATTATGAAAAAATTCATGGAGCTTCGTATGGCAATGGAGAATACGTATGTGAAATATTTCGTCAAAATTCCTCTTACTTTCATAGTTACGAGGTAATTAAACAAAAGTATCTCAATAAGCCAAAAACATTGATCCGTATAAGAAAATGCAGTATTTCTTCTATTATAAATTTTTATAATTATTACATTTTAATATCAAACAAAAAGTGAGCAATGGCATCTGTAGAGATTCCATGAGTCACAAATAAAATTTATGAGCTTACATCCTTCAGTGAGAGCAGAAACATCAGAGAGAGTACACGTTTGAGTTTCACCTCTGACATTTGCTTACTTTTAAGTCTGTTTTTCTTAGTTTTGGCAAGAATTTCATCATGCCAAAGAGGAAAAGACAAGCAAAACATATTGCTAACATACAGAAGAAGAAAATTCGCTCAAATATGAGTTCAGAAGATCGGCGATATTAGCCGAGTTAGTAAATAAGAAAAAGAGTGTGTTGTGGAAGGGGTGCCTGTCTCGCCTGACGCAGTGCCCCAGGAGCCTAAAGAGGCATGATATTGAGCAAAAGGATCTTCATTCATGATTAAATTATGATGAATAACATAGTTTTGGTTTATTAATACTCAACAAGGAATATAAAATTCATAAAATAATCATGATTTAACAACATTGTCTTTGTAAAAATACAAAGAAAAACTTTGAATACCTGTATCTTATAACTATACTATCTTCTCACACTATTTTTAAAGCTATAGGATAGAAATTTGGTATATAACTTAGAAAGACACTATAGAATAATCAAATAGGGCCCTTTTTTCCAAATTTTACTTGATTTTCTTTAACATTTTTTTCCTGATTTATAGGATCTATTTTTTTTACCATAATGAAAAATTTCATATCTAGCTAAAAAAAATGACTTTTAGAAAAAATAACTCTCCATTTGATTGGAGATCTACATCAAGTCTATATATATGGTAGTAATCCCATATATATACTTGAAAAACGGTTATTTTCAGGATAGGCCACACTGGCGTCACAAAACCGAAGGTCAGAGGCAAAAATCATATACGTTTTGGATTTGTCCCAAGTCACCTTATTAAGTGGTAGTAATGTCAAAGTCTTGTCCCTGGATAATGGCATTAGCAGACCGGCCCCCTTAAAATGTATTTGCCCACACTGAAGGAGTTGCTTGAAGATTACTGGGTTTCTTGTCTACAGAAAAGAACCATGCTGCTTCTTATCACCCTTCAAAGTGGTTAAAGAAAAGTTACTTGTGGAAGATGAAGAGAGAAATTTGATTCTAGCATCTTTGATTGACTACATACCAAACTAGCAAGGAACAACTTCACACTGATCAGGTCATAGGTGTCCCAGGTTTATGATGATCAGACTACAAGTCTAAATTGAATTTGCAGAATTTACTGATTTCTGAAAACCCTGACACTGTTCACCTCCACGGTTACAGGAATAATCTACAATATCAAGTCTCCCCTTGCTTGCAACAACTGCTGCACACTAAGGATTACTTGAAACTGCCTCTTACTTACAAGCAATACCACTGATATGTTACTTTATCCACAAACACTCATGACCATTGTCATGGGCAGTCTTAGTCTGATACAACTGTTTTTGTAGGCAATCTGCTCTGACTGCTTACCTGGAGCCTCCCCTAAAGTCCTAGCCACAGGCACAGTTAATGTTCTTTGTGGCTATATCACCCTGAAACCTCTTACTTCTGCATCTCTCCTAGGCCCATAAACTAGCAGAGTCAAGGTCATGGTTGTGTGCATGGTCTACTATTGAACCCTTTTGCTTGTGCACACTGCTGGAGTTCTGAAGCTGAGTTAATTATTTGGTCAAATACTGATCCTAGTGTCACTATCAATGGGAGCTGCTTTGAAACTTGCTGCTTTATGGTCCTTTAAAATACTGTTATCAGATTGCTGTAGCACTTGGCTTGGATCACTGAACCATCATGAGATTCACACTAAGGTCTACAACTGGCTAAGGATTACATAACCTGTAACTTATCTGATAAATGGAAGAAGGCAGATGGAGCATGGTAAATGGGCAATCATTTGACAAATGCTGCACCATCTAATTATAAAATGACAAATTTTTAATCAATTTCTATTTTTCATAACTATCAAACTTACATTCTTAATGTAGGGGAATTTCTCTAGCGCCAGCATGAGCACAGTTAAAAAAGCACAAGAAATTGGTGGCAACGGTTGGCAGCCATTAGGGGGTGAAGAGGGAGAGTGCAGGCCAACCTGGCTTATCTCCAACAGTTTTTCTTCCAGTCCTGGTAACTGAATGATGGGTGGCTTGAGGTTGGCCATGCAAGTTAAGACCTCAAAGTTTGCTAGTTATGAAGAATGTAAATTGATTAAAAATTTGTCATTTGTTCATATACAAAATAAACCTTTGGTCTTAACCTTGGAGGGAGGAAAAGTAAGCTTCAGAAATGATTGGAGGTTTGGTTCAACTAGGCTCACTTCCTGGCCAAAGATAGGACATAAGAAGGAGTTGTATGCCTCTCTGTTAAGCAAAACGCTACTTTACAGCCAGACATCTGGGCTAAGAGACAATGTGAACTACTGCCTACATTGTGTCTTGGAGGAAAGTAAAGAACCTGTAACTGTTGGAGACAACAAAACATATGTTTGCCATTAACCTTGGCAAACACAACAGATGTGAGGTATCTGACTGATGGGTACAGGAGAGTCTAAAAAGCACAGGTGAAATAGTTTTGCTTCACTCTTCTGACAGCTAGATAAAAGAATGCAGTATTTGTACATTCACAGGCACTGAACATGCGACTACATGTGAATGATGGGTTTGTTGTGAAACAAACCAATACTTCGTGCAATAATCTATCAACAATTAATTCTAAACATGAAAAATTTCCCACCATTCATTATAAATACTGTTGTGAAATGCAAAACAAAGTAAAACTAAATGATAACACATTTTTGTTATAATAATTCTCCATTAACTGTAAACTGAAAAAGAGTACTATCTGTTTCCTGTAATGACGCTTAAAAACACAACTCTCTTAAAATTAAATGCTAAATAACAAACTGAAGCTTACCCATTTTGTTGCCTCAAACATTCTGACATCCAAAGGATCACCCGTGAGATTGCCATGTAAATATGTGAGTGAGTGGCAAGATGCCATGCCAGCAATAAGATGGGAAGTATGCCTGATACTTGATACATCCATAACAGGAGCACCTAATTTGCCCTGCTCAACCTCAACTACACCCCATACTTCCAAACCATCCTCAGTTAAGGTACCAGTCTGGTGAAAAAACAATACAAGAGAATTATACTAATGGGCTATCAACCATTTTTCCATAGACACAGGTAAACTTACTAGTATGCATCAAATGAAAGGTCTGAATAAAACAAAAACAACTTTTTGTTTTGACAGTGCATACAGTACATATACTCAAAGGAGATAAAATATGATATATTATATGTACATTTATAAACAAATAACAATACAATTACAAATATTATACGTATATGAAACATACCTTATCAAAACAAACTAATTTCAATTTTCCTGAAACATTTATCCTTGGTGGTGATATACAAAATATGCCCTTCTTCTTTAATCGACTTTGGGCATAATATGTACCAACTGTCATCGCTGCTGGAAGAGCTGGAGGGACAACGATTGTTACGATATCAAGAGTCCTTACAATAGTCTTCATGACTGCTTCCTGTAAATACACATGGTACAGATTAACATTCTCATATAAATCTTGGTAAAATTAAAAATTTTCTTGTAAAAAAAGAGGCTCCACAAGTTTAAACTAGATAATCAGTCAGTTCAAAATACAAGCAATTGTTCTACAAACAATACAAAACGAGGTACCACTGTACCTTATAAGATTTATTGTTACTGTAGTGTATGTATGAAAGAGAACAGTACAATAACATAACATACACCATTATATAAACACAACTCACAATACAAACACACTTCACTTAATCCCCTACCTATTTAATGACAGTGCAGAATATGGCCAGCTCTTTTTTTTATAAACCACCAGCACACAGAAAGTTATGAAGTAGCCCTTTGTGATTTATGTTACACTGCATATATAACACGGGAATCAGCTTGGGAAGGAGTGATGGGAAAGGTTTTGCAAGGCATATGGAAAAAAACTGCTAACATGTTTTACAATTTTCAAAAGGCCTTACAAAGATAAACATGTTGTTGTTATAAATAACAAAGTATGTGAAACTTGCTAATGTGCTTGCTTAGAAGTTGTTGGAAGACATTGAATAATTAGTGGAATATGTGGAGGGAAAGCTAGCTAACAAATATTTAATAGAGTGGAAGTACAGTAGCACTGGAAAGAGGAAGAAGAGGAAGGAATTGAAGATGTTTCAATGAACTTCACTGTGCAGGGGTTGGCTGGTGTGTTCTTAGAAGTGAATGCAGCTAGTACTTTAAAACTAGAGAGCATGGGCCTGAATGTTGAACAGTTCACAAAAATGGAATGGGAAATCAATGAACTTTCATAGTGATACAGAGAAACTTATGAAGAAAAAAAGAAAACTTTGAAGCATATTATACCAACGAGATTCTTCGCGAAGGCTACTCCCATGACCACTGCCCATAACTCATACGTACTTTCACTTCCTTGTGATCATCTCCCTATCTGCACCCTATGAAAATCCTGATAAGCCTATTGATAACTCCAGTGATGAAAGTGATGGTCCTACACTACTAACACACTTTGAAAAGGACTCAGCAATTAAAATGTTAAACAGAATGGCCTTTGTTTATAATTTTTTTACTATATCATTTTCATAACTTTGTCGATTGTATTTTTATGTTCTGTAAGATGTAAGCTATGTAAATTAAAACAAAAATAACACCCAAACAGCGGCCATCTTGTTTGATTCGAAATCTGAAATAAAAGACACAGAAGGCATAGCCTACTCCCTCTCGGGAAGGACATTATATCCTGCGGGAGAGAGCTCTGCATTAAACATAACCTCATCCTGTGCAACTCCTGATACTTCCACCGACAAATCAATAGAAGAAAAGAAAGAAGACAGTGGTACAACTGAAGCAGAGGGAACACTTCTAAGAGAAGAAGGGAATGCCAAAGCTGAACCATCCAATTGAGGAAGTGAAAAACCCTACCAGGAAATACAAGTAGAAACTCTATGATGCTCCCTCTCCCTGCAGAATGCTCTCCACTTCGACACAGGCCAGGCACGACATTCCGGGGAAGGATTAGTAATAGTACAAAAATTAGATCAATACCTACTGCATGTCATATGGGGATCTGCAATGATAGCAGCCAAAAACCTGGAGTACGAAAATCCCTGAATGCCTGGGTACATGCGTTGATGAGGTTTACAAGAATAGGACTCCATGATAACAACAAAGCACACATAAACACATGGAAACAAAGAAATCACGGGTTAACAAAGCAACCAGCTTGGGGGGAAAGCACTAGCAACTACTCTCCAAGGTGGTCAGAGAAAGACTGACACGTCATGGAGTTCTATGACTGGTTGGTGACCAGCTTCCACCTCGTATACCCATGAGTTGCCAGATACATATTCCTTGCTTTACAATCTTTGATTGTTATCAACTGTTTCCAACTGGCACAAGAAGACTGCCTTATTGTTAAGACCGAAGGTTTGTTCTTCGTATGACCAATTACGAAGATTGGGTTTATCTTCAAACCTTTTTCTTTATTCTGAACACAAATTATACTGTTTACAATAAGCAAATCTAAGTATGTGTATTAGGGCTGATTTCCTCTATTCTGTTTATAACAAAATACAGTACACTGGTCAGATAGCTTCAAATAGCAGTGAGAAGCAGCTCCTCACTTATTGACCAACTTGTTAATGACCACTCGTAGAGAGGAACTTGGTTTGTTGACAATCTGAATGATGAGAAATGCCACAAGCTTCAATGTGAAGGTTTTATTTGTAAAGTAACTGATCCCACAAAAAAATTCTAGGGTGCACTCAATGCATAGTACATAATGAGCATAAATGGTGAGTGCATATAGACATGCATGTGATAACTTTAACATAAGAGTATATGTACCTTAACTGATACATTTTTTTCCATTAGCAGATAATAGGCCACAAATGAAAGCAATGTTACAACTGAGGTATGAAGAATGTGAAAAAGTACTGTTGGGAACATTCAGCACGTGTAGTGGTTCATGTAATCAAAATAAGACAGCTGCTGGGAAGTTTGCTAGGCTACAGGGCATTGCTGAGTTGATAGCTTCTGATGATTGGCTCTTCCGCATTAAACTTTGATTAAAACTTACTAATTGTATGGCTCATACAAAAGCTTTGAACACTTCAGAGGAAGGCATCAATGGGTTTCTGAAGTAGTTCATCACTTTGCTGATAAGCAATTACTTTCTGGATCTCATTTCTACAATGCTGACAAACTGGTTATCTTACTACTCTGTGTGGTACAGTACTTGGCTGAAGAGTTGACAAAATGAATGTATGCCATGTTTTGCATAAATGCTTCCAGTACTCCAAGCTGAAACCTGTAGTGGCTGGAAGCACAAAGTAGCCACTGTACCTTCTGGGATAGTTTAGAAACTTCCTATGGTTTAGCATAATTCTTTAAAGATTGGTTCACAATCAGTACTGTTAAAGATACCAGTTGCCAGGATATCATCCCTTACTAAACAAAGGAGATTGGTATTCTCTGAAACTTGATAAGGGCTCTCCTGTTTCTTGATAATGTGACTGAGCTTCATGTTGTGAAGTGTTGGCTGTGGAGGGGTGCCAGTTATGTGTCACCTTCTTGAATGAAGCAGTGGTGGTCTTTGAATAAGGAAGGAGGCTGGCTTAGATATCTGTGGAAAACCAAGTGCAGAAAATTTTTTACTGCTTCCTCAAGTCAATAAATCACTTTCCATAGTTCAAGTCTGCACAGTTTCAACAATGCTTCTGGAGGGTCAGAAAGTACATTCTCAAGGATGAAGTTTATGAGTGGTTGGATGAAGACAATAATGATCTTTGGTATCACCATGTGTTTAATGAAGAGATTGCTACGAGTGCAGTTGTTACCCAGGATGAGCCTCAGGAAGGTCTGTGAATTACTTGATATCCTAAGTGAGTTTTCCAACTATTCATAGAGATACTTTGGTTGACTCTATTTTTACTGCAAGGTCCAATATAGTCAAAGTTCAGCAGCAGTAAACATACTGTTAGTAGGTCAAGAGTTGTTTCATATCCTGTTTAAAGCTTGGTTCTACCTTTGAGAATTCAAAAAGGTAAATTTCTGTAGTCTAGCATTTTTTGTAGTCCTGCAATGGCAGATTAAAGAAAGCCAACCTGTATTTTCACTTACCAATTTTGAATAAAATTCCAAAGTATTACTTTTATATTAATTTCAGTACTAATACTAACTTTATCTGGACACAATAAATTTAAAATATATTATAGGCTGACAGAATAGGGGTAGGTCATTAGAAAACTTTGCACAGATGGAGATCTTGTAAGGGGCGACACTGGTCCACCCACAAAAAATTTACTATATTGGTATTTGCAACTTCACATGAATATAACAATAAAAGAATCCCATGAATATAACAATAAAAGAAAATACTAAGTTTTAAAATACAGTACTTGACAAGATATTAGGCCGCTGAGTGTCAAACAGCCTAATATCTTGTCGAATTTTGAAGAAATGGAAAAGTTGGGAAGAAATTTTGTCAGTTCATTAGGCTGCTTACTGCATGTATAGAAAGGGGTGGAGGTTGGACACTAACAAGGAGAGAGCGCTCAGTCACTTGCTTGGTGGTTTAATAATTGGCTGTATATATTTTTTGGTCAGAGCTCCCACCACAAATTTTGCTTACTCCCTATCACTTTATTGGCCCCTGTGACCTTAATATGGGCCAAGATGGTGATCTGAGTCAACAGATAATAGCAGAGATATGCCATTGAAGCAATCTGGCCTTAAACAACGCAAATATATGATCAGCTGGTTGTGAGGAGGCATTCAAGCATCAATTACTTTCTAAATGACGCATGAGAACAGTCAAACTTCGATTAGAAGTCTTCTTAGGCATACCAGGGAGCTTTTTCTGAGACGGAATATCATGCTTGCCACCTTTGTTAAATCTGGCAACCCCGCATTGAACTTAATGCCTCCTCACAATCAACTGATCTGATATCTGCTTTGTTTTAAGGCCAGATTGCTTCAACGACATATCTCTGCTATTATCTGTTGATTCAAATCACCGCCTTGGCCCATATTTCGGTCACAGGGGGCAATAAAGTGATACGTAGTGGGAAAAAATTGTGGTGGGAGTGCTGACCAACAAATATATACAGCAGCTTATTAAGTCTCCAAGCAAGTGACTGAGCACTCTCTCCTTGTCAGTCCAAGCTCCATCCCTTTCTATACGCTTGGCAAGCCTAAGATGCAGTTAGCTAAATTTCTTCCCAACTTTTCCGTTCCTTCAAAATTCGACACGATATTAGGCTACTTGACGCTAAGCAGCCTAATATCTTGTCGAGTACTGTATAAAACATGTGTTTAATACAAATCCACCAACAACATATGTACAAAAATTCATCATCTCAAATGTCCCCATACTCAAGGCTTTTATCTACCAGGCAGTACTAGTTTGGTAATTTATTGCTACATGCACAAACTGGATCATAAGGTATCCTGATATATCCAATAGGTAAGAAGGCATCAAGTTCTGGATAACCATGAGAAAAGGAACTCAAAAAGGTATTTGACACCACACCCTTCATATCACCACGTTATCCAGAGATTAGATGACCACCTTAACCCTTAAACGCCGAGCCGGTATTTCTGAAAGTGTCTCCTGTATGCCGGCGGCGTTTGGGAGAGAGCGCTGAAGCGAAATTTTTTTTTTTTTAAATCACAGCACCCTTAGTTTTCAAGATTGAGAGTTCATTTTTGGCTCCTTTTTTTGTCATTGCCTGAAGTTTAGTATGCAACCATCAGAAATGAAAAAAATATCATTATCATCTATAAATATTGGCATATATGACAGCGTGAAAAAAAATTTCATATATAATTGTATACAAATCGTACTGTGAGCAAAACGGTTAAAGCTAATGAGTTAATTTTTTTCCATTGTATATTGTACACTAAATTGCAATGATTTTGGTATATAGCAAATTGTAAAATGATTAAAGCAACACAGATAAAATATTATCACAATATTATGCATGAATTCGTAACGCGCGGACGTAAAAAAAAAAGTTGTTTTAAAAAATTCACCATATATCGAAATATTGTGCTAGAAACTTCTCGTTTGTTGCAAAATGATGGTAATTGATTGAACATTACTAGACTGTAAGTGTTGTAGCATACAATTGCAGTTTTCGACCATTTCGGTCGAGTTAAAGCTGACCGAAGGTCGAATTTTTTCTATTTATTGTTATTTATATAAGAATATTTCAAAACTGATAAAAGCTACAACCATGGGTTGTGTTTTGTTGTATTGTACATGAAAGTGAACACATTTTTATGTACAAAACTTTATGTAACAGCTAATATAAAACGGTACAAACATTACAACAATTCGACAAAAGAATTTCTGATTTTTTCGGTAGAGTTACTGCGCGGACGTAAGGAAAAAGTTTTTTAAAAAATTCACCATATATCAAAATATTGTGCTAGAGACTTCCAATTTGTTGAAAAATGAAGGTAAATGATTGAATATTACTAGAATATAAGAGTTTTAGCTTACAATTGCGTTTTTTGACCATTTCAGTCGGGTCAAAGTTGACGGAAGGTTGAAATTTTGGCACTTACCGTTATTTATAGGAAAATATTTCAAAACTGATAAAAGCTACAACCATGGGTTGTTTTTAGTTGTATTCTTCATGAAATTGCGCACATTTCCATATATAAAACTTTATGTAACGGCTAATATAAAACGGTGCAAACATTACGACAAACACGAGAAACTGACGGAAGAATTTCTGCTTTTTTGGCAGTTACCACGGGGACGTAAGGAAAATGTTTTTTTCAAAAATTCACCATAAATCAAAATACTGTGCTAGAGACTTCCAATTTGTTGCAAAAGGAAGGTAAATGATTGAATATAACTGGAA
This sequence comes from Macrobrachium nipponense, assembly GCF_015104395.2. Taxonomy (NCBI): domain Eukaryota; kingdom Metazoa; phylum Arthropoda; class Malacostraca; order Decapoda; family Palaemonidae; genus Macrobrachium; species Macrobrachium nipponense. The sequence goes on along the minus strand of NC_087200.1, from coordinate 117,063,100 downwards.
TGTAAAAGTTTTAGCTTACAGTTGACCAAAGGTTGAAATTTTGGCACTTGTCGTTATTTTACTGAAAAAATTAAATTCATTTCAAATCTTGATAAAAGCTACAACCATGGGTTGTTTTTCGTTGTATTCTACATGAAATTGCACACATTTTCATGTACAAAACTTTATGTAATGGCTAATATAAAACGGTGCAAACATTATGACAATCCGACAAAAGAATTTCTGATTTTCTCAGTAGAGTTACCGAGCAGACATAAAGTAAAAGTTTTTTTCAAAAATTCACCATAAATCAAAATATTGTGCTAGAGATTTCCAATTTGTTGAAAAATGAAGGTAAATGATTGAATATTACTAGAACGTAAGAGTTTTAGCTTACAACTGCATTTTCGACCATTTTGGTCGAGTTAAATTTGACCAAAGGATAAAATTTTGGCACTTATCGTTATTTATATGAAAATATTTCAAAACTGATAAAAAGCTACAACCATGGGTTGTTCTTTGTTGTATTCTACATGAAATTGCACACATTTTCATATATAAAACTTTATGTAATGGCTAATATAAAACGGTGCAAACATTGCGACAATCCGACGAAAGAATTTCTGATTTTTTTGGTAGAGTTACCGTGCGGACGTAAGGAAAAAGTGTTTTTCAAAAATTCACCATAAATCGAAATATTGTGCTAGAGACTTCCAATTTGATGCAAAATGAAGGTATATGATTGAATATTACTAGAATGTAAGAGTTTTAGCTTACAATTGCATTTTTCTACCATTTCAGTCAAGTAAAATTTGACTGAAGGTCGAAATTTTGGCACTTATCATCATTTATATGAAAATATTTCAAAACTTATAAAAACTACAACCATGGGTTGTTTTTAGTTTTATTCTACATGAAATTGCGCACATTTTCATATATAAAACTCTATGTAACGGCTAATATAAAACAGTGTAAAAATTACGACAAATTGACGAAATAATTTGAGATGTGTTGCTGATGCTTTTTAATGCGAGAAGAAAGAAATTCGCGCGTGCGCGCCTGGGTAACGATTGTAAACAAAACAACAGTTTGATCCGTGAACTTCCAGCATCCCTCAAGGTTCGTGATTCAAACATTTTCGCCAAGCAGGCCTATAACTATTTTTCAGCGAATATATGAAAAAACTTTTTAGCGTCGACGTATTTTATGTCAATTAAGCACCTGACAGACAGTTTTCGTCAACGTAAAATATGTCCAATAGGCGTTTAAGGGTTAATGTAAACAATATATAATCAGCCAAGCAAATCCATTATCTTTCTAGCCTTGGTGGTGTTATCTGATGACTGAGCTCTGTCTAACAGAAATGTAATGGTGGATCCAAAAGCAATTTGTGAAAGGTAGTCATGACTAGGAACTCAAAGAGAAACAACACTATCTATCAAGTTGACCTGTCTGTGTGAAGGTGACTGAGAATGGACAGAACAAAGCTGGTGCAAGCTTTGCTATTGACTCTATGGCAGGTGGATGACATGTCAGTGAGGAACTGCTTCAAGTGTGACAGAACAAGGTCTTATCGAAGTCAAAAGGTTATGAATCCTCCCTAGACATGAGCATATCAGGAGAACAGAGGTTGAGCAGGCAGCAACACTCCCCCCACACTCCCCCAGCCAACCAAGGAGTAGCAGATGTGAAGTAGTTAGACTAAGCATGGGTAGTGTTGAGTGGGCAGTCTAGGAGAGCATCATGGACAGTAGGTGAGGAGTGGGCATGTAAATGAGTGGCTAAACAGGTGTTCCTTGACTGCTATAAGAGAGGAAGATGACTTTGTTGCTGACCTGGAAACAAAGGTTGACAATGCAAGCAAAGCAGAAATGGCCTGCACAGCAGTCCCAGTTATCCAGCACTAAATTGGTACTAAAATTTGAGTATAAGTAGACATAAACATATATAAATCCTTGAAAAATTCACAGGTATATGACTCCTCTCAGCATAAATAATTAATGCCAAACTGCTTACAGTTAGCCCTACCCATGCAGTTGGCAAAACAGAGGAAAACACTTGTAACATAACATATATTTCTCAGTGCTGATGACAGTATTATTTCCTTCAAGTCTTGAAATTTATCTTGCATGCCACAAGTTGAAATTTTACAGGTCCATCATAATCCCAGAGATAAGATTACCTTTGCTAATCAGTAATCATAACTCCTGTATATGACCTTACCTTACAGACCTTACATCTTGTTCGGGTTGCCCCAGGTCCCTCAGTGTGAGGCACCTCTAATGTCTACCAGAGAGTTGCTAGTACATCTTCCGGTATATTTTGCATCTTCCAATCTTGGATGGTCTGGGATGCAGTTTAGATATTTTTGTCGAGCTTATTCTCAAACACATCTACGCTCCACTCCTGATATATTCCTCAGATGAGCTGGCAACGCATTGAATAGACGCTGCATTATCGATGCGGTGCGTAGTGGATTAATGTGCCTGTGTGCTTTCCTTATTTTCCTGGTATAGTTTGGGCACTATTAATCTACCTCTGCTTGCTCTTTCTGATATTTTTAGTTCCATGATATTTTCTGCTATTCCTTCTATCTGTTTCCAGGCCTGAATTATCATGTAGCGTTTCCTCACTTCTCCTTTCCCCCACTCCTTCAACATTCTTCTCCATTCTCTCCTTCCTTTACTTCTGCCTTCCTCGTTCACCTCTCCCACGTTTCCACTTCTCTCCCAGTTCCCGTGCAAGAATTCTCACTTTGTTCCCCTCATTTCTTCTCCCTTTCTTTCTTTCTTCTTTATACCTTCATCCTTTCCTTTCTCTTTCCGAGCAATTCTCTCTACTTCCCTTCCCACTCGATTCCCCTATACTCTTCCTCCTTTCTTTTTCTAGACTATATAATTTTAAGAATTGTAGTCTTTCCCAGTAGTCTAGGTCCTTAACTTCTTCTATTCTAGCTGTAAAGGAGCCTTTGTACACACTCTATTTGTGCAATATCCTTTTGATAGTGTGGGTACCATATCATATTGCAATATTCAAGTGGACTACGAACATATGTTTTATAAGCATAATCATGTGTTCAGCTTTTCTTGTTTTGAAGTGCCGTAACAACATTCCCATTTTTGCTTTACATTTTGCCACAGAGTGCTATTTGATCATTGCATAACATTTACCTATTCATCATCACACCAAGGTCTTTAACTGCTTCCTTATTTGTGATGGTCTCATTATTAGGTCCCTTATATGCATATAGCTTTCTTTCTCTGTCTCCATAATTTATTGATTCAAATTTATCAGAGTTAAATACCATCCTATTTACCTCTGCCCAATCATATACTTTGTTAAGGTCTCTTTGTAGAGCGTTCCTATCTTCATCACAAGTAATTTCTCTACTTATTCTTGTGTCATCTGCGAAACTACTCACTACCGAATCCTTAACATTATTATCTATGTCTTCAATCATAATAACAAACAGTATTGCAGCTAACACCGTACCTTGCGGCACACCGGATATTACCTTGGCTTCATCCGATTCTCGTCGTTTGCAATAACTATCTGTTTTCTGTTGTGTAAAAATTCTTTTAACCATCTTCCTACTTTATCCACGATATTGTGTTTTCTAATTTTCTTCGCTAATATATTATGGTCTACTTTATCAAAAGCTTTTGCAAAGTCTAAATAAACCACATCTGTTTCATTTCCGCTTTTCATATTTTTGAATATGTTCTCACGGTGGACTAACAGTTGAGTTTGTGTACTTTTTCCGGGTACGAAACCATGTTGTCCTTTATTAAACAAATTATTTTTTTATTAAATGTTTCATAATATTTTTCTTCATTACCCTTTCATACTTTCATAATATGTGATGTTAGACTCACAGGCCTATAATTACTTGCCTCTAGTCTTGATCCACTTTTGAAAGTAGGGGTAATATATGCTAATTGTGCTCATCATAAATCTTGCCTGTATCTACACTTTGTCTTAATAATATTGCAAGTGGCTTTGCGATAGAATGAACTACTTTCTTTAACAAAATAGCAGGAATTCCATCAGGCCCTGCAGCAGCTCCATTTTTAATTTCATTAATAGCCTGCACAATATCAGCTTCAATTAATATCTATGTCAGCTAAATATTCACTATTTTCATCCCTTACTTCTATATCATTATCTTCATTATCTATTCTAGGGGTGAATTCTCTCTTATATCGTTCTGCAGTATGTTGCAAATTCTTTTTTTTCATTCGTTAATCTCCCTTCAATTCTCAGAGGGCCTATTTCTATTCTTCTTTTATTCATCTTCTTCGCATATGAGTATAATAGTTTGGGTTTTGTTTTGCTTGATATTTAATAGGGTTTTTTCTTCCAAGTCCCGTTTTTCATTTTCTTTTGATTGTATAATCTTTTGTTCTGCATTTTCTATCTTACTCTTTAGTTCTATAACTTTCCATGCATTTTTTTCTTTTGCAAGACCTTTTTTCCACTTTCTGATTTTCTGGAACAAGATCCTTCTGTCTCTTGGTATGCATGACTGATGTTTACTTTTCTTCTTCGGTATATATTTTTCCACTATTTTCTCCAATATTTTATATAATATCTCCGTATTTACCCTTATGTCATCACTTACGAAAATGTTATCCCAATCTTTGTTTAATTCTTCATTAATTTCTGACCATTTTTATATTTTTACTGTAGAAGTTGTATTTTCCATATCCTTCCCACTTTTTCATTTCTTGCTTATCTCTATTTTCACTTGCTTTGGAATGAACTGTTAATTCTATGACATTATGGTCTGAAATACTCGCATTATAAACTATTATTTCTTTAACATAATTCATCTCGTTCACAAATACTAGGTCTAAAGTATTTTTCCTTTCTTGTTGGCAGGTGATTTATTTGTTGAATGTTGTATTCTAGTAGCATATCTAATAGCTTTTCAAATTGCCTTTTATCTTCTGCACTACTATTACTCTCTTTTTTATATGTATAAGTACAACCACAATCTACCTTCGTTCTTTCCATTCTACGAAAGGAAAGTTGAAGTCACCAGATAGGAGAAGTAGTCCAGTCCATTGTGATTTCTACATATATCATCCAATTTTTCAATTATTAAGTCAAACTCTTTGTTTTAGTATTAGGAGGTCTATATATTACTATGTTCATCAATTTTTCAGATTCAAATTCTAACCGCTATTAGTTCACATTCTGAGTTACTATATTTCTCATATATTTTTCCTTGTTTTTTGTCTTTCCCATATATTGTGGTTCCCCCTTGATTCCTATTTTTTCTATCTGATCTATAAGTTTGGAACCCTTTTATTTGATCATCATTCCCAGTCTCTTGGGAATACCAGGTTTCACTTATCATTATATCTATTTTCTTCATTTTGGGTAGTTCTTCTAAGTACTCCTCTATTTTTCTTTTTGAGTTACTCGTAACTAAACCCTGCGCATTCATCACTATGATGGTTTGCGTGTTTTCTCTTCATTTAATACTGGTAGTAATAAGGATTTTCCCATGTCTCTTTCCTGTTCTGGTATGTTGTTCTTTTTTTCATTTCCAGAAATTTCTGACATTAAAAAATCCAACTTTTCCATAATATTTGATCTTCCTTCATCATAATTATTCATTTTGTGTCTGAATCTGCAATTTTCTCCGTTTCTGCAATATCCTCTTGCATAATAAATACAGTTATTATCTCTTGAGTAGAATTTCGGAGCTGATGCTTTGAAATTTTTTTGCTGACTCTGCATATCTCATTGGTGGTTTGCTTTTCTCTTTTACCTGATATTCTTGATTTCTCTCTTTATTTGTTTCTTTCTTATTTTGGATTTTATTACTTGGTTGGTTATTTATTTGATTATGATTCATGGCTACAGGGTGCATATATTTGCATTTTTTGTCGAACTTACATCCTTTTCCTTCTTTTAGGTTTTTACATATTTTTGGATGCAGATCTCTGCAATCATCCCCATATCCATCTAAGTATGCACATTTACCATATATTTCATAGTTTTGACATATCTTAGGATGTTTGTAGTAACATCTTTCTCCAAATCTGCAATTCCCTCTTTTCAAAAGGTTGCAGATTTTGTCTTTCTTGTCTATTTTTTGCCTCTTTCCCGTCATTGTATAGATCTGGGTAGAGCCTCTTCGGGATTTGCTTTTCTGTTGTCATATCGTAATTTATTTCTTCGTAGGTATGCTGCTTTTTATTGCCTCATATGTAGTATCAATGAGTATCTCTGCATTCATACTTTTACTTATCTTGTTCTTTGTTTTCCTTATTTTTTTCTGTCATTTCATTTTTGTTTACTTCTCTTCCGTTTTCCTCTTCTTCTTTTTCTTCTTCTTCTTCCTCTTCCTCTTCTTCTTCATCCTCAACTATTTGTACATTCAATCTTGATTTAATAACATTGTCTATCCATGATAGACATGTTGAACAAAAAATTCTTGTATCTTTTCTCAAATCTTGTATTACCTCAGCACACTGTGGATGGGTCGGAATGTTGCATGCAGCACATTTTCTGATTAGGTTTTGTGGATTGACTATGCTATACCAAACCTTACACAGTTTGCATGCTTTTGGCATTCTTTTTCCTAATGCATCAATTAGGATATTCACACGGATTCACCGTTATTCCATTTTCTTTGTCGGAGATGTTGGTTTATGTATATTTTCTTATGAGTCTCTTGACCACTTGGATTTTATTTGGAACTTCTTCAATTATTTTCAAGATGTTTTCATTAGATTTGTTCCAGTTTGAAGGATTATATCCTTCTAATATATCTATGAATGCTTTTGTATCTTTTTGGTTAGGACTGTTGCTGATTTCATAGATGAGAAATGCCAGTTCCCTTCCTGCTACCTCATCGTATTGCGAATCTGCTAAACACGCCAAATTACGCCACCTCTTCCCGCAGTTGGAACTTACTGCCATCTTTGTTCTGTTTTTATAGTATTACCACTTTGATAAACTAACTTAGAAGACGCTTTATCCTACTATTTTTCACACTAATCTTATCACCGATAGTTCACGAACACTTCTAGATATTTCTCAAATTCTAGTCGTATGTTAAACTTGTGATATCTGTTGATTAATCTGACTTCACACGGGTACGTCTCACCAAGCAAGATGGCTACTTTGAATGAACTGTATTAACTATTCTTAGTGAATGTAGCAAATGAATAAAAGTACAATATAATAAAAAAAATGTATGTAGTGATAATTATTCATTTCTGTGTCAGCAGGTTATGGTAGACAGGATAACAGATGAGTAAAGTAGTAACTTAAATATTATACTTTCTTCTTCTTTCCCACTGTTATCCCTATAGTATTAAGGGGTTGGTTGCCTGATGCGCCTTCTCCACTGCCGTCTAACAAAGGCATCATCCTCCACCAAACATCTCTCCATTATCTTCCTTCACTTCATCCCACCATCTAATCTCTGTCTCCCTCTGCATCTTCTTCCTCTAACAGGTTCTTCCCAAGCCCTCTTCACTTCCACAATGTCATCCATCTTTAACACATGCCCATACCATCTCAATTGTGACTCTCTTATTATCTCTGTTATCTCTACTAAGCCTTCTCTTCTTTTCATCATTTTCCACTCATCTCTGTTATCTTTACAAAGCCTTCTCTTCTTATTTCATTATTTTCCAATCTCTCAAGCAGCGATATTCCCATAACCTGAATCAGCATTCTCATCTCTGTTCTCTCAAGCTTTACTTCCTCTTTTCTTCTAAGAGCCCATATTTCCGATCCACACATTAACATTGGTCTTAGCACTGTGCTATAAATCTTGACTTTCGCTTGATTGGCATTTCCTTATCACATGCTACTCCAGCTACATCTATCCACTTTCCCCATGCAGCTTTTATCCTACGGTCAACTTCAGCGTCACATCTTCCTTCTTGGCTTAAAGTAAATCCTAAGTATTTAAACTTTTCTGCCTGTTTTATAATCGAGCCTCTTCTTTTTTGTATTACCATTCGGTCTATCTTCCCTACTGCTCACCAAAACCTTAGTTTTATTCACATTCACCTTTAAGCCATCCTTCTCTAAAGGCTCCTGCCACTATCCAACCCTTCATTGTAGGTCCTCCTCATCTTCAGCAGTAATCACTAGATCATCAGCATACAGTAATTCCCACAGCATTTCATTCCTGATTTTTTCACTCAACACATCCTGGCCAGCACAAACAAAAATGGGCTTAATGCTGACAACTGGTGTAATTTCACACTAACTTAGAGTTTTATGTTTCCCCAACTGCTGTTATTAATTTTGTTCTCATTCTTTGATATATAATCTCAACCAGTCTACCAAACTTTTCTGGAACTTTCCTCTTCTCCAAACACCAAAACATCACTTCTATTGAGATTTTATCATACACTTTCTCGAGGTCTAGAAATGCCCAATAAAGCTCCTGGTTTCCATCTAGCCTCTTCCTGTTGTGTCTTACTATGAACATGGCATCCACCATCTCTCTCTCATGTGAATCCAAACTACTGTTTCCTGAATTTTACAATCTCTCATCCAGTATCCTCTCTAAACTTTCAATCCATGCTCTGTTAGTTTAATTCCTCTGTAGTTACCACAATCGATGACATCTCCCTTCTGCTTGTATATATACACCATTAGATTCTCCTCCCAGTCCCTTGGCATTTAGTCTTTTTCCCATATAGCTTTTAATAAATCCAGCATCCATTTTTCCCCCTCTGTACTCTGTACCTAGTAATTTGTCATTTCAATTTGGAACTCCGATGGACCTGGTTTTATCATTCTTCATTTTACTTAATGCTTTCCTCACTTCTCTATCCCATATCTAAATCACTTGTCCCTCCACCCTCTGTGCTTCCTCTATCTCCTCTTTCTCATTTTCAGTATTTAAAAAGTTGTTCAAAATACTCTCACCATCTCTTCTTAATGTCTTCATCTATATACTACAATATATTTCCATCTGTATACGTACTTGATGACACCAAATTTACCCAAATCCTTTCTCTGCCCTTTCCTCAAGTTTCAAATCTTATGGATATCCTTTCTCCTTCTCTTGTTCCTAGTTTCTCATTCAACTGATCTGCTGCCCTTCCAAAAGCCATACCTACCCTCCTCCTTGAATCTCTTTTCTCTACTCTTTACCATTCCTCTGCACTCTGTGCACGCCTTACTTTCTAGTCCTTAAATGCTTTTGATTTTCTTTTAATTGATTCTTGCACCTCCCCATTCCAAAACCACTTTTCTCCTCTCGGCACTCCATATCAGCTGGTTCTTCCCACCAGTTCCTCTGCTTCCCGCACACATTTTTCTCATGTCTGTCCAGATCTTTTCCACTCTGCTACCCTGTCCAACTTCTACATTCCCCTTTTCCAGACATCTCTCTCTCACAGTCCCCCTAAATTGCTCTCCCTTTTTTCCTCTAAGTTCCCAATTCTTAATTCTAGATCTCCTCTTTCTCTTTTTGGATTTCCTCCCTCTCATTTCCAAATCCATCACTACCAACCTATGTTGTTTAACAGATGCTTCTCCCAAGATCACCTTGCAGTTCGTCACATTGCTTTTGTCTGCTCCTCTAACCAGGGTGTAATCTATTTGGCTTTGCACCCCTCCACTTTCACAAGTTATAAAGTACTTATCCAACTACTGAAACCATGTGTTCATACATGCTAATAAAAAACTGAGCCATCTCCAACATATAATCCACATCTTCATTTATAATTCCAAACCCATGGCCTCTGTGTACCTCGTCATACCCATCTCTTCTCTTCCCCACCCTGACCTTCATATCAGCTCCTATTTTCAGTTTCTCCTCCTCCCTCAATGTTATAATGACAGCTTCAAACTCTTTGTCTTAATAAATTCTTTCTCTTGCTCTTGGCACCCCAACTGAGGAGCATATGTTGATTTTATATTTACCATTTTGTCCCCTATTAATATTGGTGTCTTTAAAATCCTCTCATTTACTCTCTTTACTTCTATCACTTTTTCCTTCCAGCTGTTGCTTGCCATTATTCCAACTCAATTTCTTCCCTCTCATGACCTGCTGTAATATAGCCTATACCCATTTCTTATCTCTCTAGTTCCATTCCCTTTCCACCTAGTCTCCTGCATCCTGGGGCTTTACAACAGGAGAAGCTGAGGGGGCGCCTACCTGGGGGCAAACTCCACCAACCTCCCTCAGACTGTTGGTATGCCTCCTACCAGGACTTTAACTGAGGCACTCTAATGCTCCATAGTACTGACTCTGACACCACAGTTATGATCTACACGGGCTTTGAGGCTGGCAATGGCATCAGGGTCGGAAACAAGGGGGTCTGGTAAGGGAGGGGTCATAATAGTCAGAGGACTGGAAGGGGAGAAAAGCAGAGAAGTTTGAGGGCGAATAGGTACATCAGCTACATCCGATTAAGGAGAAGCCTGCAAACTCGCTACATTCCTAGCTTCACCTCTTTGAGCTGCCTTCCTCTTCCTATCACACTTTAATCCATCCAAATCAGCCTCGAGGGCCTTCCACTTCCCCTGATCCCAATCTTTGCACTCTTGACATGTCAAACTGATAGAGCAAGTCTGGCCCCTACAATTAGAACAAATTGTATGGGAGTCATAAGATGCTCTGGTCATCATAGTTTTGCAGCAAAGCCCAATACTACTAGAATTACTAGCGTCTGACTTTCTACGTCTATGCAAAATCAGAGACCAAAGAACAACTTAAACTAAACAATAACAACTCAAAGGCTAACAAAACAAAAACCAAGTATGCCACCAAATAAACAACTCCAAATAACCATCCGGTGAACAAAATAAAAATTTTAGCTGCTACGAATGGCTGATGTTCAGTCATTGACCAGTAGAAACAACGAGCTGTTCAGCTGTGTTGTACCTATCCTTCCTGATGGTGGGCGGGGCCATGTCTCCTACACAAAACGAAAATAAGCGCTAACATAATTTTCAATTATTTAGCTGCCGTGTGAGTTGAAACTATGACTGTGTAATTACTAGGTAAGTTTAGTATATACAAATATTTTTCATGTTTTGAAGATTACGTAAAATTTTTTTTCTTATTTGTCATACCTCTATTGATTGGATTCTAATCTTTTTACTAATTTTAATTTCTATTTTGGATATCAGGTTCATGTGGCATATTTACAGTTTAAATGTTATTCCATTCTTCTATTATTTCCTATTGTGGTGTTTAATTTCTAATTTATCTGACATAAAAAAAATCCTTCATAAGGCTACACCCAATACTATCAAAATCTTAAAATATTGCATCTGTTGAAGCCCCATCCATTTGCACACACTGACACAATGTACAAAAAATTTTTTGATGCAACACAACTAGGCAGTTGACACTGTTGTTGGTTAGTAATGTGAAGCACACTAAAATCAGCAAACTTCAAAATACTTAACACCAAATATTCATGAAAAAAAAATGGACTGAAAAAACAAAAGCCATTAACTTGTAAATGTTGCCACCTATTTTTTGTTTATGTATATTTTTAAAAAGCTTTGCTGGTCAAAACTGTGTTGCATCTTCAATGTCTGAGCATGGAATTCAGTAAATATATAGTGAGGTGTAGAAACTACCCTTTTGTTATTTATTCAAAATTACTGGAAAACATCTGGAAATGAACAACTTAGCTAATGAATACATAGATGAAAATAATGCAAAGAGGAAACAAAGCAGGAATCAGCAAATGAAGGGTACCCAAGGTTATCAGTAGTTCATGCCTCTTTAGACAAGTGTTACTATCAGGCACAAGACTGTTAATTCTAGGACACTGAGACCAGATCTTTGATGGGGTTTCAAAAAAACAACTAATGTTCACTAACCTTATGCATAATGTAAACATACAAGGAGTATGACATTCCTATTGATGCAATCATAAACATGAAGCCAATAAATTTCATTGAATCTTTGTAGAATTTGAAATCCAATGGTCTGGGATACAGAATAGACCGCACTAATTCCCCTTTAGCCGTACTAAACCCAGTCCTCACAACAACTGCTAGAACCTGTTAAAGGAAAAAAAATACATATGATGAAATTTTGTTGACTACAAAGATTAAATTACAACAGAACTAAATTATACCTCCATAACATCATACAAAACTAAAATGCATCATATAACACTTAACCTTCATGAAAATGTTGAAATTTCCCAGGGATAGTAAAGAAGAGACAAATCGAAACAAATTCTCATTCAAACAACACTTAATCATCTACTTGTAACTTAATCATATACTTATAACTAGTATGTATATATATATATTATATATATATATATATATATATATATATATATATATTATATAATATATATTATAATATAATATATTATATATATATATATGTATATATATATATATATATATATATATATATATATATTAATATTATATATATATATATATATATATATATATATATATATTATAATATATTATAATAAAATATATAATATAATATATATAATTATATTATATATTGGATATATAATATATATATTATAATATTACATTTGGAACCGCCGTATTTGCGTTCTCTGGATTCATGGACTCACACATTCACGGATTTCTCTCAGGAACGTTTCCCCCCATTATTCGCGGAAAATTCGTGCATTCGTGGTATTTTTCTACGAGAAATATCCACAAATTCCAGTTTTTTTGTTTTTTTTAATCAATTTCATCATAAAATGCCCTTTTTGTGATAAAACTTAAAAAAAACCAAGTATGAAAATTTTTTAGTGGTTTTTCTTAAGTTTTAACTAGCAAAATAGGCTGTTCTTAACGTTTTTATAAGGGTTCCAAACATTCGTGGATTCTAACTATTCATGGGGGGGGGGGGGGGTCTGGTACGCATCCCTGCGAATACAGGGGGACCACTGTATATATATATATATATATATATATATATATATATATCTATATATATCATTATATATATATATACATATATATATATATATATATATAATATATATATATATATCTTATATATATAACACAGATGGCATTCAACATATCAAAAAAGACCCGTTAAGAGGTTCCCAAGATCTGCCACAAGGCCTTGCAGATGTTCAAGTGAAGAAACCAAGCCAATGGAAGATCTTGATGCACCCTGCTGAAAGCATGTATCACTACATTGTGGACACTCCTTAGACAAACTGAGGCACGATGGAGACAGTCTGCCTTTTCACCCAAATGGGAGCTTTTCTAGATAAATGGGTTAATAATGAAGAAATATTTTTACAATAAAAAATGTTTTTCATACAGAGCCATCAATCATAATTCAAGTGTCCTCCTTTCCCAGCATTATCTTTATGGTTTTGGTTGGCTAATACCATACTCTTCCTCCCAGCATTACCCCATTTTTATATGGGTTGCTGTTAGAATGAGTCGTCTCCATCGATTTCTGTCATGAGCATCATTCTCATTAATACCTTTCCATAACATATCTTCCCCTACACAATCATGCCATCTCTTTCTTGGTTTTCCCTTCTCCTTTCTATCCTGCACTTCCATTTCCATTGTATGTCTTCCAACATGATGTTCCTCTCTTCATAACAGGTGTCCATACCATTGAAGCCTTCCCTCCTATAATTTCTTTGATATTTCAACTACCTTTGTCAATCCTCTTATATTATCATTTCTAATCTTATCTTCCCTTGTTACTCCCGACATCCATCTTCTCCTCTGTCTTCCTCATGCTTGCTGTTTCTATTCCAAATAACATTGCTGGTCTCACCACCATCCTATGAAACTTTCCCTTCAATTTCAGAGGACCCTTCTTGTCACAGAAGACCTCTGATGCAGACCTCCAGTTATTCCATCCTGCCTGAATTCGATATCTCACCTCTTGGTCCATGCTTCCACTATCCTCCAATATGGACCCCCAGTACTTGAACTTCTGTACTCTCTTTATTTCTTCCCCACCCAATCCTATGCTATTTCCACCATCACCAGTAATACTGGAGCACATATATTTGGTTTTTGATCTGCTTATTCTCATTCCTCTCTCCTTAAGTGCTGCTCTCCACCTCTCCAACTCCTCCCTCCCCTCTGAACACAACACACAATGTCATCTGCATATACGGTGGTCCCCCCGTATTCGCGTTCTCCGGATTTGCGGATTTTTCTTTGGAACCTATTTAGAAATTATTCGCGGACGGACTCACCCATTCGCGGAATTTTCCGAAGAAAATAATAACTAATTAGTGTATTTTGATGTTTATTTTCATGATGTTTATTCTCTCTCTCTCTCTCTCTCTCTTTTGCCACACAAGATAATGTGTCATAGTGGTAACTCCCTCCCTCTCTTTCGCTGGAAGCGTTATAAGTATTTTTTGAGAGAACAGAGAGAGATAAACTCTCTCTCTCTCTCTCTCTTCTCTCTCCTCTCTCTTTCTCGTCTCTCTCTCTCTCTCTTCTTCGCTCTCTCTTTTATAACCGAGATGAAAGAATTTTTATGGTACTAGTATGTAAAATGTTTATTGATAATTTCAGTTATTTAATAATAATAATAATAATAATAATAATAATAATAATAATAATAATAATAATAATAATAAAAACTGTAATTCCAAAATTCATAATGGTAGTATTTTAAAGAGATGAAAATGACCTTTCCATTTCACTTGTAAGGATAACTCCTCTTTCTTACCGAGATGAGAGAATTTTTATGGTAGATGCATGTGTTTATTTTATTTTCAAATAAGGGATTTTGACGTAAGGAAAAATCTATTTCTGGGCGATTGGTTCGTGTCGCCAGCGAAATATCCTTTAATCCATTATTTCTAAGGTAAATGTACTAACACATACCAGAGAATAAATAAAATAAAGAAAAGGTCAGTACTACTGACTCGTCACCCTCCAGACCCTCCAAGAGGGTGTCGGTATGAACACTATGGCGAGTGAGACCACTACCACGAACCACTTGCCAATAGAAATCTCCCATTACAAAACCCCCACTAGAGGGGAGCCGACCCACAGAGTGGGCAGCAACTACTACTACTCCATCCCATGCTGCCGACTGCTGCGCCTCTGGTGGCCATCCTGAAGTTAGCAGACAATCTTGAGCGCTGGGATGGGTAGGGTGGGATTTCGCTGGCGACACGAACCAATCGCCCAGAAATAGATTTTTCCTTACGTCAAAATCCCTTTTCTGGGCTCAGTTCCTGTCGCTGCGCGAAATCGTACCAGAGAAATAGCACAAGATTGTAAAGAACAAATAAAACAGACAAAAAAGGTCTCAATAAAAGATAAAATAAAATGAAGAAATATAATTACTAATAAATATACATATACACAATGATACAGAATAGAAATATTACTTAAAATTAACTTAAAGTTAATAATATTTCTTAAAATTAACTTAAATTTAACATATATATACAGGGCTTACATGGAATATATGTTGAGCTTAACATCTGTGTATAGTTAATATGTACAAAGTAATTAAAGCAATTATAATAATAAACTTGAATAGAACACACTTCGACAATAATATAATAAAGAAATGTATCTGACTTGTAGTATACAAAACCCGTAACCATTGTAATAAGATGTGTCACCCTAGCATAAAAATAAGGGGATCACATCAAGAGATCATTATTATACAATCAATTGTGAGTGACCCTAGCAAAAAATAAGGGGCACCCACGTACCATCATAAGAGCAGCTAAGACTCAAGGTAAACGTAGATGAACATGGCAGGTATAGACAAACTGTTGTGGGTGAGATAGGTAGAAAGGAGAACTGGATCTTCTACTAAAGATTAAGCAGAGTCGGGGGAAACTATGTTACCCGCCGCAACTGCTGAAAATTTCAGAGCTTCCAAGGACTTTAAGTAATGACGCTTAAATACTGTCGGCGATTTCCATCCGGTATACTTTTTTAAATCATCGAAATTCATGTGTTGGAAATAGTTAATTGAGGTGGCAACTGCCCTGACATCATGTACTTTAGGGAAGGAATCAGGGTTGGCTTGCTTAATAAAGTACAGGATTTGTTGCCTGATACCTTTAGTAGATAAAGTACCACCTTTTTCTCTCATAAAGAGGGGACCCGAAGAGGATGAGGATGTCCTGGACAGAAAGGCTCGTAAGGTCGATACTGGACAAAGAGAAACATCTTGTGGAAGGGGTACAACCTTCCATGGTTCCCACCTCATCAAAGGATCCTCATTCTTTGCTATAAAAGTACGTTCCGGAGAAAGTAGAACTTCCCCTGTGGGAAGAAATTCTATATGATTGGGATCTCTGGATAACGCCGACAGTTCTGAAATTCTAGCTCCTGAAGCCAAGCTTAACAAAAATAGAGTCTTTCTTAAGAGCATTATAAATGAAAATTGTCGTATTATCTGTTTCTGAAGCCAGCTTTAGAACATCATTTAAGAACCATGACACTGACGTAGGCCTCACTGAAGGTCTAAGTCTAGCACAAGCCTTGGGAATAGACGAGAAGTAAGAGTCTGTCAAGTCTATGCTGAACCCGAGTTGAAAAATCTTTTTCAAGGCCGACTTGTTTGTCGTAATAGTGCTAGCTGCTAAGCCTTTTCAAATAAAGATCTGAAAAAGGATATAGCTGAATTGATTGTCATGATTCTAATATCTGATTCTCTCAGGAAGGATGCCAACTTTTTGACTGCAGCATCATACTGTCTCAAAGTTGAATCTCTCTTATCAGATTCCAAGAAAAGAATATTTCGAGGATCAATATTCGCGTCTCTTTTAGCCGCGAACTTCATGAAGTCCATAAAGTTAGGGTTTTGAGAATTCCTGAGGAAGCGAACACAGTCTTCGTTTGTACTTAACTGGGAGAGCCTGGATTGGGAATTCGAAGAGGACGAAGACCCAGTTCCAGAATGAGAGGGTACCAATTGCTCTTCGGCCAGTCTGGGGCTACTAGAGCTACTTGACCCTTGAACGTTCTGAGTTTGTTCAGTATCTTCAGGAGAAGATTCACTGGAGGAAAGACATAAATCTTCTCCCAGTTGTTCCAGTCTATGGACAGGCGTCCGTGGCATAGGCCAAGAGGGTCCAGGTTGGGGGCCACATAACATGGGAGTTTGTGGTTCGCTTGGGATGCGAATAGATCCGCTTGTAGACCTGGAACCCTCCGGAGAATCCATTGGAACGAACTGTTGTCCAGTGACCATTCCGACTCCAGAGGAACTGATCAGGATAGAGCATCTGCTATGACGTTTATCTCACTCCAGCTATATGGGTGGAGGAGAGGTGCCAACTGAACTTGTCCGCCAGGGAGAAGATGGCTACCATGACATGATTCAGATGTCGTGACTTGGAGCCTCCTCTGTTTACACAATGGACTACCACTGCGCTGTCTAAAACTAGCTTTATGTGGGAGTTCTTTGGCGGACGTAACCTTTTTAGAGTCAAGAACACTGCCATTGCTTCCAGTACATTTATGTGAAGCTGACGGAACTGGGGTGACCAGGTTCCTTGAAACCTTTCTTGAACTGAGAATATCCTCCCCAGCCGCTTAATGAAGCGTCCGTGTGGATGGTAATCCCCGGAGGAGGAAACTGAAGGGGTACTGATATTGACAGGTTCTTGACTTTTGCCCAAGGGCGTAGACGATTCCGCAGAATCTGTGGGACTGATGATAATTTGTCCCTGGACCTGACATTTGCTCGTGAGCGCCAGATTCTGGTTAGGTCTTTCAGTTTGGGTTTCATCAAGATGTTTGTCACTGATGCAAATTGGAGGTGAACCCAGAATCCTTTCCTGGGTTCTCCTTGAAGCAAGTTTGTGTCCTAGAAATTTGCTTTACTGACTTCGCTATTTCTTTTCTCTTGGCTGATGGAATCGACAGAGTATGGGAGGATAGATTCCATTGAATGCCCAGCCACTGAAAGTTTGACTCCAGAGTGAGTCTTGATTTTGTACCTGTTTATCTTGAACCCTAGATATTCCAGGAACTGGATACTTTCAGTGTTGCTTTGCGATATTCCTCGACTGTTGGAGCCCAAATCAACCAATCGTCGAGATACGCTACTACCATGATCCCTTGCGACCTTAGTTGTTGGACGACCACTTCCGCCAACTTCGTGAACACCCTGGGTGCCACGTTCAGAACCGAAGGGAACTACCTTGAAGGAGAATGCTTGATCTCCTATCTTGAAGCCCAGATAAGGGCGAAAGTGTCTTGCAATAGGGATATGATAGTATGCGTCTGTAAGATCGATAGAGGTGGTGACGGCCCCACGGGGAAGTAAGGTCCGCACCTGCGAGATCGTGAGCATCTTGAACTTGTCGCAGCGAATGGCCAAGTTTAAACGGGACAAGTCTAAGATTACCCTTCTTTTTTGTGAGCCTTTCTTTGGAACGCTGAACAAGCGCCCTTGAAACTTAATCTGTTGACTCTCGCTATTGCTCCTTTCTGAAGGAGGTCCTCCGCATACTCCGTCAATTCTTTGGATGGAAGTTGAAGGAAAGGTCTGGGTGGGGGCGGATTCGCAACCCAACTCCAACCCAGGCCTTTCGACACAATACTTTGTGCCAATTTGCTGAATCCCCACCGGTGGCGGAAGAGAACAGCCTCCCTCCTACCTGGAAGTTGTTCTCATTGTTGCTGGTAACCTCCGCGGCCTCCCCGGAAGTGTTTTCCTCTATTAAGGGACCTTCCTGATCCTCTCTGACGAAAGGATCGCTTACCTCTGCCTCCCCTGCCCGAGCGGTCATACTGCTGAAAGGCCTGGCCTTCGAACACTTGGTTGTAAGGCTGGGGAGACAGCGTAAGAGGTGGAAGGTTGAGGCTGGGGGGAAATCACATAGATAGGCTGTGATTGGGCCTTGGAGGTAGAGGGTTGGGCCGCCTGCACCAACGGAACGGCCGAAACAGGCTGGGCGAAGCGTTGTTGTTTCTTTAGGTAAGGCTGGAAACGTCTGGGTTTCCTCTGAGCCTTACCCCTCACTGCTTGGTCTTGGCGTCTCTTTGCAGTGAGACCCCAACGATCCTTAAGGCTTTGGTTAAGCCTTGTAGCTTCCGCTGGACCTCCTTTACCATTGCATCGGGGAAGAGGTCTGCTCCCCAGATGTTTGATGAAAGCAACTTATTCGGTTCATGCCGAATAGTTGCTTCTTGGAGGACATGCTTCCGACAATTCGTTCTGGCTGTGGCGAACTCAACATGTCAGACTGTACTGTTTGAGTCAGTGACTTGGTGATAAGCTTAAAAGAGTGGCTCGGAACCGTAAGCAATGGTAGCCACTTCCGTCATGGCCATGGTGTTAATAGACCTGGCTAGCCTAGACTTGGCCTCAAACTCCGCCTGAATGAGGCTGTCCGGAAGTCTAGGCAGCTTCTCACCAAACTGATCCATAGCACAGTCTGGTTTGAGTTGCCGCCGAAAAAGTGTTGGGCAGGTCTTCCCACAATTCTCCGGTTGAGGGAAGCAAAGGAGATGTGGGGTCCGCTTCCTTTAGCTGTGGTTAACGACTCCCCCTTCTGGGCCGCTGGGATAGTGACCGTAGCGATTTTGGTAAGGAAGGGAAGCGGTAGTTCCTTCTTCCATTGTGAAAATGGTGAAGGGACTTAAAAGGTTGAATCTTCGTGTTTGAACAATCCATGTCCTCTAGCACTCCTGAGCCATTCTCTTTGAGCCTGGTCACGTGAATAGAGGACTGTCTCTTTAGGGACCTTGTCATCTCGCGTCATGGCTGCGTCAGTGAGTCTGGCGTAGCCAATGAACGGTGGCTGTAGACCCTCCGGGTAGAACTTCCGAGTCCTCAATCCTTCGAGTACCACACTCCGGAATTGAAATAAGCCCATCCTGGAAGGGGCGTATGACGCCACCCTCCAGGGGTTATTCATAGAGAACGGAGGCAGAGAGTCATTACTTGTTCAGCTGAGCCATACCTGTGCCGAAAGGTGGGGGAGTAGCTAGAGGAGCCTGGCTAAGTTCGGCGATGATGTTATCCTGGGAGGTGATCCTGGCGGTGGACCAAACCGGGAGGAACACATCTGCTCCATACTGGTTTTTTTTGAGTGAGAAACCGACCAAATCCCCCATGTGTTGTAACAGACCAGCATTGGGATCCAAAGCCGGAGCTGCTGCGGAGGTGGTTGGGTAACTCTGAACAGGTAAACCCCCCCCTGCCCAAGGGGAGAGGAGAAACGGTGTACCTCCGCCGGAGTATGTGATCTCTCCTTAGAAGACCTACTCCTTGAGGATTTGGAGCCGGACCCAGAAGCTCTAGACCTCTCTGCTCCGGGGTTCGTAGCCGGAGACTTGCGAGATGTTGACGCCGACGAAGTCTTTTTGGACGACGACGACGTCTTGCTTAGGGTTTTCACAACCGTCTGTCCTTTGACCTTAGGTCTTACGGAAGCATCAGGAGAAGTATTTAAAGGAGCTCAGCTCCTGTAAAGCCTTGGAAGGAAGCTGGAGAGTTAGCAGGAGTAGAAGACCCAGTGGCGCCCAAGGGAAGCCCTTGGCGTCCAACGTACCTACCTCGACCAACATTGGTCGTCAACACCTACCTCCATAGGTTCAATATTCAGATCCAGTGTCGCGACTTCCGACGAGATGTCTTGGCCTGGTTCACTCAACGAAGCGCGAGCTGTTGCTGAATCGCCGCCATAGTCGGGGGTGGCTGCCTCTGCCGGGTCGACGTAACCGTTGACTTGCCGCCGGGAAGATTAGGACAGCCAACCTCTTCTCAAGAATGTAGGGCTGTCCCTTGGCGGCGTTCTTGCCAAAACCAGCCGACCCAAGCCCTCAGGGTTGCCAGGGTGGTGTCTCTAACAGCGGGAGCCTGGAAAAGAGGGTACTTGTTGTTTTAAGTTTAAACTTAAGGATTAAAACTTAAGTACTAGGCTTTACTAAAAACATAGGGGATGCAAGATCCCATATAAAACAAGCTTAAGTTTAAAATAAGAGATTAAAATTAAACTTAAGAACTATAACTTTGTAGGGATTAGCGAACGGAGTTGGGAATACTTTACCCCGTCTAAGAGCTGGCTCACCAGATCGTAGCAAATAGTGCAGGTCTCGTGGAACCAGACTTGAAGATTCCCGTGCGGAGTCGCGCATGGAGCATGGGTCTGCAGACTTCATGCCCACAGGGGTCCTCCGGAGCATGGCATTGCATCCTGGATCTACAGTTGGGGTGGTTCTGTAAGTGAAAAGATACATGAGCATCGTAAAAGATATCACTTACAGGCTAGAGGCCCTAAAAGAACTCCGCTGCATGCCGGAGCGCGAAAAAATTTTGGGCATAACCCCTCCCGTACCGCCTGAATAGGGGCTAGAACCCCGGAGAGATCCGGTGTGAGTAGGTAACGGAGGGATTTGGCTTAAAGGTAGCTTAAATTAAACTTACTATAGTTTAAATTAAATACTAAATACTTAAACCTAAAGCCATGGAACGTACCGGAATAAATCCGGTGCGCGGCGGTGTTCGTGTCGCGATATCAGCGCGACGGGGTGGTTAGGAAAGACCAACTGTACTTTCCTGCAGTCCGCCCGCCAGGGTAGGAACTAGCACCTTTCCACGTGGATGCCGGAGCTCCGGTAAAACTTAAAGAGCACCAGTAAGCTGGGAAAGGGCGAGAGGGCGAAACAGACTCGAGCTAGCAACGGAGCGACGGAGTAATGACGGAGGGGGGAAGGCCAGCCCCCCCCTTAGTCATCCGAGCGCGCCGTGAAGCCAGAGACGGTCGGGTCCAGTCTGGGTCTGTCCAGCCCCCCCTACATCCTCCGCCTAGGGGAGAGAGGGAGGCAGGCACGGGTATGTGGAGCGAGGCGAGACAGACCAACCCCCCCCCCCCCCCCCCCCCCCCCCCCCACCCCCGGCCCCCCTATGGAAGAGCGGGAGGAGGTGGAAAGGTGAACTGGCGACAGGCGCCTGGCTGCTCCGTGATCACGTAGTTACCACGGAGCGGTGACATGCAAATACAATGAAATAATATAGCCTAGGATAAAGCAACCAACTAATCAGAGAGATGCTATAGAGAAGCACCGAACTGAAGAGCGGAAGCAATAGTGGTGGATACCAAAATAATACTAACCTAGGCTACGTGGAAATGCCAAACGCCGTAGGCTACCTAAAATATAAATAACGAAAATCACTTAACGTAAAGAAAGAAAATAAATCATTAGGAGAAAAAAGAAAAAAATCCAGGAGTGTACGACTAACCCGAAAGAAAGTCTACCACTCAAAGCTAGCCGGGGCGATACTAAGAGCTGTGGCTAGGGTCTGGATGGAAGATGCCTACGCAAGGTGAAGAAGACATGCATGCATGACATAAACCCAGTAGGCTGGACCCCTAACATAAAATAGATAACTAATAATAGAGCGTAAGGAAATAAGGGAAGGTTCTGGGTATGGAAGACCAAGAACGAACCCGCCACGAGGCAGAACCATGCTGCCATGCTACCGACCAAGAGCCCGTATTTATACCTAAAAAACGGCAAATACTGACTCAAGGACGGAAAAATGATATTGTTAGTATACAATAAAGTTTTGTACATACTTACCTGGCAGATATATACTTAGCTTAGGTCTCTGACGTCACGACAGACAAATTCAAAACTCGCGGCACACGCTACAGGTAGGTCAGGTGATCTACCTTACCCGCCGCTGGGAGGCGGGTGTAAGAACCAGTCCCCCTTTCTTGTCAGGTTATTTTCTTCCACCTGTCTCCTGAGGGGAGGCTGGGCGGGCCATCAATCGTATATATCTGCCAGGTAAGTATGTACAAACTTTATTGTATACTAACAATATCATTTTTGTACATGAACTTCCCTGCCAGATATATACTTAGCTGATTTCAAAAATTGACCCACCTTGGTGGAGGGAAAGAGACTTTATTACTTACTTAGAAAGTGGGGACAACACATGTTAAAGGAATACATAATATAAACCTCTGGTTCTTACCTGATTTAGGCAGAAGACTTGATACGTTTACTGTCTATTCGTTCTGCGTTGCCTAAAGAGTCTCAGCAGGGTGACCTATGGCTGAAGAACTCTTTGGGTCTACCAATGGGAACTGAGTCCACTTACTTGGCAGAATCCAAGCAGGATCTGTCAATGGGGATCAACCCGCTTACATGCCAGAGCTATCACTACAATTGAATTGCAAGAGGCCTCAAGCACAACCGATCACCTAACCAAATACTAACATTAGTATACGAAAGAAGGAGCTGCCTCCTGCAACCTCCTTCGTACAACCAAAAAACTCAAACTTAAAACTAACAGGGAAAAAGGATTAAAAAGGATGTGTTTCAGCTCCCTGCCCCAGCACTGAATCCGCCGATACGTAAGGGCCTAGCCCAAAACACTTATCATACGTAATCGATACGTCCCTTAGGTAGTGATTAGAGAAGACTGATTCACACCTCCAAAAAGTGGCCTTCATAAGGTTTTGTAATGACAAATTCTTCTTGAAAGCCAAAGACGTCGCGATGCCCGTACTTCGTGCGCCTTGACTTTCAGAAGGTTAAACTGTTGCTGATTGCAAGAAGTGTTGTGCTTCTCTAATAATTATTCCTGATAAAGAATGAGAGTGCATTTTAGATAAGGGCCTACTGGGGTTCCCTTACAGAGCACCAGAGATTGCTCTCATTAGCGGCAAGTCTTTTCTTCCTCTGAAGATAATATTTCAGGCTTCTCACGGCGCCAAAAGAGATCTCTCCTCTTCTGTCCCAACTAAGGAGGTAAGCTTTTGATTTCGAAGCTCCTGGGCCACGGCGAAGAAGAGTTCCATTCTTGGCTAGGAAAGCCGGAAGAAAAGAGCAAACCGCGGAGCCTCCTTGGAAACCTACCTCCCCTTCTAGAGCCTGCAGCTCGCTGACCCTCTTCGCTGACGCTAACGCACAGAGAAAAAGAGTCTTCATCGAAAGGTCTCTGAACGAAGCAGCATGGGAGGTTTCGAACCTTGAGGACCTCAGGAAGAGCAGCACGACATAAGATTCCAGCTAGGCACTAAGGAGGAGGTTATTTTAACCGTTTCAAACGATCTGATTAAATCATGGAGGTCCTTGTCCTCAGATATGTTTAATCCTATGACGAAAAACTTGAGGAAAGCATGCTCCTGTATCCCTTGATGGTGGAGACAACCAACCCGCATTTTTCCCTCAGGAAGATAAGGAAATCTGCAATTGAGTCACAGAGGTACTGGAGGAGGAAACTTTATGAGTCCTGCACCAGCGTCGAAAAACATCCCACTTCGACTGGTAGACTCTAGATGTGGAAGGTCTACGTGCATTGGCAATAGCCCTTGCAGACTTTGCCGAAAAGCCCTTAGCTCTGACTGAGACTCTTGATAGTCTGAATCCAGTCAGACTGAGAGCGGGGAGGTTTTTTGTGAAACCTGTCGAAGTGGGGCTGTTTGAGCAGATCGACTCTTAAGGTAGGGATCTTGGAACATCCACCAGCCATTCAGTACCTCTGTGAACCAGTCGTGCTGGGCCAGAACGGAGCTATCAACGTCATCCTTGTTCCCTCTGACGCTGCGAATTTCCTTAACGTTTCCCCTATAATCTTGAAAGGTGGAACGCGTAAAGATCCAGATTCCTCCAATCCATCAGGAATGCATCTATTGCCACTGCTCTTGGGTCTGCAATAGGGGAGCAGTATAGATCTATCCGCGCATTCCTGGAGGTCGCAAAATAAGATCGAGATGGGGCCTGCCCCACGTCCTCCACAGCTCCTGGCATACGTCCGCGTGTAGAGTCCACTCTGAGGGAAGGACTTGATTCCTTCTGCTTAGCAGATCCGCTCTGACATTTCTTCTCCCTGTACGAACCTGGTGAGAAGCCTTATGTTCCTTTCCTCTGACCACAAGAGGAGCGATCTCGCTGTCTCGTACAGGGAGAAAGAGAGTGAGTCCCCCCCTGTTTCCGAATGTAAGCAGGGCTGTAGTGTTGTCGAGTTGATCTGAACATATTTCCTTTTGCGAGGGGTTCGAAGGTCTTGAGAGCTAACCAAATCGCTGTTAGCTCCTTCTTGTTGATGTGCCGGACACCTGATCCCCATCCAGGTGCCTGACACTTCTCTCGACCCGAGAGTAGCTCCCAACCCTTTGTCCGAAGCGTCTGCATACAACACTAGGTTGGGGTTCCCGAACCTGCAAGGAAGGCCTTCCTTGAACAATAGAGGGTCTAGCCACCAACTTAGATCCTCCTTTTATCTCTTGCGAAATCTTGAACGCAAGTCCAGACCTTGATATTTCCGATCCCAGTTCCTCGTCAGGAAGAACTGTAGGGGTCTGAGGTGCAACCTTCCTAGAGAAAACGAATTGCTCCAGCGAGGAGTGTCCCCAACAAGGACTCATCCACTCCCTCGCTGTGCATACATCTTTCTCTAGAAAGATTGCTACCTTCTCAAAGCTCGGGTTATCCTCTCTGGGGACGGATACGCCCGAAAAACCTGAGAAGCCATCAGAATCCCCAGATAGATACGCTCTTGACTGGGATTAGCTGTGACTTCTCGAAATTCACTAGCAAACCCAGAGAAGCTGCTAGATCCAACGTCACTCGTAAGTCCTCCAGACATTTCTCCTTGGATTTGGGCCCTGATAAGCAATCGTCCAAGTAGAGGGAAATCCTCACTCCCTCGAGATGAAGCCACTGGGCAACGTTCTTCATCAGTCCTGTGAATACTTGGGGGGCCGTGGAAAGGCCGAAGCATAGGGCCCTGAACTGAAAAACGTTCCCTCCCCACATGAATCTGAGATATTTGCGAGAAGAAGGATGGATCGGCACATGGAAGTAAGCGTCCTGAAGGTCCAGCGACACCATCCAGTCCCCTGGGACGAAGAGCTGCTAAGACTGATGACGTCGTCTCCATAGCGAATTCCTCTTCTTCACAAAGACATTCAGGGCGCTCACGTCCAGAACCGGTCTCCATCCTCCTGAGTTCTTGGGAACTAGGAACAGACGGTTGGTGTAGAACCCCGCTGAAAGAGGGTCTTGAACCATCTCTATTGCCTCTTTCTCTAACATCAGCTCTACCGCTAGAGCGAGGGCTTGATTCATTAGTGGGTCTTTGTATTTGGCCACCAGTGCCCTTGGAGTGGTGGTACAAGGTCGGTCTCGAAATGGGTTAGCAAAGGGAATGAGGTATCCCCTTTCTGATGATCGCGAGGGGACCAGTTTGTCCGCCCCTTTCGTGCCCCAGACATCTGCAAAGTTTCAGAAGTCTGGCACCCACAGTTGTCTGGAGGACACCCGAACTATTTCTTGGCCCTAATAGACCGGGAGAAGGTCCTCCTCTTCTAGGTGGTCTCGAACCTCTGGAGGAAGAAGAGCGAGACGAAGGTCCACCTCGAAAGGGTTCTTGCTACTTTGAGCCTCTTTCTTCGTCTTCTGCTGAAACGAAGGTTTCTGAATTCTAGCCGAGCGAGCTAGCATATCCTGCGTCGCTTTCAGCTGATAACGAGCTGGAGATATCGTTAATAGTCTTTTTGGGGAAGAGTTCGGGAGGGGAAAGCTGTGAATACAGCAAGGAAGCTCTCTGTGCGTGAGAAACCGCCTTGGTAAGAAAAGAGCAGAAAACGGCCCTCTTCTTTACCACTCCTGCACCAAAAAGTGAAGCAATTTCCCCGGAACCGTCTCTCACTGCCTTGTCCATGCAAGACAGAACCGCGTGGAGGTCTTCAGGCGAAAAGATGTCTTGCTCTTGGAGTCCTCTTAGCCAACACTCCCAGGGTCCAGTCAAGAAAGTTAAAAACTTCTAAGACTCGGAACATTCCCTTCAGAAGGTGATCCAACGCTCATAACCCCACGTCGTCTTCGCAGAATTCAGCGCCGAGCGACGTGCGGAATCGACCAACGAAGAGAAGTCCGAGTCTGCAGAAGAAGGAAGAGTTAGACCCAAGGGCTCTCCTGACTCGTACCAGAACCCCATCTTACCCGTCAGCTTGGACGGGGGAAAAGAAAAAACTGTCTTGCCCTTCTCTTCTTTTGAAAGCAACCAGTCGTCAAAGTTCTTCATAGCCTTCTTCATGGACACTGTAGGCTTCATCTTAACGACTGAAGACTTCTTAGCCGTATTAGTCGTTGAAAATAAGGACGGAGGAGCGGAGGAGCAACGGCCGAAAGAGGACTCCCCAAAATCTTGCAAGAGGAGGTCTGTAAGTCTCTTATTACGAAGAAACCGAAGCATCCTTGGGCAAATCTTCCTCCGATCAGCAACAAATTCTTCCGAAGAATGACGTCTAGAAGCTCTACTACCTGCCCGGAGGAGAGCTAATCCTTGGAGAGCGCTGTCGGAGAGCGCCTACTAGGGCGAGCGCCTACTGGAAGAAAAACCACCACGGGAGAGCGCCTACCAGTGGAGAGCGCCTACTTTTAGAGAGCGCCTCCCAGGAGAGCCTAGGCCTGCTAGGAGAGCGCCTAGTTGTGGAGCGCCTACTTTTGAGAGCGCCTCCCAGGAGAGAGCCTACTTGGTGAGCGCCTGCTAGGAGAGCGCCTACTTGTTGGGGAGCGCCTACTAGGAGAGCGCCTACAAGTGAAGGCCCGTCTGTCGGAAACAGATTCTAAGTCCACAGAAGAGCGTCTGGAAAAGGGAGAGCGCCTATCAGGCTCTCTGCGCCTGCTAGGCTCTTGGCGCCTGCCATCCTCAATACGCCTGCCAGGCTCTTGACGCCTGCCACGGGAGAGAAAACATCCACAGATGAATCCCTGTCAGAAGCGCGGCGCTTACAAGGTTCTGAGCGCCTATCCAATCGGGAGTGATCTAACGGAGAGAAAACTTCCGTTGCCGCCTACCAGGCTCTTGGCGCCTACTAGGCTCTTGGCGCCTACTAGGCTCTTGATGCCTACTAGGCTCCGAGCGTCCGTCAAAAGGAGAGAGGCCACCAGGCGAAGAACTCTTCCTTCGCTCCTGACGAAAACTAGGCTCTTGACGTCTGTCAAGCTCTTGACGCCTAACTGAAGAGGAGCGGAAATCCTGAGGAGAGAGCCTGCCTGGCTCCTTACGCCTTACATGCTCACAACTCTTGCTGGGAAGAGAGGAGAGCCTACTCGGAGAAAGATCCCGAGCTTCAGCCTGCACTTCTGACCTCCTACTAACAGGCTCAAAAGCTCTTCTAGCCAAAGGAGATTTAGTCGAAGGGAACGTTCTTGAGACTTCTTCACCGGAAGTGAGGCGTCCTTCCGACGATGAAAAGTCCCGGCAATAGACTCCGCTAAAGCCGCAATCTGCGCCTGCAGACCCGCCAGGATACGCGCAGAGATCTCTTAAACTCCTCTACAGGGGACGAAGTCCGAGAGCGAACAGGAGAAGCGTAACCGGACGAAATCTTGGTTCTCTTGCGTTCCACTTCTGGTTCTTCCCCGCGAAGGATTCGGGCTGGAAGGAAGGGCGCAAGGATCCTTCAGGCCTCTGATGAGGGCGAGACGACTCCGATGCGCTCCATTTCCACGCTGAGGAGAAGGCGAACGAAGATGACGAGAAGCACTGGCGGCAAATAACTCCTTCTTGGTTCGATCCAAGGCAGCCTGGGAACGAGCAACAGGAACTGCCGAGGGGACGCCTGACCCGGTGGGGGTTTCTCCCTAACCTTCCTGCAGCTTTCGACTTTCCTCCTCCACTGGGTCTGGGAGTCTGGAAGAGGTCTAGGCCTGGAAGCGTTGGTGAGCCGGTCAGACGCACCCTCCACTTGCACTAGGGGCACTTGCACTGATCACTTGCACTATCATCACTCTTACCTTGTCGAGAGCGAGCAAGACTCTCCTTACTCCTGATCGAGGCTCTCCCAGAAGCAACTTCCGAAAAACGAATCTTCGGGTTCAATGCTGGGCGCAGGGGCTGAAACTGGAGAAGGAACTACTTCTACTACAGGATTCTCAGCGTCAACTTCACTCACCCTCGATCTACTAGAACTCTTTGAAGAAGCCTTGCGCACCCTATCTTTCTCTAACTTTCTCACATAAGAAGAGAGAGCCTTCCAACCATCCTCATCCAAATTCTCACACTCTTTGCAAGGGTTAATAAAAGAGCATTCATTCCCTCTACCCGACTCACATACCGAGTGAGGATCTAATGCAGCTTTAGGAAGCCTAACTTTACATTCCTTCTCAGAACAAACCCTAAATAAAACTAGGTTTCTTAACTTCAGAATCATCCATGATTATAGATATGTAGAGAAATCCAAAAGAAAAATCCAAAACAGTCCAAAAAGCGTATGCCAAGCCAACAAACAAAAGGGTACTTCACCAAAATCCAAATCGTCGGCAACGAGAACGAATTTTAACTATCGTAAGGACTGAACAAGGGGATGTGTTGTCCAGCCGGCGACAGAAAATAATCTGACAAGAAAGGGGGACTGGTTCTTACACCCGCCTCCCAGCGGCGGGTAATGGTAGATCACCTGACCTACCTGTAGCGTGCCTGCCGCGAGTTTTGAATTTTCTGTCGTGACGTCAGAGACCTAAGCTAAGTATATCTCTGGCAGGAAGTTCATGTACAAAAAACCCAATAGCAATAACAACTGATTACTTAACTTAGCTGCTGCGATGGCTGTACGCTCATGACTGATAAATCCAAGATAGGGGCACACACACAGCAAAAAAAAAGGGCACGTGTGTACGCGGTGAGCTAACTGAAAAGGATGGCCACCAGAGGCGCAGCAGTCGGCAGCATGGGATGGAGTAGTAGTAGTTGCTGCCCACTCTGTGGGTCGGCTCCCCTCTAGTGGGGGTTTTGGTAGTGGAGATTTCTATTGGCAAGTGGTTCGTGGTAGTGGTCTCACTCGCCATAGTGTTCATACCGACACCCTCTTGGAGGGTGAGCGAGTCAGTAGTACTGACCTTTTCTTTATTTTATTTATTCTCTGGTATGTGTTAGTACATTTACCTTAGAAATAATGGATTAAAGGATATTTCGCGCAGCGACACGAACTGAGCCCAGAAAATAATAATAATAATAGAAGTAGTAGGGAAAAACTCTCTATCACGAGAGTATATACGTATAATGTTCTAAAGGGTCCACAATAATACAAAGTGTAAAGTCTTCAAAATTATACACGGACTTTTTACACTTTGTATTATTGTGGACCCTTTAGAATAGAAGTAGTAATAATACGATAACTAATTTTCAAATGCAAAATTCTTCCCCTTCGTCTTTTTCTGTTATCAATTTCCCTACCTCATAACTCCAGTTGACCACTTCCGGAGCTGGGTAAAGTAAAAACAATGCCAATAACAATGGTCAAAACGAATTTAATTGGTTTTGTATGTAATACTCTCTCTCTCTCGCTCGTCTTCAGGTCCTCTCTCTCTCTCTCGTTCTCTCTGTCTCATCTCTCATCTATCGTTACTGAGAATTGAAGAATCAATTTTCCAAATGGACATTTAGATATGTAATAAGTTTATCATTAATATTTTCCAATAATAATATTATAACTGTAAGTACAAAATTCATATGTGAGTATTTTAAATACAATAATCATTCCATTTCTCTCTTTTAAATACTATACCTTTAATGCTACTAATGTTTAGGATTACTTTGAAATTATATTAATACAATCTCTAAGATTAATACAGTAATATGATAATAATTTAAGGTAAATTTGATGCAGGATGTTACATAAGGTATACATTTGGTGTTTCTATTTCTTCCTTCTTTTATCTCTCTCGCTCTCAGCAAAAGAATTGATAGACAGACAAACATAATTGCACAGTCCTCTCTTCTCTTTTCTCTGGAGAAATATATGTATTTAGGGGAGGGAAAAAAGTTTGCTTACAGACGTTCATTTTCAATCTATTCAAATCGTAAGGAGTTATTCTCTCTCTTCTCTCTCTCTCTCTCTCCTCTCTCTCTCTCTCGTCTCTCTCTCTCTCTCTCTCTCTCTCTCTCTCTCTCTCTCTCCTCTTTCTTGCTATTGGCTGTTTATATATTTCTAATGGTAAAAAGTTTAAGATGACTTTAAAATGATATTAATAATACCAATTCAATGGTATATTTGATGTAGGATAATACTTTAAGTAGACATTTGGTATTTGTGATTTCACATACAATTGTTTCCCTTATAAAAAGAAAATGGATGTCTCAAATAGTAACAGCATGAAAGAAAACGTGCATGACTGAATACTTATGGGGGACTGAATTATTTTCACATACGTAACTAAGTCATGCAGTACATACATAGTATGTATGTATTTATGTATAACCCATAAAATGTAAGATTTACTTTTTAAAACAGTTTATTAATAATACTTTCAAAGATTAATATGAACCCTAATAGGATATTTTATGTATATTTGATGAAGGATGGTCTTTTTAGGGATACTTTGGTGTTTGCATGTTCAGGATAGGGATTATGAGCATTTTTAGAGGGGTTCCAACATTCGCGAAATTCTAACTATTCGCGGGGGGTCTGGTACGCATCCCCCACGATTGATTGATTTATTAATTCTTACTGGCGTCGCAACGACGAGGTTATTGACGCCGCATCCCCACGAATACGGGGGTACCACTGTAGTATGTACCATGGACTGCTTCTCTAAGATCCTTGGTCATTACACCCATCACAATATTGAAGATGAATATGGGCTAAGTGCTGACCCTTGGTGTAATCCAACTCCTATCTCAAATCCATCTGTCTCTATAACACTGCTTCTCCCTCTAGTCTGCAGATTCCTGTACATCTCCAGAATAATTCTGACATACTTTTCCAGCATCATCTTCTGCCTCAAACATCTCCACATTTCTTGCCTTGGCACTCTGTCATAGGCCTTTTCTAGGTCTATGAATATCAGAATTTCTCCATCAGCTGCCTTACGCAAAATATTCCATCCATTGTGCTGCTTCCCTCTATAAATCCTAACTGTTCCTTCCCTATTCTCACTTCCTCTCTCAGC
This sequence comes from Macrobrachium nipponense, assembly GCF_015104395.2. Classification (NCBI taxonomy): domain Eukaryota; kingdom Metazoa; phylum Arthropoda; class Malacostraca; order Decapoda; family Palaemonidae; genus Macrobrachium; species Macrobrachium nipponense. The sequence goes on along the minus strand of NC_087200.1, from coordinate 117,031,291 downwards.
CTGCCATCTATTATTCTTTCTAAAATCTTCAGTGTGAGACACTGGTTTGATACCTCTATAATTAATGCAATCCTGGACATCACCTTTACCTTTAAATACAGGGATTAAGTCAGGTCCCGTTGTCTTCGCATTCCTCATTCTTTTTCAGGCTCGTATCACTACATCCCTAGGGATCCCCATTACCATTCCCATGTTTACTTGTCCATCCTCTCTTAAAAGTCTTTCATTTTCTCCATTTAGCAGTTGCTCAAAATACTCTTTCCATCTTTTCAGGATGTCTCTTCCTTCTTTATGACTGTATCATTCCTATGTTTCATTTGCTTAATATGGGTGATATTCTTCATTCTTTTATTTCTTACTTTTGACAGTTTGAGCATCTTACTTATCCCTTCCTTGGTTTCAAGTTCATTACAAACCTCTTCACATGCCCTTGCCTTAGCTTGAGCTACCACCTTTCATACTTTTGTTTCTTTCTCTTAATCTTTCGCTGTCCTCCTCCAGCTGTGACTCTTTAAATTTCTTGTTTGTCTCATTTTCACCCTTCACCACTTCCCCCACCTCCTCCCCCGTCCACCAGCTCTCCTTTTCCTCCCATACTATTCCAGATGTTTCCCCTAGTACAGTGGTACCTCGACATATGAAAGTCCCAGCTTACGAAAAATTCAATTTACGAAAGCAAATACGAAGATTTTTTTGGCTCTACATACGAAAATAGTTCAGGTTACGAAAGGTTGTTGCTGTAAAGTCCCGAGATTTGCCCAGACCACCGATAACAATTTTAAAACTCGCGCGCCGCCAACCGAGTAGACTCGCCACCATCCTCCCGCTCTCCCAGTGGTTCCTGATGCTAGTCACCGCCATAAGATCCTGCTCTCCTATTGGTCAGCATCATGCCTCTATATAAAGGCGTTCCTTGACCATTTTTTGCGGCAGCATTATCATAAACATTGGAATTCGTATTTTGTTTGTTAACGTAAATTCGTGTTAGTGATTTCACTTTTGTTGTACTGTAAGTTACTTTATAGTGTTGTATGTGAACTTAATTACTTACGTTATTAGCCATTGATCCCCAGAATGTTGCTGAAGTTCACGGAAAGAAGAGGATGCTTTCTATTGAGAACGAAAATGGAGATAATCTAGTGTTAATGTTTTCTGCCATTTGTTAATGTGTTTCGTAAAGTTTAGTGTTAATGTTTTCTGCCATTTTTTAATTTGTATTTCATAAGTTAATTTGTTCATGGGTTTTCTGCCATTTTGTCCTCCTCCTCTGTCGCCCACTTTCGGAGATTGCCTCACTCGAAAGGTAAGGTTAGGTTCCGCATTTTACTACATATGTATGTACATGTACGTAAAGTATTTCTTGTACCATGTACACTAATACACTTTATTTACAGGTACGTACTACAATAAAGGTTATGTTAGGTATTGAATGGTCCAAATTGTTGTATTTCATTGCTTATTGGTCAATTTAGCTTTATTATAAAATTTACTGGGGTGTTTTTGTAGGGCTTGGAACGAATTAGGCAATTTACATGTAAAATGCGTTTCAAGATACGAAAAGCTCAGGTTATGAAGGCCGCCTCGGAACGGATTAATTTCGTATCCTGAGGTACCACTGTATCTCTTTTTACGGTTAGATGCCCTTCAAGACACCAACCCTCCCTATTTATCCTGGCTTTGGACCGGCACCCCTTGATGCTGGCTTACTTCCCCCCAGAGAAGAGGCAACATACACTGAACTTGCACAGTACAAACAAGGCTGAGTAATCCAACCTGCCCCCTGAGTACCTTCCTAAAAATTGCACCTTTTTCTCCTAAAACCTAACAATTTGCTGTTAGTCACCAAGATTACCATAAGAAAGAAATCCTAAGAGACAATAAATAAAACTTGCTTAAGGTAATAATACACGGCACATGCTTACTACTGCTCAGATTTATAATACAGACAAGACAATCTGTAATATTATTAAAAGTAATAACATTAGTACACTCACCTGAGCAGTGCCATAGTATCTGGTCTGGATAACTTCAGTACCACAAAATAATGTATGTCTTTTGTGTCTTTCAGCACAATAAATCTCCTTTTCTTCTGAAGCTGTCACAGGAGTTTTGGTGACTGGTACACTCTCACCTACATAAGAAAAGTTTGTTAAAATTTGTAAAAAAAAAAAAAAACTGCATACAAATTTTAATTCCTTTAATTTTCCTAATATACTGAACTTTAAGCTGAAAATTATTTTTGTCACTTTAAATATAGAACATAACATCAAATATATTTCCCAATGCTAATAACAGAATTAAATTTCTCTTCAATGGCAACTCAATGATGATACAATAAGACCTTATTTTGGAGAATAAATCTTGGAATTTTGCTATATATATTGGAAATCGATAAAATTTATGAGGGCTTCCATTCTCATCATCAGTGAGAATTTACATCAAGCTCATTGCTTGAGCAAGCAGAAACCTGATTTAAACAAATTTTAATTCAGTTACATTCCCTCTCACAATGAATTTCAAAGTTTTTGAATTTCAAAGGTATTTTTAACAATACACCAAGATTTACACTAGTGGACAGGGTTTTATTTTGTCCTCATCTTTAATGCTTTACATGATTATTCAATGTGTATAAACTGGCTGGCTACTAGAGACATGACTTTTCAAGTACTAATCTGTTAGACTAAGCTGTTTGCATGAGACCATTAGGGTACATTTCAGTCCACTGTGAGGCTAGTGGTATATAATTTACTCATTATTGATAAGGAAATGGCTTTTCATTTTCTAAGAGAATAGCTCCAAGTGATTTTAAAATAAAAATATACAATATTTCTGGGCTCAGCTCGTGTCGGCCTATGAAAGTATCCTTAATATCATTCTTTCAAGGCAAAATTAATCTAAAATTACCAGAGAAAAACAAAATTAAGAAAATGTCAGTAAAACTGACTCGCTCACTCTATAAAAGAAGTGTCGGTATGGGAATATAGGCGAGTGGGATCACTACCCCGAGTCATTCACCATTTAGACCTTCCAACATAAAATCCCCAACAGAGAGAGCTGATACGAAAGGGTGATGCAGCCGCTACTACTACTACTACTGATGCCACGGACAGCAGCGCCCCTAGCGGTCATCCTTAATCATTAGGTTTACACGCTTGAGTGCTTTTTTCTCTCGTGCTGTGTTTTTTCGTAATTCTACCTCGTCTTTACGATGGAACGTGCAGCTATCGCATCGGCTAAGTTAAGTGCCTCATAAGTAGTATTTTACTGTGTTTTAGTCTTCCAGGGACCAGTATTTTCCTTCTTAATAGGTCATATACGGTCTCCCGGTTGACTCGTGGCGGCGGCATGCCGCCTCGTGTTAAGATTTCCCGGTCTCCCATACTGGGACATCTTATACTTATGGGCTTACTATTTTACGTTCATCGTTTTTTACATCGTTTTGATAGCTAGGACAGCCCTTTTACCATTTCTCTTAGTTTGGTATTTAGGGCTATACTGTGTTTCTGGCCCAGCATCCCGGCTCTTGCTCTTCATCGGCTATCGCTGGCTCCGAGTAGTCAACTGTTCCTCGGAACAGATTGCCTCCTCCTGGGCTTCTTTCTCTTTTACTAAAAGTGTCTTTTCCCCCTTTTACGATGTATTATTAGTATTATTTAGGGTGTTAGGCTAGCCTAGGTGCATGTACCATGTGTTGGTACAGTCTGGTTCACGTGGCCCCTCCATGGTTGTGTTGCTATCGCGGCTTAGGCCACTTGCGATCACGTGTCCCATAGCACCTTACCCTTCCCCTTCCCTCCCTACCAGGTATAGGGAGGGGTCTGGGGGACTCCTTGGTTGCCATGACAACCACAGTAGCCTTCCTCCCTCTCTCTCTGAGGAGGCCAGGAGCTCCCTCCCAGCTGGGGTACAGGGCGACCACTTGTCTCGGGTACCGGGTCACCGAGCGGGTAGCTGTAGGGACGGGGAGGGGTAGGGGAGGCCACCCCCCCCTCTCTCTCTCTCCCGCTGCGTTAACTCCGGGACCCCCCCCCCATCCCCCCCCCCCCCCCCACCCTATTGCTCAATCCCACCCTTACCCCCATCTGTAATGAACGGAGCCTCCGTTGAAGCCGGGGGCCCCTTTGGTTATAGTTTCGCCTGGCTCCGCCAGCGGGCGGGGTGGTCATTACTAGTGGTCTGTTGCTTGCCTACTATATCCCCTTTTTTCCGCTACCGGAGGAGAGCTCGCTCCTTACCCGGGCACTCTCTAGTAGTTTGCCGGAAAAAAATTATTACTTCGTTATAAATATAAGGATATACCCTAATTTTACGGTGAATTTTAGTTTTAATTTATTTATGTGTACCATCTCCGTCGTTCTCCGTCGTGGTTTCATGGCTCCCCACCACACCTGGTTGGAAATTTTCTCCTGTCTCCGGCGTAGCCTTAGACAACTCCAACCGCCTAGTTACCACACGTATTATGGCGGGGCTCTGGTTTAATCTAACTTTCACGCTCCGGCATGCAGCGGAGCAATTGTTAGGCTGAAGTGTGCTCCTGATACTTATGTATCTTTCCACTTACAGGCTACCAACTGTCAGGTCCTGGGGTGCAACGCGACTCTCTACGACCCCTGCGCCCATGAGGAGTGTAGGACTCACGCCCCGTGTGCCACTACCCACAATGGTCTGATCGTCTGGCAACCCGGAAGCCTGCACCATATTGCTACGGGGACTTGTTAGTCCCAGCTGTTTGGGTGGGGTAAGTCTACTCTTAGACTTCTTGGTCGTATCACTAATAACACTTAGTTATAAGCTTGTTCAACCCTGTCTCCGCCGCTAGAAGCTTCATTTCGCCTTCTCTTTCAGGCTGCCGCCGTGAAGGAAGTCGCCTTGGCAACCCTGAAGGCTTGGGTGGGCGGCTTCGGGAAGAACGCCGCCAAGGGCCAGCCATACATTCTCTACAAGAAGCTGGCTGTTCAGATCTTCCCCGGTGGCAAGTCGGCCGGCTATGTTGACCCCATCTCGGCAGCCCCTCTCATAGCTTCGATACAGCAGGAGGTGCAGCAGGCGTTCGGGTCCGTCTCCACGCAGGAGCCGGTCCCAGATGTGGCGAACTTGGACCTGAACATCGAGCCTATGGCGGTAGGGGCAGAGGATTTGTTGGTTGAGGTAGGTGTGTCGGGCGCCCAAGGTCTTTCCTTGGGCGCTCCTGGATCTTCTTCTCCTGTCCCTTCTACTGCTTCTTTCCAAGGCTTTACGGGATCTGAGATCCCTGCCTGCTCTCCCGCTCTTTCTGTACCCCCGAAGGTGAAGGGACAGAGAGAACAGAAGACCCTCCACAAGACGACTTCTAAGAAGTCGTCGTCGTCTTCTTCAGCAAAGAAGTCTATGACTTCCTACGCTGACGCGGTGAAGGCAAAGCCGAGCTCTTCGTACTCTAAGAGCTCTAGAAGCAAGGCTTCTAAGGAGAAGGCTCGCGCTCCAGCCGAGCCAACGCCTTCTCCGGCATCCACCGCATCCACTCCGGTAACCCCGGTTGGGGTGGCGGGACCAGGCTCCTTTGATCCCACCGCCTTCTCGGCAGTGGTGATGCAGCAAGTGGGAGAGATGGTTGGCTCGCAGGTGTCCGCCCTCGGGACCAGGTTTGAACAGATGTTTGCGCAGCTGTCAAACACCATCAGTCAGTCTGGCCAATCCATTCAGGATCTCTCTAACAGAGTTAGAGAGCAAGAGGACCGTGTTGCTGGGCTTTCTCAGGTTCCTCAGCCAAGCTCCCCCGTAGCAGGTACTGGCATTCTGCAGTTACCTCCATACGAATCCCTACCAGCCTTCTCCATGGCTAACCCATGGAGAGTGGCCGCTTATGCTCCATTCAAGGACGGCATGATCTCTGTCCCGGAGTGTGGAACTCGAAGAATTGAGGACTTCGAGTTTTATCCTCCTGGATTGACTCAGCCTTTCATTGGGTATGCTAGGCTGACCGTGGCTGCTCTCACTAGAGAGGACAAGATTTCCCGAGAGAACGTGCTGTATAGTAGGGAGCACGCACAGCGGGAATGGGTTCACTGCCTAGAGGATTGGGAGTGTACCAACACTAAGCTCCAAGCTTTCAAGAGTCCTTTCACTATTTTCGCGACGGAGGAGGAGGCTTCTCTTCTGTTCGCTACCAAAATAGTGGAAGCGACTCTTCAGGCAGTCCTCAAGGATGAGCCCATGCCACAGCTGAGGGAAGCTGAGTCTACTTCTCCGCTCTTCCCAGCCTTTGGAGAATTGTGGGAGAACTTGCCTGCCACGTTCTCGATTGGTAAGCTTAAGCCAGACTGCGCAATGGACCAGTTTGGCGAGAAGCTTCCAAGGCTGCCTGATACTCTGATTCAGGCTGAGTTCGATGCTCGAACTAGATTTGGGAGGTCCCTTAACTCCCTAGTCATCACAGAAATGGCTGCCCTGTCTTATGGCACAGAACCGCTATTCAAGATTCTGGCCAAGTCTCAGCTCCAGACAGTACAAGCTGATGCTTTCGACTTCTTCCAAGCTAGGAGGAACTGCCGAAAGCACGTTCTGCAGGAGGCCACTATCAGGCACGAGCCTAATAGACTCCTGGCTTCCAGCATGTGGGGTGCGGACCTCTTCCCAGAGTCCGCTGTGAACGAGGTGCACCACGAGGCTGCTAGGCTCAACCAGAGCCTTAGGGCTAGGTGGGGCATCTCTTCCAAGAGGAAGCAAGAGACCGCCCCTGCTGCTGGTAAGAAGCTTAAGAAGACTGGCAGAAGGTTCCAGCCTTACCAGAAGCAACAGCAGCAACAGCAGTTTGTTCAGGCCGTCCCAGTTACCCAACAGGGACAGCCATCGACTTCAAAACAGGCTCAACCCATCCTCCTGTTGTCTCCTCAGTCTCAACCGTCAACCTCCTACGCAGTCTCGCCGGCCTTCAACTCTATGTATGAAAGCCAGGCCTACCCAGCCTTTAATAGGTTTTCTAGGGGTAGCAGGGCGAGGCGCCACTTTCGCCAGCGTGGCACAGGGAGAGCTGCAAGAGGAAGACAATTCAGAGGAGGGCGCGGAGGTCAACCCGCCCAACAACAGTGAAGCTCCTCAGGTAGGAGGGAGGCTGTTTCCTCTTCCGTCACAGGTGGGGGTTCAGCAAATGGGCACAGAGCATCGTGTCCAAAGGATTGGGTTGGAGTTGGATCAAAGATCCCCCTCCAATCAAATCATTTTATCAGGAACCATCAAAGGAATTGACAGATTATACGGAGGAACTCCTTCAGAAAGGAGCTATTGCAAGTCAAGCATCTAAAATTTCAAAGGTCGCTTATTCAGCGTGCCAAAGAAAGGCTCAACAAAAAGAAGGGTAATCTTAGACTTGTCAAAGCTAAACTCTTTCATTCGTTGCGACAAGTTCAAAATGCTTACCATCTCGCAGGTACGGACCTTACTTCCCCGTGGGGCCGTCACATCCTCCATCGATCTTACAGACGCATACTATCATATCCCTATAGCCAGGCACTTCCGTCCATTCCTAGGCTTCAAACTAGGAAATCAGACGTTCTCATTCAAAGTGATGCCCTTCGGTCTGAATGTAGCCCCCAGGGTATTCACGAAAATAGCAGAAGTGGTAGTTCAAACAGTTGAGAACTCAAGGGATAATGGTAGCAGCATACCTCGACGATTGGTTGATCTGGGCACCAACGGTCGAGGAATGTCTCAAAGCCACAAAAAAGGTAGTTCAATTTCTGGAACATCTGGGGTTCCAGATAAACAAAACGAAATCCAGACTTACTCCAGAGTCTCGTTTTCAGTGGCTAGGAATCCAATGGGATTTGTCTTCCCACAATCTGTCAATTCCGGTGGCCAAAAGGAAAGAAATAGCCAAGTCTGTGAAACAATTTCTCAAATGCAAACAAACATCAAGGAGAAGCCAGGAAAGAATCCTAGGTTTCCTTCAGTTAGCCTCAGTAACAGACATCCTCCTGAAAGCAAGGCTGAAAGATATAAATCGAGTTTGGCGATCGAGAGCAAACGCCAAATCTCGAGACAAGTTGTCAATAATTCCACAGATCCTTCGCAATCAGCTACGTCCATGGACAAAAGTGAAGAACCTTGCCAAATTAGTACCCCTTCAATATCCCCTTCCAGTGTTAACCATTCACACGGATGCCTCCCTGTTCGGATGGGGGGGATATTCTCAATTCAAGCAAGTTCAGGGGACTTGGTCAGCTCAGTTCCGCCAGCTTCACATAAACGTCCTGGAAGCAATGGCAGTGTTTGTCTTACCCTGAAGAGACTCCTTCCCCCGAAGAAGTCTCATCTAAGACTAGTTTTGGACAGTGCAGTGGTAGTACATTGCATCAACAGAGGAGGGTCCAAATCCAAACTACCTAAATCATGTCATGATAGCTATCTTTGCGCTAGCAGGCAAGCACAGATGGCATCTGTCCGCCACTCACCTGGCGGGGGTAAGAAATGTGATAGCAGACGCTTTGTCCCGGTCAGTCCCTCTGGAATCAGAATGGTCCCTGGACGACGGGTCATTCCAGTGGATATGCCGGAGAGTCCCAGGTCTCCAAGTAGATCTCTTCGCCTCACAAGCGAACCACAAGCTTCCTTGCTATGTGGCCCCCAACCTGGACCCTCTGGCTTATGCCACGGACGCCCTGTCGTTAGATTGGAATCAATGGAGAAAAATTTATGTTTTTCCTCCAGTGAATCTTCTTTTGAAAGTCTTGAGCAAGCTGAGGACTTTCAAGGGACTAGTAGCTCTGATTGCTCCAGACTGGCCAAAAAAGCAACTGGTATCCCCATGCTTCTGGAATTGGGTCTCCGACCTCAACGGATTCCCAATCCCAAGCTGTCGCAATCAGTACAAATGAGGACTGTGTTCGCTTCCTCAGGAATTCTTCAGACCCTAACTTTATGGACTTCATGAAGTTTGCGGCTAACAAAGATGCTAACATTGATCCACAAAACATCCTCTTCCTAGAATCAGATAAAAGAGAGTCAACTATTAGACAATATGACTCAGCTGTTAAGAAATTAGCATCCTTCCTGAAAGAATCAAACACTACAACCATGACAGTCAACTTAGCTATATCCTTTTTCAGGTCCTTGTTTGAAAAAGGCTTAGCAGCTAGCACTATTACTACTCATAAATCGGCTTTGAAGAAAATCTTTCAGTTGGGTTTCCAGATAGACCTAACAGAATCTTACTTTATGTCCATTCCCAAAGCCTGTGCTAGATTTAGACCTTCTCAAAGGCCTACTGCAGTTTCATGGTTCTTAAATGATGTCCTCAAACTAGCCTCAGATACTGACAACTCGTCTTGCACATTCATAATGCTTCTTAGAAAGACGTTATTCTTATTAAGCCTGGCTTCAGGAGCCAGAATTTCAGAACTGTCGGCTCTATCCAGAGATGCGGGTCATGTGGAATTCCTCCCCTCAGGAGAAGTTCTACTTGCGCCGGATCGTAGCTTTTTGGCTAAAAATGAGGATCCCCCTTGCAAGGTGGGCCCCTTGGAAAGTTATCCCACTTCCGCAAGATCCTTCTCTCTGCCCAGTATCAACTTTAAGAGCCTTTCTATCTCGTACATCCTCAAGATCCTCAGGTTCTCTCTTTATGAGAGAAAAAGGTGGTACTTTATCAGTGAAAGGAATTAGACAACAGATCCTTTACTTCATTAAACAAGCCAATCCTGATTCATTTCCAAAAGCACATGACATCAGAGGAGTAGCCACCTCAATTAATTACTTTCCAACATATGAACTTTGAGGATCTTAAAAAGTATACTGGATGGAAATCACCGACAGTCTTTAAACATCATTACCTTAAAGTCCTTGGCATCTTTAAATTTTTCTGCAGTAGCAGCGGGAAACATTGTTTCTCCTGATACTGTATAGTAGTCGTAGTATAGATCCAGGTCTCCTTTCTACCTACCTCGTCCAACATGCCTCACCCTATTGCCATGCTGACTGGCGGATACTCTAGCCTTAGCCGCTAGAATCATATTGGTGGATTGTCCCTTATTTTTTTGCTAGGGACATCCACGCTATGTACTTATAATGTACTTCAGTGTTTCTACCCTTATTTTTATGCTAGGGTAGAACACAATGTGTTTTGTTATTATGTAAATATCTTTTCTGGGCTCAGCTCGTGTCGCTGCGCGAAATATCCCTTTAATCTATTATTTCTAGTGGTAAATGTACTAACACATACCAGAGAATAAATAAAATAAAGAAAAGGTCAGTACAACTGACTCGCTCACCCTCCAAGAGGGTGTCGGTATGAAACACTATGGCGAGTGAGACCACTACACGAACCGCTTGCCAATATAGAAATCTCCCACTACAAAATCCCCACAAGAGGGGAGCCGACCCACAGAGTGGGCAGCAACTACTACTACTCCATCCCATGCTGCCACTGCTGCGCCTCTGGTGGCCATCCTTTTCAGTTAGCGCACAGAGTATACACGTGCCCTTTTGTACTCTGTGTTTTTGTGCCCTTATTATTGGATTTACTCATCATGGAGCGTGCAGCCATTGCAGCAGCTAAGTTAAGTACTCAATGTTTATGCTATTTGGTTTTTTCCGTCCTTGAGTCAGTATTTGCCGTTTTTTAGGTATAAATCGAGCTCTAGGTCGGAAGCATGGCAAGCATGGTTCTGCCTCGTGGCGGGTTCATTCTTGGTCTTCCATACCCAGAACCTTCCCTTACTTTATTACGCTCTATTTTTAGTTATCCTATTTTGTTTGTAAGGGTAACAGTCTACGCGGTTTATGTCATGCATGCATGTCTTTTCACCTTACGTAGGCTTCTTCTATCCCAGACGCCTAGCCACAGCTCTTAGTATCGGCCCCGGCTAGCTTTGAGTGGTAGACTTTCTTTCGGGTTAGTCGTACACTCCTGGATTTTCTCTCCTACTATTTTGTTTTCTTTCTTTCACAGTGAATTATTTATTTTATATTATGTTTATGTTAGTGTAAAGGCGTCTGGCTTCACCTAGCCTAGGTTATGGCCCATAGGGCCCATGTGCTAACGCTCTTCAGTTCGGTTTGCTTCCCCATAGCTTCTCTCTGATCAGCCGGTTGTGTATTCTAGGCTTTATTGTTTCATTGTATCGTTGTTACCGCTCCGTGGTCACTACGTGATCACGGAGCAGCCAGACGCCTGTCCAGTCAATCTTCCCTCCTCCCGCTCTTCCATAGAGTCGGGGGGAGGTTGGTCTGCCCACGCTCGCTCCGCATACCCGAGCCTGCCTCCCTCTCCCCCAGGCGGAGGGAGTAGGGGGACGGGACAGACCCAGACTGGACTCGACCTCTCCAGCTTCTCGGTTCGGCCGGATGGCTAAGGGGGGGGGACTGGCCTTTGCCTCCCCCCTCCGTCGCTACTCCCGTCGCTCCGTTGCTAGCGCGAGTCTGTTTGCCCTCTCGCCCTTTCCCCCACCCACCTTACTGGGGCTCCTTTTCTACCGGAGCTCCGGCATCCAAGTGGAAAGATGCTAGTTCACCCCGCGGGGTGGGTGGGACTGCGGCATACAGTTGGTCTCTACTAACCTCTCCGTCGCGCTGAGGTCGCGACACGCTCCGCCACGCACTGGACTTAGTCCGGTACGTTGATATTTATAGGTTTAAGAATTAGTTTTGTTAAACTAAGTTACAGTTTATCTTAAGCTACTTTAAACCATCCCCTCCCTGCCTGCCACACCGGATCTCTCCGGGGTTATAGCCTATTCAGGCGGTAATGGAGGGGTTTATGCCAAATTTTTTCCGAGCTCCGGCATGCAGCGGAGTCTTTTAACCTTTAGCCTGTAAGTGTTACCTTTTAAGATGCTCATGTGTCTTTTCACTCACAGACCACCAACTGTGAGCATCCGGGATGACCGCCATGCTTCAAGACCCCCCCTGTGGACATGAAGTTTGCCGGTCCACATGCTCCATGCGCGACTCCGCACGGGGACCTCCAAGTCGGTATCACGAGACCTGCACCATCTGCTATGATCTGCTGAGCCAGCTCTTGGACGGGGTAAGTATTTCCAACTCCGTTAGCCAGTCCCATACTTAGTTATAGTTCTTAAGTTTTAAAAATTCTAATCTTCCTTTCTTAAACTTAAGATATTTTACAGGGGATTTCGCATCTTATAATTTTTAAGTTAAGCTGGTTAATTTAGTTTTAGTTTTAGTTTAATCTTAAAAACTAATAAATACCCTCTCTTCCAGGCTCCGGCTGTGAGGGACACCGCACTGGCAACCCTGCGGGCCTGGGTCGGCGGTTTTGGGAAGAACGCCGCCAAGGGTATGCCCTAACATTCTCGAGAAGAGGTTGGCGGTCCTGATCTTCCCCGGCGGCAAGTCAACGGGCTACGTCGACCCAGCAGAGGCGGCCCCCGACTATTGCGTTCATCCAACAACAGCTCGCTGCCTCGTTTGACTGATCCAGGCCAGGACATCTCCTCGGAAGTCGCGACGTTAGATCTAAACATTGAACCGATGGCAGGTGTGGACGACCGGGTTGGTCGAGGGGTGAGTACGTTGGACGCCCAAGGGGGGTGCCTTGGGTGCACTGGATCTTCTACTCCTGCAAACTCTCCAGCTTCCTTCCAAGGCTTTACAGTGCCGAACTTTATACTTCTCTGACGCTTCGTTAGACCTAAGGTCAAAGGACAAGCAATTAAACCTTGACTAAGACGTCGTCGTCGTCTAAAAAGACGGCGTCGGCGTCATCATCATCTCGTAAGTCTCCGGCTAAAAACCCCGGAGCAGAGAGGTCTAAACGTTCCGGTCCGGCTCCAAATCCTCTAGGAGTAGATCCTCCAGGGAGAGATCACACACTCCAGCGGAGTCAACCGTTCCATTGCCTTTGGTTCCTGTTCAGAGCCACCCATCCACCTCCGCAGCAGCTCGGGCTTTGGATTCCAACGCTGGCCTGTTGCAAACAAATGGGCGATCTGGTTGGGTGGGTCTCTAAAAACCCAGTATGGAACAGATGTTCTCCCGGTTGTCTGATAGGATCAACTCCCAGGACAACATTATCGCCGGACTGAGCCAAGCTCCGCTAGCTACTCCCCCACCCTTCGGCACAGGGGTAGCGCATTGCCAACCGTATGACTCTCTACCTCCGTTCAAGTCATGAACAAGTCCTTTGGGGAGAGTAGCCGTTCATACGCCCCCTTCCAGGACGGGCTTATTTCTATCCCGGAATGTGGAACTCGAAGGATTGAAGACTTCGAGTTCTACCCGGAAGATCTTCAAACCTCCGTTCATCGGCTACGCCAGGCTCACCGCCTCTGCCATGACACGAGACGATAAGGTACCTAAAGAGACAGTCCTCTATTCACGAGACCAGGCTCAAAGAGAATGGCTCAGGTGTTTAGAGACATGGACTGTTTCAAACACGAAAATACAGCCGTTTAGATTCCTTTCACATCTGTTTACAATGGAAGAGGGTACTCCGCTTCCTTTCTTGACAAAGATTGCTACGGTTACCATTCCAGCAGCCCAGAAGGGGGATTCGTTGCCTCAGCTGAAAGAAGCGGACCCGTACTCTCCTTACTTCCCTCAGCCGGAGAGTTGTAAGGGAAGACCTGCCCAACAAGCCTTTTTCTGCAGGCAACTCAAACCAGACTGTGCTATGGAGCAGTTTGGTGAGAAGCTGCCTAGACTTCCAGATAGCCTCATTCAGCAGAATTTGATGCCTAAGTCTAGGTTGGCCAGGTCTATCAATACCATGGCCATGACCGAGGTGGCTACCATTTCTTATGGTTCTGAGCCACTTTTTAAGCTGATCACCAAGTCACTGACTCAAACGGTGCAGTCGACATGTTCGAGTTCGCCACGGCCAGAACAAACTGTCGGAAGCATGTCCTTCAAGAAGCAACTATTCGGCATGAAACGAATAAGTTGCTTGCATCGAACATCTGGGAGCAGACCTCTTCCCAGATGCGATGGTAAAGGAGGTCCAGGCAGAGGCTACGAGGCTTAACCAAAGCCTTAAAGATCGTTGGGGGTCTTACGGCCAAGAGACGCCAAGATCAAGTTGTCAGAGGTAAGGCTCAGAAGAAACCCAGACGTTTCCAGCCTTACCAAAAGAAACAGCAACACTTTGCCCAGCCTGTTCGGCTGTCCCGTTGGTGCAGGCAGCCCAACCTTCTACCTCCAAGGCTCAATCGCAGCCTATTTATGTCATTTCCCCCCAGCCTCAACCCTCCACCTCTTACGCTCTCTCCCCAGCCTTCAATCAAGTCTTCGAGGGCCAGGCTTCTCAGAAGTATGGACCGCTCGGTAAGGGAGGCAGAGGTAAGCGATCCTTTCGTCAGAGAGATCGGGAAGGGTCCTTTAATAGAGGAAAAACACTTCAGGGGAGGCCGCGGAGGCTACCAACACCAATGAGACTTTCAGGTAGGAGGGAGGCTGTTTTCACTTCCGCACCCCGGTGGAGTTTCAGCAAATGGGCACAGAGCATTGTGTCAAAAGGCCTGGGTTGGAGTTGGGTGGCGAATCCGCCCCCACCCAGACCTTTCCGCCAACTTCCATCCAAAGAATTGACGGAGTATGCGGAGGACCTCCTTCAGAAAGGAGGCAATAGCGAGAGTCAACAGATTAAAGTTTCAAGGGCGCTTGTTCAGCGTTCCAAAGAAAGGTTCACAAAAAAGAAGGGTAATCTTAGACTTGTCCCGCTTAAAACTTAGCCATTCGCTGCGACAAGTTCAAGATGCTCACGATCTCGCAGGTGCGGACCTTACTTCCCCGTGGGGCCGTCACCACCTCTATCGATCTTACAGACGCTTACTATCATATCCCTATTGCAAGGCACTTCCGTCCGTATCTGGCGGTTCAAGATAGGAGATCAGGCATTCTCCTTCAAGGTAGTTCCTTTCGGGCTAACGTAGCACCCAGGGTGTTCCACGAAGTTTTGGCAGAAGTGGTAGTTCAACAACTAAGATCGCAAGGGATTATGGTAGTAGCGTATCTCGACGATTGGCTAATCTGGGCTCCAACAGTCGAGAATGCCACAAAGCAACACTGAAAGTATTCAGTTCCTGGAATATCTAGGCTTCAAGATAAAACAGGACCAAATCAAGACTCACTCCAGAGTCAAACTTTCAGTGGCTGGGCATTCAATGGAATCTATCCTCCCATACTCTGTCGATTCCATCAACCAAGAGGAAAGAAATAGCGAAGTCAGTAAAGCAATTTCTAAGTCACAAACTTGCGTCAAGAAGACCAGGAAAGGATTCTGGGTTCACTCCAGTTTGCATCAGTGACAAAACATCATGATGAAAGCCAAACTGAAAGACCTAACCAGAATCTGGCGCTCACGAGCAAATGTCAGGTCCAGGGACAAATTATCCTCAGTCCCTCAGATTCTACGGAATCGTCTACGCCCTTGGGCAAAAGTCAAGAACTTATCAATATCAGTACCCCTTCAGTTTTCCTCCTCCGGGGATTATTACCATCCACACAGACGCTTCGTTAAGCGGTTTGGGGAGGATATTCTCAGTTCAAGAAGGTTCAGGGAACTTGGTCACCTCAGTTCCGTCAGTTTCCACATAAACGTACTGGAAGCAATGGCAGTGTTTCTTGACTCTAAAAAGGTTACGTCCGCCAAAGAACTCCCACATAAAGCTAGTCTTAGACAGCGCAGTGGTAGTCCATTGTATAAACAGGGGAGGCTCCAAATCACGTCATCTAAATCATGTCATGGTAGCCATCTTCTCCCTGGCGGACAAGTTCAGTTGGCACCTCTCCTCCACCCATATAGCCTGAGTGAGAAACGTCATAGCAGATGCTCTATCCCGATCAGTGCCTCTGGAGTCGGAATGGTCACTGGACAGCAGTTCGTTCCAGTGGATTCTTCAGAGAGTTCCAGGCCTACAAGTGGATCTCTTCGCATCCCTCAAGCGAACCACAAACTCCCATGTTATGTGGCCCCCAACCTGACCCTCTGGCCGGCCCTAGTGCCACGGACAGCCCTGGCCCTAGACTGGAACAACTGGGAGAAGATTTATGTCTTCCCTCCAGTGAATCTTCTCCTGAAGGTACTGAACAAACTCAGGACATTCAAGGGTCAAGTGGCTCTAGTAGCCCCAGACTGGCCGAAGAGCAATTGGTACCCTCTAATTCTGGAACTGGGTCTTCGCCCTCTTCGAATTCCCAGTCCCAGGCTCTCCCAGTCAGTGCAAACGAAGACTGTGTTCGCTTCCTCAGGAATTCTCAAAACCCTAACTTTATGGATTTCATGAAGTTTGCAGCTAAAAGAGATGCGAATATTGATCCTCAAAATATTCTCTTCTTGGAATCTGATAAAAGAGATTCACACTTTGAGACAGTATGATGCTGCTGTCAAAAAGTTTAGCAACCTTCCTAGAGAATCAGATATTAGAATCATGACAATCAATTCAGCTATATCCTTTTTGGTTTTTCAGATCTTATTTGAAAAAGGCTTAGCAGCTAGCACCATTACGACAACAAGTCAGCCTTGAAAAGATTTTTCAATTTGGTTTCAACATAGACTTGACAGACTCCTACTTCTCGTCTATTCCCAAGGCTTGTGCTAGACTTAGACCTTCTGTAAGGCCTACGTCAGTATCATGGTTCTTAAATGATGTTCTAAAGCTGGCTTCAGAAACTGATAATGACACATGTTCATTTATAATGCTCTTAAGAAAAAACTCTATTTTTATTAAGCTTGGCCTCAGGAGCTAGAATTTCAGAACTGTCGGCATTATCCAGGGTATCCGGATCTATTCAATTTCTTCCCACAGGGGAAGTGCTACTTTCTCCGGAACGTAGTTTTATAGCAAAGAATGAAGATCCTTTGATGAGGTGGGAACCATGGAAGGTTGTACCCCTTCCACAAGATATATCTCTTTGCCCAGTATCGACCTTACGAGCCTTTCTGTCCAGGACCTCCTCATCCTCATCAGGTCCCTCTCTTTAAGAGAGGAAAAAGGTGGTACTATATCATTAAAGGCATCAGGCAGCAGATCCATGTACTTTATTAAGCAAGCCAATCCTGACTCTTTCCCAAAAGCACATGATGTCAGGGCGCAGTAGCCACCTCAATTAACTATTTCCAACATATGAATTTCGATGAGTTGAAAAATAAAAAATACTGGATGGAAATCGCCGACAGTATTTAAGCATCATTACTTAAAGTCCTTGGAAGCTCTGAAATTTTCAGCAGTTGCGCGGGGGTAACATAGTTTCCCCCGACTCTGCTTAATCTTTAGTAGAAGATCCAGTCCTCCTTTCTACCTGCTCACCCAACAGTTCGTCTATACCTGTCATGTTCATCTACGTTTACCTGAGTCTTAGCTGTATTATGATGATATAGTGGGTGTCCCTTATTTTTTGCTAGGGTCACTCACAATTGATTGTATATTATTGATCTCTTTGATGTGATCCCCTTATTTTTATGCTAGGGACACATCTTATTTACAATGGTTACGGGTTTTGTATATTAAGTCATATACATTCCCTTACCTATATTATTATTATTGAAGTTTGTTCTGCTTCAAGTTATTGTTATAATTGCTTTGAGTTCTTTGTACATATCTATACACAGATACTGATTTCAACATATATTCCATGTAAGCCCTGTATATATGTAAAATTTTAAGTTATTTTTAAGAAATATTATTAGCATTAAGTTTAATTTAAGTAATATTTCTGTTTTGTATCATTGTGTATATGTATATTTATTAGCAATTATATTCCTTCATTTTATGTTATCTTTTATTTGAGACCCCTTTTTGTTTATTTATTTTTCTTTACAATCTTGTGCTATTTCTCTAGTACGATTTCGCGCAGCGACACGAGCTGAGCCCAGAAAAGGGATTTTGACGTAAGGAAAAATCTATTTCTGGGCGATTGGCTCGTGTCGCCAGCGAAATCCCGCCCTACCCATCCCATCGCTCAGATTGTCTGCTAACTTCAGGATGGCCACCAGAGGCGCAGCAGTCGGCAGCATGGGATGGAGTAGTAGTAGTTGCTGCCCACTCTGTGGGTCGGCTCCCCTCTTGTGGGGATTTTGTAGTGGGAGATTTCTATTGGCAAGCGGTTCGTGGTAGTGGTCTCACTCGCCATAGTGTTCATACGACACCCTCTTGGAGGGTGAGCGAGTCAGTTGTACTGACCTTTTCTTTATTTTTATTTATTCTCTGGTATGTGTTAGTACATTTACCCTAGAAATAATAGATTAAAGGATATTTCGCTGGCGACACGAGCCAATCGCCAGAAATAGAGTTTTCCTTACGTCAAAACGCCCTTAATTAAGTGAATCAATTTTTGTTATTTTGCCATTACATTACTGTGGTATTACTATGTCTAATATAAGTTAAATTTTTAAGTACTTATATTGATTGCTTTCTTTATCATGTCATTGTTTTTTAGGATAGTTAGCTTTAAGTACTTTGTTTGTATACTGTAATGTCCCTGGATTCACTTATATTATATATCTCTTTTTTACAACTGATTTCATTTGTTCGTACCTTATTCCCATCTTGTCTGTTTTTCTCTGGTACACTTTCATAGGCCGACACGAGCTGAGCCCAGAAAGGGATTTTGACCGTAGGAAAAATTCTATTTCTGGGTGATTGGCTCGTGTCGCCCTATGAAACCCACCCTGTCTTCTTTTACCCTTTTACCCTGCAGGACAAGATGTTCATAGATTAAGGATGACCGCTAGGGGCGCTGCTGTCCGTGGCGTCAGTAGTAGTAGTATAGCGCCGCATCACCCTTTCGTATCAGCTCTCTCTGTTGGGGATTTTATGTTGGAAGGTCTAAATGGTGAATGACTCGTGGTAGTGATCCACTTTGCCTATATTCCCATACCAACCACTTCTTTTTATAAGAGTGAGCGAGTCAGTTTTACGGACATTTCTTAATTTTGTTTTTCTCTGGTAATTTTAGATTAATTTTGCCTAGAAAGAATGATATTAAGGATACTTTCATAGGGCGACACGAGCCATCACCAGAAATAGATTTTTGTTTCCTACGTCAAAATCCCTTTTATGTGTTAATGCAAGTGTGATTAGGAACTTCTACTATCCACCTAGAGACTTCCAATTTGTTGCAAAATGAAGCTAAATGATTTATTATTACTAGAATATAAGAGTTTTAGATTACAATTGCGTTTTTTACCATTTCGGTAGAGTCAAAGTTGACAGAAGGTTGAAATTTTGGCACTTATTGTTATTTAAATGAAAATATTTCAAAACTGATAAAAGCTACAACCATGAGTTGTTTTTAGTTGTATTCGACATGAAATTGAGCACATTTTCATATATACGTAATACTCCATGTAACGGCTAATTTAAAATGGTGCAAAAATGTCAAAGTGACGATATAATTTCTGAGATGTGTCGCTGATCCTTTTTGGTGCGAGTAGAAAGAAATTCGCACTTGCGCGCCTGGGTAACGATTGTAAACAAAACAACGCCTTGATCCGTGAGCTCCCAGCATCGCCCAAGGCGCGTGATTCAAAGTTTTCGCCTAGTAGGCCTATACCTATTTTTCCGCAAATTTTTTAAAAAAAACTTTTTTCTTTTTTTATATCGACGTATATATGTCCAATCGGCACCCAACAGACAATTTATATCGACGTTTAATACGTCCAATCGGCGTTAAAGGGTTAATAAGATTAGATGATATCACATAATAACTAATAATTCTCTCTCTCTTACAAAGATGTATGCTTTTTGTATGATAAATGAGTTACTAATTTTCAAATATTAATATTAATGTAACGAGCGATCACTTCAATAAAGAAAATACTACAGTGAATTAGTAAGATTTTAGTTTCTCTCTCTCTCTCTCTCTCTCTCTTACTGAGATGAGAGATTTTTATGGTACATGTATGTATATATGTTTATTAATATTTTCATATGATAATGATAATGATTATGATGATAATAATAATAATAATAATAATAATAATAATAATAATAATAATAATAATAATAATAATACTGTTAAAAAGAATGGCAGAATTAAGCGAGTTGATTTTAATATATGTTTTTTCTATTTTCCTTACAATTTTCTCTTCTCAGGCTCATCGATGTTTTCTGAGTAAACTGACCAATATTCATATTGGGAATTTTCAAAATCATAAATGCTGAAGGTAATCTTTTATTGGAACAGGATATCAGGTCCAGGTCAGCAGGGGTCGTCGTCAGTGCTGGTATTATTCCGTAGGCGTAGATCATTCGGTGCCGGGTTCGTCTTCGGTTTAAGGGCTGGTATTGGTGCTGGTATAGCTGGTTTTATCTGGTATTACGTAACGTTTCGACCTTCTCGCAGGTCATCCTCGGCACGAGTCGTTTGAAGAGACTGTAGCAAGGAAGTCTGTGGGGCGGTATTTATAGCGGCTCGGACCTAGAGTTGCATTCTCATTGGTCGGGCCGGTCTTGGACGAAGTCGTGGATCTCGCCTCGAAGGTCTCGGGGATTCTCTCGTGCAACGCCACAGTAGTGTGCCTGGGGATGAACGACAGGAATTCCGTCCCGTAGCAGGAATCCTGTCATCCCGTGGGGGCTCCTGATCATCTGGTATTGTCGGGTGGTCATTCGCTGCTCTCCGGGCGGCGGCGGTGGGAAGGAGAAAACGTTTCTTTGGGTGATGTTAAGATTTGGTTTCTCCTTGCCTATATGGAGGGCTTCTAAGAGGCGCAGACGTCGGGGATCCGTTGTCTGGTCTATTATTTCGTATATTAAGGAATAATATCATTTCTCTTTATCCGTTTGTATGAGCATCCCTCTGCGTGGTTGAAGATGGCTCTTCTTGATCGTGGCAGGAGATTCGCTTGGAGAAACGCATGGAGGTCATACCGACGTATTTGCCCGAGGCATCCTCGGACGGGCATGTGTAACGGTAGACCACACTCGTCTTCTTCAAGGGATCCTGCAAGGGCGCCGAAGGGTTGTTTCTCATCACCAGACTGCTCGTCTCTTCGTTTATAATAAATAATTAACTTAATATTTTTGTCTGGGTGGTCGGCGGGGCTGACGTTTTCGTCGATGATCTTTTTGAGGGCTTGTTCGTCCCTCCTTGTACCTCCGGTGGAAGTGTCCCTTGTAGAACAGCTTGATGGGCTCTGCAAAATTGGGGCGGGGTTCCTGGTGGTACCAGGCTTCCATATTTTTCCTTATAGATTCATCAACAGCACGATTGGTGTGTCCGTTGTCAATGAGGACCTGGGCGGCGCGCGTCCAACTCACTGTGTGTATCATTCCAGGAGGAGCAGTGTGAGAGGGCCCTCCTGACGAAGGCGCTGATTGGTGGAGCGCTTATACCTCTCAGGGCACTCGCTCTCACCGTTCATGCACATACCCAGGTTCCTAGGCTTCGTGTACACCTTCGTGCTGAATTCGGAATCTCGCTGTTCGACAAGAACGTCAAAGGAAGGGGAGGCGGGCGGTCTTTTGCAATGTCGACTCGTGAAGGGTGAGGTCAGCTGTGGTCGTGGAATGCACGTCGCAGCTGCTCTATCTCATCCTGGAGTCAGCGCAGACGAAGGTGTCATCAATGTAGCGCACGTACATCCTCGGTTTGTTGGAATTCTGGAAGACCCTCTCTTCGACGGTACCCATATAGAAATTGGCGAAAAGGACCCCAAGGGGAGATCCCATCGCCACGCCGTCTATCTGGGTGTACATATAGCTGGTGTGATCAGCAAAAGGGGCCTTCTTAGTACAGATTTCCAGCAGGGCTCGAAGGGCATGCTCTGGGATGTTTAAGGATGGAGTGCCGGGGTGGGTCCCTGTAAACTCTGTCCAAGATCATTTGTATGGTCTCGTCTACGGGGACGTTTGGTAAAGAGGGACTCAACATCCATCGAAGCAATGCATTCGAAGGGGCGTTGCTCGTAGGGCTTCCAAGAACTCGGCCGACGACTTCAAGCTGTGCCTATCTGGGACGTACGGGTTAAGATGGTGTTGAGTTTCTTGGCCAACAGGTACGTAGGGGCATGGATCTGGCTGATTATGGGGCGAAGGGGGTTCCCTTGCTTATGGGTCTTAACATTCCCATAGATGTAGCCTAAGTCATGGTCACCCGTTATGGTGGCAAATGCAGGGCGTTAGAGGCGGCGTTGACTGTCTCAATAATCCGGTTTGGCCTCTCGCTTGATGTCGTCGACGGGGGTTCTTGGTAATTCTGCGAAATTTCGTGGGGTCCGCCAGGATTTCTTCAATCTTCCGGCGGTATTCCTCAGTCTGGATAAGGACGAAAGCAGCAGTTTTATCGGCCCTGCGTACAGTTGACGTCCTCTACGCTTCTTCCTTAACTGCTTCGCTGCTTCCTCAGGTCACGGCTGATGATACCACTGCGGTAGTCTCCACGGTCAGTGAGGGCCTCAGCAAGCAGAAGGGGTTGAAGGGCGTCAGTCGTCCGCAGGTTCCCAAGGTCTTCTTGCTTCTGGATACCATCGAGGAGATATTCAATTTCCAAGCGTTTATCCATCGGCCTCGGCTGCGTGATGAGTGGCAGTTGAGGCCCATCCGCAGGATCTTGTCTTCGTCAGGTGTTGGGACGGGGCTTGTAAGGTTGATGTACTCGTCTCGCCCTTGTGGGAGGCGTATCTTACTCCGTTGAGGTAAGATGAGTTTCTTGGTTATGGTCCTGTTCCTTTTCTCAGCATCTTTTTTCCTCCGGCGGCGAAGGCAGTCAGTGATGTGTTCGTGTTGTCCACGCCCTTGGGGGTTGTCTATTGCGCCATTTTTTTCTTCTGAGGCACGAGGGGGGGCTGCAACAGGGTCGCTACGACGCGGAGGTCATCCACTTGGAGTAGTGCTGTCCTTTTCCTCGACGAGTGCGGTCCTCTCTGTTCCTTGGCATGCAGTTGCCGTTGCAGCAGGGTCCTCCTAAAGCTCCTCGTGCATGATTCTCGCTGGGCGGTTAGGGTCATGTAGCCGGAAGAATGTGTATTTTGGTAGAAGACCCCCCTCTTTTAGGCAAATACTGTTAAAAAGAATGGTAGAATTAAGCGAGTTGATTTTATATATTGTTTTTTCTATTTTCCTTACAATTCGCTTCTCAGGCTCAGCGATGTTTCTGAGTAACTGACCAATATTCATATTGGGAATTTTCAAAAATCATAAATGCTGAAGGTAATCTTTTATTGGAACAGGAATATCAGGTCAGGTCAAGCAGGGTCGTCGTCAGTGCTGGTATTATTCCGTAGGCGTAGATCAGTTCGGTGCCGGGTTCGTCTTCGGTTTAAGGGCTGGTATTGGTGCTGGTATACGTAGCTGGTTTATCTGGTATTAACGTAACGTTTCGACCTTCTCGCAGGTCATCCTCGGACGAGTCGTTTGAAGAGACTGTAGCAAGGAAGTCTGTGGGGCGGTATTTATAGCTGGCTCGGACCTAGAGTTTTGCATTCTCATTGTCGGGCCGGTCTTGGACGAAGTCGTGGATCTCGCCTCGAAGGTCTCGGGGATTCTCTCGTGCGAGCTCCGCAGTAGTGTGCCTGGGATGAACGACAGGATTCCGTCCGTAGCATCACCCAAGAAACGTTTCTCCTTCCCCCCACCGCCGCCCGGAGAGCAGCGAACGACCACCCGACAATACCAGATGATCAGGAGCCCCCCCACGGGATGACAGGATTCCTGCTACGGACGGAATTCCTGTCGTTCATCCCCAGGCACGTAATACCAGATAAACCAGCTATACCAGCACCAATACCAGCCCTTAAACCGAAGACGAACCCGGCACCGAACTGATCTACGCCTACGGAATAATACCGGCACTGACGACGACCCCTGCTTTGACCTGGACCTGATATCCTGTTCCAATAAAAGATTACCTTCAGGCATTTATGGTTTTTTTTGAAAATTCCCCAATATGAATATTGGTCAGTTACTCAGAAACATCGCTGAGCCTGAGAAGCGAATTGTAAGGAAAATAGAAAAAACAATATATAAAATCAACTCGCTTAATTCTGCCATTCTTTTTAACAGTATTTATTATAATGTAATTACAAAAATCATATGTGAATATTTTACAAATACTATGATAATCTCTCTCTCTCTCATCCTCCTCCTCTCTCTCTCGGTCTCTCTCTCTCTCTCTCTCTCTCTCCTCTCTCTCTCTCTCTTACAGAGATGGAATGTTTTTTTTTGGATGATGATTTACAAATTTTCAAATATTAATTTTAATGTAAACAGCAAATAATAATAAATTCATTAAAGACAAATACTAAAGTGAATTAGCAAGATTTTAGTTTATAAATAAAAAGAATTATGTAAGAATTTAAGAAAATGCATTTTACCCCGCGTCTTGTTTTTGAACACGTAGCCAACTGAGTTGGCTAGGGTCCAACAACTGTCAAAACAGGAGGGGGAGTGTGTGTTGCCATCTAAGGATCATGTAAATTCTCTCTCTCTCTCTCTCTCTCTCTCTCTCTCTCTTTTACTGAGATGAGATAATTTCTATGGTACATGTGTATGTTTATTAATATTTTTGCATAATAATAATAGTAATATAACTAATTTCAAAATTCATATGTGATAGTATTATAAAGAAGTACAATAATCTATCCATTTCACTCTTTTAAATAAGGATAATGCCCCCCCCCCCTCTCTCTCTCTCTCTCTCTCTCTCTCTCTCTCTCTCTCTCTCTCTCTCTCTTTTCTCCTTTTGCCACACGAGGATACTAGTATGTCCTAGTGGTAACTCTCGCCCTCTGTTTGGCCTGGAAGTGTATGTATAAGTATATCTTTAAGGACATTACTACATTTTATGGTAAAATAATAATACACAGTACTAGTTTACAAATAATATTAAGTTTAATGAAATTAAGGGGGCCGGCCGGAACCCCTATATATGGTGGTATAGGGCGAAAAATGCAAAGTCATGAAAAAATTCATGGAGCTTCATATGGCAATTGAGAATACGTATACGAAATATTTCGTCAAAATTCCTCTTACTTTCGTAGTTACAGGGTAATTAGTAAACATAACTCAATAAGCCTAAAACATTCATCCGTACAAGAAAATGCAATATTTCTTCTGGTATCGTAAATTTTGATAATTATTGGCAAAGAAATTGTGAGAAATGGCATCTGTAGAGATTCCGTGGCTTGCATAAGCGAGTATCTGGTTCAATCATGAATCAGTTGGACCATAGACTTCACGTAGATTAGACGTTAGAGTTTCACCTTGTGACATTCGCTTGCTTTTACGTATGTTTATGTATGTTTCGGCAAGAAGTTCATCATGCCAATGAGGAAAAGACAAGGAAAATATCTCGCTAACATACAGACGAAGAAAAATCGCTCAAGTATTATTACAGAATATCATAATATACGTGTAGTTAGTGAAGAGAGAGGGGAGGGTTGCTTAGCAACGACCCCTTCTTGCCTGACAGCACATGTCACACTGTGCCCAAGGCTACGATCTTTGAGCAAAGAGATCTTCATTTATGATAAATAACATAGTTTTGGTTTTTTTAATACCCAAAATGGAATATGAATTCATAATAATCATGATTTATCAAATTGTCTTGTAAAAAGAGAGTACACCTTCGAGTCTCACCTCTGACATTCTGTGGCATTTACGTTTGTTTATCTTTGTTTCGGCAAGAATGTCATCATGCCAAAGAGGAAAATACAAGGAAAACAAAACATCTTGCTAACATACAGAAGAAAATTCGCTGTAATAAGCCGAGTTAGTGAAGGGGAGAGAGGGGGTTACGTAGGAAGGAGTGCCCCATCTTGCCTCAAGCAGCGCCCCAGGCTACGATATATGAGCAAAGGGATCATCATTTATGATTAAATTTATGATAAATAAAATAGTATTGGTTTATTAATACAAAAAAGAAATATACATTCATAATAATCATTATTTATTAACATTGTCTTTATAGAAATATGAAGGTAAACTTTGAACGCCCATATCTCAAAACTATACTTATTGACTTTCAAAATCTATCTCCTCACTTAATTTTAAAGCTATAACATTGGAATTTGGTATATAACTCAGAAAGACATTATAGAACAATCAAATAGAGCCCTTTTTTCCAATTTTTGTTTTGTCTTTTTTTTTTTTTTTTTCTCGTGATTTATAGGGTTTATTTTTTTACCATATTGAAAATTCATATCTAGCAAAAAAAATGACTTTTAGAAAAAAAACTCTCCATTTGATTGGAGGTCTACATCAGGTCTATATATGGTAGTAATCCCAGATCTTAATATTAAATATCAAGGAGGAGATAGAATTTGAAAAATGGTTATTTTCGGGATAAATTGCCCTGGCGTCACAAAACCGAAGGTCAGAGGCGAAAATCATATGCGGTTTGGAGATGTCCCAAGTCACCTTATTAAGTGGTATGAATGTCAAAGTCCTCTCGTTAAAAAACGGCATTAGCCGGCCGGCCCCCTTAAACAGTAACAATAACATATCTCTCTCTCTCATCTCTCTCTTACGTATGTTTTATTTGTTTTTGTAGTGTAAATAAATGATTTACCTTATAACTAATTTTCAAATATTAATAAGATTAATTAAAAATAGCGATTCCCAGTCTTTTTATCCACTTGGAGGAAGTTGGGTGGGGGAGTAAATGACAGTTTGATATACGAATTGGTGTAGGGGAGGAAGGAGTCGGAGTCTAGGAGTCATTCTCTCTCTCTCTCTCTCTCTCTCTCTCTCTCTCTCTCTCTCTCAGAACTAATTCATAATTCCACTCTTGATGGTCAGATATATGATGTTGCCATTCACTGGTCTCTCTCTCTCTCTCTCTGTTAATTGCTGTAGGTATATATTTTTAATGGTAAAATGTTTAAGATGACTTTGAAATGATATTAATAATATAACCTCAAAGATTAATGCAGTAATAGGCTAGAATGAGAGAGGAAAAGTCATCTTTTCAAAAATACTTATGTTTTCTCCATCTCTTTCTCTTATCTTCCAGTTACATAATTTTAAAAAGCAAAAGAGAATGATAAAAGTATCTTTAGTAACATTATAATCATTGCTGCAACGCTATACCCATAAACACCTGAACGAAAATTTGATTTGCTACAATTGTCAAACCAAATCTGATAACAACATTTTGCTTGCATTTCAGCCATCGTACGATAGTAGAATCTCTACAAGTGTAATGCTGCTGAAGTAGCCATTACTTTTAATAAAGTATACATACAGTATTATTGGATACAACAAAGTAAAGGCTAACTTCTTGAAAGAGCCAAGGAAAAGATACATATTCATTATGTTTGCATTTTATGAGGCGGTCTCAGCACTTAGGCTAAGCTACCGATAACTAGACAATGGTAAGATAAACCCTACCCGATAACAACGGTAACTGGGGGGCTGCCTGTAATGGATAAAAAATTATTACTCTAATAACAAAAAAAGCATGACAACTCAAATTTGTGTGTGAGATGGTGAACTGCATATACAAAATCAAACACTATACAGAGTAACTTGGTCTGTCATTAAAGACACTGAACCCTGATGCATACTCAGCAAGGAGGAACTATTAGTAATCTTCTACTGCAGAGTGCTTGGAGGATTACACAAGAGCACAAATAGCTTATTTATGGTAATTGGTTTGTGGTGAAACATGCAGAATTTCCTTTTTTTGTGATACTGAATATAATTCTACTGAATAGAGAATTAAGATAAAACAGACAAACTAAATTCACACTTCATATATGAAACAAATGTAATTCACCTGTAAGCATGCTTTCATTAACGATGGCGTTGCCAGATATCAAAACAGCATCACAGGCCATGATGCAGCCATTTGGAGGAATAACAACAACATCCCCAGGGACCAAATCTACAGTGCTCGTCTGTGCTTCCACTGGAAGGAAAACAAAGAATATACAATAACATAGAAATATCTTTTTAAACAAATCCATTAGATGTACTTCTAACTTGCCCATTTGAGCAAATGAAATCAGGCACCTAAGTTCATCTCATTTTGTATGAGTGAGCTAATCCCAGGTCTCAGGTAGCCAATACTTATAAGTTAGAAAAGCAATTCATGCAGTAAGTACTGAGCTGCTGAAAACCCGAGCGTGACTGACTGGTACCTGTATAGTCTACTTGAAAACTCCTTTGAATTGATTGTATACATCAGAATTTATCTTTCAAATTCTGGTTACTGGTTATATTCTTAATTTTCAAACCAACTCCATTAATAAAGATGCTCTGTAGAGTTACACCTCAAAACAATTCATGTCAGTTTATTCTGTAAGAATGACTTATCTTGGTTTTGCTGGTGAAGCAAAGATATAAAAGGAGTTGCCTCTTGCAACAGACACCGTAACATGAAAAAGTAGCTCTTACAAAATTTGTTTTTACAATATCCAGCTTCCACTTCAAACTTGCCAAAGAATGCTGCATGTTGAGCCTTGTGCTGCCAGAGCGTATTCCTTGGGGCAATTACAGTTACAAAGGAGCACTACCATAGGATATACCTTGGAACAATTACAGTAAAAAAGGAAAGTACTTATCCCTTCAGTGTGGTGCAAAAATTAACAGACTTTAGGACTGATTATGTCACAAAAGGATAAATGAAACTATGGATAAATAATGAAGGTTACAGAGTTGGGAATCTTGCCTAAAGCAAGGACCCCTTGTTCCACTGCTATCAAAATACCCAAAAACTAAGTGTCTCTCCACCTTTGCGTCAAAACCTGAGCAACTATGGGGTCACAAACTTTGTATAGCACCTCTACAAGCCAGCAATAAAAATGCATTGGTATAAAATTATATATAAAAAGTTGAAAAATCAAGTGGCTAATCTCATGGTAAAGTATAATGACTAGTGTTGCTTTTCCTTTAGTTAAAATCCCAGGTGCCCCTTTGGACAAGAAAACCTTTGGTTCTTCGAAGATACACGACATATTCTAACACAACAAAAATGGTCCTCTTGGTTCAAGGCATGGTACTTCAGTGACAGAACATGAAAATTTCAGCCTCAAAGGATACATCTACTTGCTTCATTCCTTGGTATGCAAAACCTTCCTCCAGAAACTGTATGGGTAACTCCTCAAAGGCACAAAGCTAACATCACCACAGTGACACTGATGAATCTAAAATAAATCCTTGAAGATTCTTTATAAGTACAAACTTATAAACTTCTATGAATGAGACTAAAAACTGGTAATAGTCAACACACTATATGTGTACGTACTTAGGTTCCAACTTCTTTTCTGACTTCTGTGAGTCAGTTGATAATGCCACTGCCTTGCATTGAAAATGTTCTGGGTTGGATAATGATTTTAGGTGAAAATTTACAGGTACAGGCAGTCCCTGGTTATCGGCAGGGTTCCTTTCTTGGCGGGGTGCTGATAAGGGAAAACCGCTATTAACCGAAATTTAGTGATTTATGGTACCATTATCTGGTTAATGGCACCTCAGTTAGGTATGTTATGACACCATAACTCTATTATCGGTGCCTTATGGCGCTGATAATCAAAACTCGGCATGTTATGGCGCCATAAATCGTGCTGATTTTATGGCACTAGACAAGCGTCATAAAACCAAATTGCCATTAACTGAGTCCTCTGATAACCAGGGACTGCCTATATAGATGCAACATTGATCAAATCAAAGCTCCTTCACTATATCAACTGCAGGTTAAATTCGTTTGCCTGATAAAGGGTAAGGGTAGCTTTCTGCATGGCTTGGAGACACGCTTGACAGCCTCTGAGTTAGACACTTCCAGATTCCTCCAAGGATAAAAGGTTTCATATAATGAGATTGTTATCTAATCTGCAGCTTTCAGTTGGCACAGGAGCTTTTCCAACAAGGAAAGCAACCAAGAAAATCTGTAAGAAGTATTATGAGATTAGTAACTCTCTCATTGCAGCCATGGAGGAGCTACCCAGGTCAACAATAGATTCTTGGAAACCCAGACCTTGTCGTGCTCAATGGTAAGATGTAGACTTTGAGGTTGTCCTAAGGCTGTATTTCTGTCTGAAGCTCTTGAGTTTGGTGGCAGGGAGATCATTGTTGGGAACCTTAGATTGAAGCTGGTCATGGAAAGTGCACTAATGACCTCATCAACCACTACCTCTTCCAGGACTTTCTTACTGATGGGTGGAAGGGCAGGCAAAATGAACCTGGCTGAAAGGTGGCCACCCTGAAATGATGTCTGCTGTCCAAATATGTAGTCCATTTTGGTTGCTAGGCTGGAATGACTGCTTCCTGAAAGCAGTCTAGCTTCCCTGGTTGCAGCCACAGACAACTTCTCCCTCAGTTCTTAAACTAGGAACTCTTTTAACAGCAATATGCCCTGTAGGTCTGCAGAGGGAGAGGAGTGAAAGAGAGGTCCTGAAGTCTGCATCACTCTCATTCAACTTTCATTAGTGAGCATTGAGACAAATGTGGAGGAGAGATGCCTTACTAAGCAACAGGAAGGATCATACAGTGCTTTAAACAAATACTCTTGGGGATGAGAGGGGAAAGGAATGGTAATAGGATGAGAAATTTTCCAAGGCGCAAGACATCTGAAGAAGGTAAGACATTGGTGTGAGAAGTGGTAGTGTTAAAATTATCCTTTACCAGCAAGCAGTTTTCAGCATTCACTGTCAATGGATGTATTACTAGAAAAGAATCTGAAATAAATATCCTAAAGAATGCTGAAACAAAAACATAAGGGTAAAATACTCACAGAAAACCATACTTGAAACAGCAGATAAACTGCTTCCCTACTATATAACACACAAAAAAAGGAATAAAAATGTCAGTAATGATAAAAATGAGAGAGTACAGCTGAGAAATTAAAAATTCATGTAAGAAAATGGAAGGCAAAATGGTTACAATTTCCACAAAACAACCTGGGGGAGTAATTCTAGTTCTAAACACTATGGAGTCACATACTACTGGAATAAAGAGTAATAAGCGTCATGTGAAGAACTGCCTGATTGAAATTTTTCAGGCAAGGTTGATGCCAAAAATGATCCAAATTAAGAACCAAGTAAACTACAGATAAAACAGAGATAAAAAGAATTTGTTACTAATATACATACTGATATAAAGCTCAATGAAAATTTAAATAAAAAATATAAAATAAAAAATACATAAAAAATTTGCAATGATCCAGTTTCTGCAAAAAACATCTTCACATAATATCTAAAATCCTTATTTTTGTATTCAAATCTTATTAATAATTCCAATTTTATTCATAATTCCTTCCAAGATGAATCTAAAAATGCTGCTACTATTTCATATCAACTCCCACTCCTCATTTTGGTTCCCAGAGAGGAAGCAATCTTGTAAGTTCCCTAAGACTGTGACATTCGGCCAGCAAATATTTAACTATTGGGATCCATACAATCCTCACATTAGAGCGAGACATCACCAGCCATAAAAAAATATGATATTTTTATAGTAAAGTAAGGTTTCACATATACTTACCAAACAATTACAAAGCTGTAAGCGTTCTTACCTGGCAGTTGAAAATTCAAATTATTTGACGGTGATGGCGCTGCCATCGCTAGAGTAGGTGATAAGGGACCCACCCACTTTCGGGAATACCCAGTACTGCTGAGCTAACTGTCGGCAATATATTGAGCTGAAAAGTCCATCTGTGGGGAGGAGGGAGGGCTCTGATTATGTAATTGTTTGGTAAGTACATGTGAATCTTTACTTTATATTATAAAAATATAATTTTCACCTAAGTAACATACCAAACAATTACAAAACCAATTCCACGTTCCAAGGAAGGTGGGTAAATGGACAGCTATTGTTTTCAGTCTTAAAAAAAAAGTGATTGTCTTAGAAAACAATAATGGGCTCACATTACAAAATGTTTGCAGTACCTTACCTGGTGAGAGCGCAGCTGTAGGTGAATACTGCCTCTGGACGGCAGTCTTATCACAGTAGGAGACGTAGCAGTAATGGCCAGGTTCGTCCCTACTAATGTGGGATATTTTAATTATGGAGGTTAACCAATGGTTAACAAAAATAAACACTTTGCCCTTGCCCTGGGCAAAGACCAGACAACCAATCCAAAGAACCGTCATCTACACTAAAAATGAAAAAACTACGACTCTAACCATAAAAAACTGGAGGGTACTCCGGTACATTGTACTCCCAGACTTCTCAAAAAACTCAACAACCTTAAAAAAAAATACAAGGCGAGGAGATAGTAGAGGGAAAGAAGTCCCCCTATGCTTCCTCTCCCAACACCATGCCAGCTATAAACAATGGCCCCACCTTATTACAATTCTCAAAAACAGATTCTATATCCTTAAGATGCAAACACTGATTTCGATCTCCAGAATGTCGTTTGCAGAATGGAGGATACTGACATATTGTGTCTAGAAGCTAATGAAAATGCCACTGCTGAAATTTATTGAGCTTTCACCTTCAAAACATTAAGAACTTTGTCTTAGACTTGAGCATGAGCCTCCAGAATTAGTCATCGTCTCTCGTTTGAGCTTCCTCTGAAGTTCCTCATTCTATGAAGATAATATCTAATGGCCCTAACTGGACACAACGTTCACTCTCCTTCTGGGCCCAATATGTCCATCAGGTTCTTTATCGCAAAAGAGTAAGGCCATGGCTTTGATGGGTCCTCATTCTTAGCCAGAAAACCAAAGAGCAAACTGCATTGTCTTGAGCAAATCCAATCTTCTTCCTAATAGCTTGGATTTCACTCACTCTCCCAGCTGTTGCTAAGGCTACTAAGAACTAAGTCTTTTCGTACGATTCTTCAGGGAGAAGACTGTATCGGTTAAAAATGCAGACTGGATAACCACCTTAATACAATGTATTACATGTAAGTCTTTCAAGCATACTAAGAGTAAGGAATTTGTGCATGCCAAATGTCTTATTGTTTTGATTAAAAGGTATGACTTGGTAGACTTCTCAAGTGGAATATTTAAAAAAATATATTTATTTTCAAGTTAATATAAAAACCATATTTGACATCACATTTTCTTTTCATTACTGAGAATTTCACACATTTTCTTTTCATTACTAAGAATTATTCTAACTAAAACGAAGGATATATGGTATAATTTTTGCTGTCTTCAAGTTGTAAACAAATGTGGCCGCACAGTGAAGTAATGGTAGCTGAATGAAGCCAACCAGGGGAGTTCCCAAACCATAGAATGCCGGCTTTAAGAGGTTGAATTATATAGCTTTTCTTTGCAAAGTATATTAAAGCCTTATTAATGGTTTTAGCCATAGATTTCAAGGTTTTCAAAACCTAGGCTAGGCTAGATTATTGGCACTGAATAGCCTTTCCCTTGGCCACCATGGCAATGATTTTACTTTCATTTTATGTTTTTTTTCTCTCTCTCTTCATGTTGTCGTTGTAACTCCGAGTTTTCGTAAAACGAGTGTTGTTAAATGAGGAGTACCTGTATTCCTATCTAAACCTGAATAATGAACCCTGAATCAAATACAGGCAGTCCCTGGTTATCGGCGGACTTGGTTATCAGCGATCCAGTTTTATGGGGGTTGCCTAGTGCCATAAAATCAGTGATTTATGGCACCATAACGGTATAAATTCCGGTTATCGGCAACATAAGGGTGCTTATGGCGCCAATAATTGGTTATCAGCGCCATAAGCCCCATTATGGCGCCATAAATCACTGAGTTCCGGTTCATGGCGGCTTTTGCTTATCAGCACACCCCCCCGGTAACGGAACCCCTGCTGATAACTGGGGACTGCCTGTACCACCACAGCTTTGGAGTTGTGTGTGAACTTCCATGTTGAATCATTATTCTTATCAGTATGGCTCACTCTTCTTCAATCATGCTTAACCTTACTTGTTGGAAGTATGTATAAAATGATGCTTTATGTGGTTTCCAGGGTGATGCTAATGATATCTTAAAAAGTAAAATTTCATTCATAGTTATCTCAACAACACATGAAATCTGCTTTACTCTAAAACCAAATGGCAGAAGATATCTATTATGTCCCTGATAAAATCTTAAAATGTTCCTGCTTTGTAGTTATCTGATATGCAAGATCCAGGTAACCTCTGCAACCTACTTCAGTAGTATGATTTACTTTCCTGCATCAACTAAAAGACTTGGAATGAGTAAGGCCTCATAAGCACCAGTGGCTAGCCTGATTTCAGTATCATGAACAGCTTAAAATTTTCAAGTTAGTAAAAGAAGCAGATGAATACACATCACATCTCGTAAAAAACTTAGATTACGTTCTTCTCAAAGTCTTCTTCCAGGTAAGGCATTGCCAACCTTAACCTGAAAGAAGCAACAGACTAAAAATACTTTCATAAACATAGGCAATTCTTCTCTAAGGCCTGAGTAATATATATTTTTGAAGGATCCTATACCTCAACAGTATCATATTTGTTTAAAGACACATGATGGATAGATGGATGCAAATGCTTCACATGCATTTTCGAAATGGAGTAGTACGCACACCTGTCATGGAATGCTTCCAGTGAAAGACACTGAGCAGAGATTGAGATACTTTTCTCTACCACAGGCAACATGACAAAGCAATTGGTTGACATACATCTGGAAAATACTACCATGCAATATTCTATTTAAACTACTAATGATAAATAAGTTTGTATTTCAAGATGCATGCTTAATCATGGCATACTGAATATCATCAGGGTCTTGAGCTAAATCATTACACAGTACCCAGGGCAGCATCAAATTCTCTGCCACTAAATGGTAGATTAGATGATTCATTCTTCTTACTTTGAATATTTAGATGATTATGTAAATTTGATAACGTGGAGAGTTTTCCGATTTATCTAAAAATTTAGCAAAATGTTCAGCAAGGACAAAACAAACTTCAGATGGACTATTCATGTATCATCCATAACTTTTGAAACTGATGGTGGGCTAGGAGCAAACTTGCATGCTATGTGTCTCTGCCTTTTCTACACAACAGAATGTGGGGGTTCTGCTGTTAAAGCTTAACAAAAAGATCAACCATTATTGTTGACAAAGATGAAACTGTGTTCTGCACTTCTTATAATTTATAAAGAAAAAAAAAACTTGATCTTTGTCTACATCACTGAGATAGTGTTCTTGTGGCTTGAATCACTGAGATAGTGTTCTTCTGGCCTTGATGTAACATTCTCAGTTCCTCTGATTGTCAAGGAACTGACTGCAAACTGCATAATCCAGTACTATATGTAGGAATGAAATTAGTTCCAACAGTATGAAGGGTGCCATTAAGACTCAGTGGCATCATCCACACTATAAAACTCATTACCATTATCTTCTATTTCTGTGGAGTCTTTGAACTTCAATCAGCCTGCATTTTCTAAATACCCTAATGGTTATCTCAGAAGGGTGGACCATCTTTCCCATTGATGAAACTTGGCAAGAGGTCACTAGTATGCCAATTTTCTGATATGCAGTAATACCCCGAACTTACGCGAGGTTAGGTTCCAGTGCCCCTCGCACAAGGGGAAGCTTGCGCAAGTTTGGTATGGTCTCTGAAATTGCTAATAAATGCTTACTTCTAGAGTTTGAACACTAAAGATGACCCTCATCATGCTCCCTAAGTATTAGGCTAACTTTTAAGTGAAATTAAAGTTACTGTAATTTGATTTAAAAGTTAATTTAATACATTACCCTTAAAAAAGGAACAACTAGTTGGCATAAAAATAGTTACAGTATCTACTAAGTACATACGTATCCATTTTCGCATGTATACTAAAGTTACCCCTAATTCATGGGATGCCACTTTCTTTTTCTGTCAGAGTAAAAGTCTTCTTTGTATCACCAGGTAAACTTCATAAGTCAGTCATAATGAAGTCACACAATTAAATAAAATAAAGAAGACATGTTTGTACATAAGTAATGTTTGCAGAGCGAGACAGTAAAATTAAATCAATTTAAAATCATGAACTAGCGTGAGAGCTAACTACAAACGAGAGAGAGAGAGAGAGAGAGAGAGAGAGAGAGAGAGAGAGAGAGAGAGGAGAGAGAGAGAGAGAGAGAGAGAGAGAGAGAGATACGTCATCTAGGTTAAACTATGGAGGGGTATCATCTTTAAAAAGTGTGAATGGGATCACATCTTCTGAAAGTACATTAACACTATGTGCTGTTATTACATAACATAGTACATACAGATTGTACCAGGACTTTTCTCCGAGGTTAAGAAAGTAATTTTCATGTTTCCATTTTCTTTTTCTGTCAGAGTATAAGTTTTCTTTGCATCATTAATCAAACTTTATATGTCAGTCATAATGAAGTCACACAAAAAAAATAAAGAACACATGTATGTACATAAGTAATGTTTGCAGAAGGTGAAGGTAAAATTAAATCAATTCAAGATCATGGTATAGTGTGAGAGCTAACTATGAGAGAGAGAGAGAGAGAGAGAGAGAGAGAGAGAGAGAGAGAGATGAGAGAGAGAGAGAGAGAGAGAGAGAGAGAGAAATACATACGTCATGTAGGTAAAACTCTGGAGGTGTATCATCTTTAAAAAGTGTGAATGGGATCACATCTTCTGGAAGTAGATTAACTGTATGTGCTGTAATTACGTAACATAGTACATACAGATTGTACCAGCACTTTCTCCAAGGTTATGGAAGTAATTTTCACAGAACGACAATTCTGATGTTTTACTAGATCATCGAGTTCTTATGTAGTGACTAACACTGAATTACCTACTGCCTTTGTATTATTTTCAAAAATATAAATAGCATACACATAATCTATGTACTGACTTTACACTTAAAAGCATGAAAACTTATACTAATTGTACTATACTAGTACGTACTTCAGAAATTAAACAATGTTTCTGAAGGGATATCATCTTCGAAAAGTGCAGTAACTCTGTGAGTGGGTATCACAACTTATAAAAGTACATATATGCACTAACTGCATATTTATACATGTACAAAAATAAAAATGATATTGTTAAACTACAATAAAGTTTTGTACATACTTACCTGGCAGATATATACTTAGCTATAGTCTCCGACGTTCCCGACAGAATTTCAAATCTCGCGGCACACGCGACAGGTAGGTCAGGTGGTCTACCTTACCCGCCGCTGGGTGGCGGATGTACGAACCACTCCCGTAAGCTTGTCAGATTTTTCTCTTCCACCTGTCTCCTGAGGGGAGGCTGGGTGGGCCATTAAATCGTATATCTGCAGGTAAGTATGTACAAAACTTTATTGTAGTTTAACAATATCATTTTTGTACATGAACTTCCCTGACAGATATATACTTAGCTGATTGGCACCCTTGGTGGAGGGTAAGAGACAGCTCAATAATACAGGTAAGACGGGAAACAACTAATGTTGTAGGATATAAAAACCTTGGTTCTCACCTTTTC
This sequence comes from Macrobrachium nipponense, assembly GCF_015104395.2. Taxonomy (NCBI): domain Eukaryota; kingdom Metazoa; phylum Arthropoda; class Malacostraca; order Decapoda; family Palaemonidae; genus Macrobrachium; species Macrobrachium nipponense. The sequence goes on along the minus strand of NC_087200.1, from coordinate 116,994,067 downwards.
AGGATGAAGACTTCATAGATACTATCTCTGAGTCTGCATTGCCTGGAGAGCTACAGCTAGGACGTGACCTGATGCTGAAAGACTCTCGGATCTACCACTGGGATATGTGATCCCCTATTGTGGTAGAATCCAAGTCGGATGCTGTTAGAGGGACCTTGTCCGCTTACCTAACAGATCCTTACCACTACCTCTGCAAGGAGCCAAAACCCACCAGACCACCTAACCAAAATACAAAGGGTTAATATTACGACAAAAAGAGGTGCCTCCTGCAACCTCTTTCAGACAACCAAAAAACAACAATATAAAATATAGGGTAACATATAAAAAATTTACACAGGATAAGTTTCAGCTCCCTGCCCCAGCACCGAATCCGCCGATACGAAAGGACCCAAGGCGAAGCATTTATCATATGTGATTTTTACATCACGTAGGTAGTGGTTTTGCAAAAAACGATTGGCATCTCCAAAAAGTCGCCTCCATCAAGTTCCGCACAGACATATTTTTTCTGAATGCAAGCGAAGTTGCGATGGCTCTCACCTCGTGAGCTTTCACTTTCAGTAGTCTAAAATGTTCTTCCTTACAGGCAACATGTGCCTCTGTAATAAGGCTTCTCAGAAAAAAGGAAAGAGCATTCTTCGACATGGGCCGAGTGGGGTCCTTTACAGAGCACCAAAGCACATCTTGATTAGCCTTAAGTTGTTCCTTCCTCTTAAGGAAATACTTCTATAATTCTCATAGGGCAAAGAGTTCTTTCAGGCTCTTCCCCTACTAGAAAAGATAAACTACGAACTTCAAAGCTCCTGGGCCAAGGGCGTGATGGGTTTTTCATTCTTTGCAAGGAAACTTGGAAGAAACGAACACACCATAGAATCTTCCTTAAACCCTACATTGCCCTCAATAGCTTGGAGCTCACTCACTCTCTTAGCTGTAGCTAGGGCCAAAAGGAAGATAGCCTTCTTCGTCAGATCCTTGAAAGAGTCTAAGCCAGGAGGTTCGAATCTAGACGATCCAAGGAATTGTAAAACTACGTCTAGATTCCAGTTCGGTACTATATGAGGACGCTTAATGGTTTCAAATGATCTAATAAGATCATGCAGGTCCTTATCATCGGATATATTTAAGCCTCTATGCCGAAATACCGCCGCCAACATACTGCGGTATCCCTTAATAGTTGACACAACCAGATGACATTCTTCTTTGAGGAAAATAAGGAAATCAGCAATTTGGGTCACAGAGGTACTGGAAGAGGAAATGTTCTTCCTCTTGCACCAACGTCTGAAGACATCCCACTTTGACTGGTATACACGCAAGGTGGAAGGTCTCCTCGCTCTTGCGATTGCTTTAGCAGCTGTTGCTGAAAAGCCTTTCGCTCTGACCAAACTTTGGACAGTCTGAAGCCAGTCAGACTGAGAGCGAGGAGATTTTTGTGGTACCTGTCGAAGTGGGGTTGTCTGAGTAGATCGCTCCTTAGCGGGAGCGATCTTGGAAGGTCCACCAACCATTCCAGTACCTCTGTGAACCATTCTTGGGCCGGCCAAAAGGGAGCGATTAAGGTCATTCTCGTTGAATCGGACTCTACGAACTTCTTGATGGTTAGCCCCAGGATCTTGAAGGGGGGAAACGCGTAGACGTCGAGTCCGTTCCAGTCTACAAGGAGAGCATCTATTGCTACTGCCTCTGGATCCGATATCGGAGAGCAGTAAGGATCCAGCCTCTTGTTCTTTGACGTGGCAAAGAGGTCTATGTGTGGCCTGCCCCATAACTTCCACAGGCTCTGGCATACATCCAGATGAAGGGTCCACTCTGTGGGAAGGACCTGATCTTTCCTGCTGAGGAGATCTGCTCTTACATTCCTTTTCTCCCTGCACGAACCTGGTGAGAAGCTTGATTCCTCTTTCTTCTGCCCACAGAAGAAGGTCTCTTGCTGTCTCGTACAGGGAGAAGAATGCGTCCCCCCCTGTTTCCTGATATATGCCAGAGCTGTAGTGTTGTCCGCGTTGACCTGCACTACCGATCTTCTGACTTTGGGCTCGAAAGCCTTCAGAGCCAACCACACAGCCATCAACTCCTTTCTGTTGATGTGCCAGGCTACCTGGTCCCCCACCCAGGTACCTGACACTTCGCTGGTTCCCAGAGTTGCACCCCACCCCATGTCCGACGCGTCGGAGAACAACACCAGGTTGGGGGTCTGTGATTGAAGAGACAGTCCCTTCGCAAAGAGGTTGGGATCTGTCCACCATAAGAGATGTTTCTTGATGTCCTGGGATAACGACAGGGAGAACGTCAAATCCTGAGAACGACGACTCCAATTCCGATGAAGAAAGAATTGGAGCGGTCTCAGGTGCAACCTTCCTAGGGAAACAAATTGCTCCAGAGAGGAGAGCGTCCCCAGCAGACTCATCCACTCCCTCACTGTGCATACTTCTTTCCCTAAGAAGGTTGTTACTCTCTCGAATCCTCGGGCTATCCTTTCCTGCGAGGGAAAAGCCCGAAAACTCAGAGAGTTCATCTGTATCCCGAGATACACACACTCTTGCTCGGGAATTAGTGATGACTTCTTGAAATTGACGAGAAGTCCCAAAGCCTTCGTCAATTCTAAAGTTACTTGTAAGTCCTTCAAACAACGATCTTCTGAATTGGCCCTTAATAGCCAATCGTCGAGGTACATGGATATCCTCACCCCTTTCAAATGAAGCCATTGAGCCACATTCCTCAAAATCCCCGTGAACACTTGAGGGGCCGTCGAGAGGCCGAAACACAGAGCCCTGAACTGAAAAATTTTAAAAATTTTCCCCCCCATCATGAATCTGAGAAACTTCTTCGAGGAAGGATGGATCGGTACGTGGAAGTAAGCGTCCTGTAAATCCAAGGAAACCATCCAGTCCCCTGGACGAAGTGCTGCCAGCACTGATGAAGGCGTTTCCATCGTGAACTTCTTCTTTTCTACGAAGAAGTTCAGGGCGCTTACATCCAACACCGGTCTCCATCCCCCTGAGGACTTCGGAACTAGGAAAAGGCGGTTGTAGAAGCCCGATGAATGATGGTCTGTCACTAGTTCGATAGCCCCCTTCTCCAGCATCTGATCTACTGCTAGATGGAGAGCTTGATTCATGATGGAGTCTCTGTACCTGGCCGTCAGTTCCCTTGGGATGGTCGTCAAGGGAGGTCTTTCGACGAAAGGGATGAGGTAACCTCTCCTCAAAATAGAAAGGGTCCAAGGATCCGCCCCTTTTTGGGCCCAGACTTCCGCAAACTCTAAGAGTCTGGCGCCCACCGTTGTTTGAAGGACTTGCAAGTTATTTGGGGGCTTTAACAGACTTGGTGAAAGTCTTACCCCTTCTTGAAGGTCTACGACCTCTAAACGTAGAGGTTCTTGATGAAGATGCCCCTCGAAAGGGTTCTCGAACACTTGCCTTTTCCTTTTCCTTCTTAGCCTTGGTAGGGAAGGAAGGGCGAGGTTTTCTTGCCGACTGTGCCAAAAGGTCCTGGGTGGCTTGGCCGAAAGTGACCTCGAAATGTCCTGCACTCGATGTTTCGGGAACAACTGAGTAGACAGAGGAGCAAACAGCAAAGAAGACCTCTGAGCATGGAGACCGACTTCGTTAAGAAGGAACCAATAAACCGATCTCTTCACGATCCCGGCCCCATAAAGGGAGGCGATTTCACTCGCTCCGTCTCTTACCGGACTTGTCCATACAAGACAAAACACACATAAGATCTTCTGGCGAAATTGACTCTGGCACTTCAATTTCTTGGCTAGGACTCCCAACGACCAATCAAGGAAGTTAAATACTTCTAGCACTCTAAACATACCTTTGAGCAAATGATCCAATTCATTCATTGCCCAAGTCGTCTTAGCAGAGTTAAGGGCAGTTCTCCTTGTCGAATCTACCAGCGCCGAAAAATCCGAATCAGCCGAAGACGGTAGACCCAATCCTAAGGGCTCTCCTGTTTCGTACCAGAAACCAGCGCGTCCTGATAACTTCGAAGGAGGAAAAGCGAACATCGTTTTCCCCGCTTCTTCTTTGGAAGCCATCCAGGAACCAAAACTCCTCAGTGCCTTCTTCATTGAAAGAGTTGGCTTCATCCTCACACAAGAAGAACTCTTCGCTGTCTTCGCCGTTGAAAAAAGTGAGTGAGGAGAAGGAGGAGCCGTAGGAGTAAGGGAATCCCCAAAAACTTGTAAAAGTAGCTCTGTAAGCTTCTTGTAAGAAGCAGCAGCAGCAGAAGTGTTCGGTTCCTCATCCGAACCTTCTAGGACGTCTTGTCGAGGCGAGCGCGATAAGATCCTTAGGTGACGAAGGGATCCTAGCAGGAGTTGAGCGAGAGGTTGGAGAACGCCCTCTCTTAGAAGAGTTCACATCCACTGGAGAACGATGAGAAGATCTGGGATGTCTACGATGAGACTCCCTCTTCGAGGTATCCGGAATCTCAGCCGAAGGAGAGGTAGGGCTCCTACTCCGAGAATCCTCGGAAATATCCACAGGGCGCTTACGAGGAGGCGAGCGCCTACTATACTCTATGCGCCTATCCTGAGGCGAGCGGCTGCCAGGAGAAGAGCGCCTATCGAGAGCAGAGCGCTTGCGCGGCTCTCCATACCTGTCCAGTTGCGTACGATCAACGGAAGTTCGACTGGAAGGCGAAATGCGCCTACTAGGAGAAGGCTGCTTGCGAGACTTGACGTCTAACAAGAGGGTAACATTCAGGAGAAGGGCGCTTCAAAACTAACGAGCGCCTACTTGGAGAAGGGCGCTTCCGGGATTCCTGGTGCCTACCAAGAGACAAACGGTCAGGAGAAGTGCGCCTAGAAGCGGAGAGCGCCTACACGGAGAAGGGCGCTTGAAAGACTCTTGTTGTCTGCCCCTAGGAGAATAATCAGGAGTATGACGCCTTAAAAGAGACGAGCTCCTACTAGGAGATCTATGTGCAGTAGGCTCTTGGCGCCTACCTTGCGGGGAGCGGCTAACAGTAGGCCGTCTATCATGCACACGACTCCTACCAGACTCTAGATGCCTGTCAGGAGAGAAGTCACGATCCGACACTCGAGGAGAGTGACATCTGGAAGAAGAACGCCTACTTGTATAAGGGCGCCTTCTAGAATCTTGAGGCTGCTGAGGAGAAGTCTCACGCGAGGGAGTTGAAGAAATCGCGTGATGAGCAGGTGCAGTGCGCTTACCGGAAGCGGGAATCCAATCTGGAGAAAAAACTTCTTTCTCCATAGAGCGTCCTACCGATGTTTGGCGCCTTGAAATCGAAAGAGAGCCAGGCGAGCGAGGGCGCTCACGCAGAGCGAGGGAGCTCACGCGAGCCCCCACCTTCATACGAAACCTCCCCATATGAAGGAGAACGATCCTCTGAAGAGCGGCGCCTAGATCTCTTGATCGGAAGAGAAACGTCCTTCTTCCTACGTGATCTAACTGCTAGAGAGTCTGCTAGCACCGTGATCTGAGCTTGAAGTCCCGCGAGTACTCTCGTAGGAGAATCTTCTTGTTCTTCCTCGGAAGCAGGCGCCGAGCGCGGAGCGCGAGAAGAAGAACGATCACAGGATTTCTTGGGTTTCTTCGCCTCCACCGACGATTCTTCCGGGAAAACCTCCGGACTAGAAGCCAAGGACTGCAGGGGAGCCTTCCAAGCCCTCTTCAACGGGCGCGACGCATCCGGGGAGTTCCAACCTCTCTTCGGAGAGGGAGACGACGAAGAGGAGAAGCATTGGCGTAGGAGCTCCTTCTTGTAGCGATCCGAGGCAGCCTGGGAGCGTACTTCAGGATCTGCCGAGGGACGCCTGACCGGTGGGGGCTCTCCCTAGCCCTCCTGCGGCTTTCGACTTTCCTCCTCCACTGGAACTGGGAGTCTGGAAGAGGTCTAGGCCTAGAGGCACTAAGGAGCCGGTCAGACGCACCCTCCACAACACTGGGGACACTGCACTGATCACTAACACTCTCCTTACCTTCCAACTGACGAATCTTCTGATCCATAGAACGATTCGTGGCCTTCAGAGCTGCCGCCTCCGAAGGCGAATCTTCGGCTTCGGTGCGGGGAGCCGGGGCTGCCACTTGGGAAGAAGGTTCTAATTCTACGTTAGTACTATTAGGGTCCACATCCAACTCACTCATTCTAGATCTGCTAGAACTTCTAGAGGAAGCCTTACGCACTCTATCACGTTCCAACTTCCTAACATAAGAAGAGAGAGCCTTATATTCTTCTTCATTCAATCCCTTACATTCACTACAAGGGTTAGCAAAAAAACATTCATTCCCCCTGCATTTCATGCAAACCGTGTGGGGTCTACCGAAGCTTTCGGCAACCTCACCTTACATCCTTCATTCACGCAAACCCTAAACAAAACCGAAGTTTTAACTACCGAATCTAGATCAGACATCGTTAAAGAAAATCAAACTCAAAATCAAACCGGTCCACAATCAGCGTATGCCAAGCCAAACAAAGCGAATACGTCACCAAAAGAAGTCCAAATTAACTCCAGGCAAGCGAGAATCAAAAAAACTATCGAGAGGAACCGACAACAGTTGTTATCGTTCGACAGAGAAAAATTTGACAAGCTTACGGGAGTGGTTCGTACATCCGCCACCCAGCGGCGGGTAAGGTAGACCACCTGACCTACCTGTCGCGTGTGCCGCGAGATTTGAAATTCTGTCGGGAACGTCGGAGACTATAGCTAAGTATATATCTGTCAGGGAAGTTCATGTACAAAAATAATAAATTTTTATTAAAATATTTTATTTTAAACAGAAAAGCTTTAAGATTTAGAAATTTGCATAATAAATTAAACAAACACTTTTGCAGGGTTTTGCAGTGCTTCTGGAGGGTTTGCAAATGTTTGCGCTATTGCACAATGGGCCAGAACAGTAATATTTTGGACAAAATTGTTTTCTGCTTTCATATCCAAGTATTATTTATCATTTTCTATTGTAAACGTATAGAGTATTGTATTTACAAGCATATGTAATAATATAAGTAATACGTTTAACCATTTTTTGAGTATTTGGTAAAATATAGTTAGAACTATATAACTTTTATAATTGATACCTTTATTCAATGCAGAAAAGATAAGAATAGAATTATAAAAAAATAAGATTATTCCTATCTAATGTTGTCTTTGAAGATTTTACAATTTATTTAATGAATGTAAAGGATAACATTTTGATTATACTATTATACTATAGTAATATGAATACCAAAATAAAAGCATTTAAGCCATTAAAAAACCTAAAATAACAAGGAACTTTCACTCGTATTAAGACTACATGATCCAAATCAAAGGGTATTTCGGACGATTAAATGTTTGCTTTCTTCAGGTAGTTCAGTTTTTACAGGTCTGTCTACTTTTCTTAGAGAACTTACCAAGGAATCAGATGGACAAAGTAATCTTATCATTAAAGCTTCATTTGTCTTTATTTCCTGATGTTTTCATTGTGAAAGATTACCTAAACTTCTTGAATTCTATATCCTTTGCTTCTTGTGCCTCCTCAGATAATAGGCCAATTGGTAGATTGAAGTTGCATATCACTGAAGCACCATGAATTAACAACCGATGCAAGTTTTAGGGCATGTAATACCAGTTATATTTTTGTACATAACATTTGGCAGTGTCCAAGCAAAACCTTTCAAATTTATCTGCATCAAAATCAAGACCAGATGACATTGTTGGTAAAATCAAATAAAGTTTATAAGCAAAGGATTGATCAAGGCTGGTGATTTCAAATGCAATTTCTGCATTCTTGAAAAACCTGCGAGCAGTATTCCCATCATTAGATGTAGCATTCTTATAGTCTCATTTTTAGTTTCATTTGAGAATTTCATTTATGGATGAGTAACAAGAAGTGAATTTCCAGCACCAGAAAAACACTTCTCTAACTCTTCAGTGGACCCTGGGATCGATCTCAGAATCACAGGGTTGGCTTTTAAGTACTTTGCTATCGACCCACTGATGACCTCTATTGCAAATTAGTAATTGCAGTATAAGCAGTAAAGATTTCCTTAATGCAATGGCTCCATGACCCTCCTAATTTACAGGTTCTAAATATTTTCCTGTCCTAAACCAAGGTGATCCTTTGAACAACCTTAAAATCCAAAACTACTAGCAACCCAACCCCCTCCAACTTATTAGACTGAGATTTGACACAATCCCTTTGAAAACACCATGTAGCATTGAGATGATGAAGTACCTACTCGTTGGCAGCTCTTGTCACCTTATGCCGTTTGGTTACTCAGACTCCCTGGTTGAATGGTGCATTGATAGGGGAGGTAGCGCTTCAGTTATTATTGCCCACAAAAGCTCGAAATGCAAATTAGTGCAAAGAAAACAAATATTTTCCCTTTCTACACAAGTTCTAGTATAATAAAATCCATAAGAGGTACGAAGCATATGCAAAAAAAAAAAATTGCTGCATACTTGTTTTTGTTAAATAAAAAATATTTGAAGTACAGTAGTACCTTGAGATATGAAAGGCTCAACTTACGAAAAACTCAAATACGAAAGCCAATACGAAAAATTTAACGGCTCTACATACGAAAAGTTTTCAAGATACGAAAAGTTTCTGAAAGTCCGAGATTTGCCCGAACCACCGATAACAATTTTGAAACTTGTGCCCCGCCAACTTAGTAGACTCGCCACCATCCTCCTGATGGTTCCTGATGCTAGTCACCGCCATGAGATCCTTCTCTTCTATTGGGACAGCATCCCTCCCATCATGCATCTATGTACGTATACGTGGTGGCGTGCCTACCTCGTCCACTTCGTACCAGCATCATTATCGTACATGTGCGGTATTCGTTCGGTCGGTCTAACGATTTCATTTCTGGGCTCAGTTCGTGTCGGCCTGTGAAATAATCCTTAAGTTCATTATTTCTAGGTAAATAACCTAATAATTACCAGAGAAAAAATAAATCAAGAAAATGTCAGTAAAACTGACTCGCTCACTCTATAAAATAAGTGTCGGTATGGTAACAGGGGCGAGTGAGACCACTACCACGAACCACTTGCCATTTAGACATTCCACCTCAAAATCCCCCACCTGAGAGAGCTGATCCCAAAGGGTGATGCGCCCACTACTACTACTAATACCGACGCCAAGCGGAGTGCAGCGCCTCTAGTGGCCATCCTTTTTCATTAGCTCATCAACAACACCCGCGTTTTTTTTTTTTCTCTCTCTCGTGTTGTGTTCGCTTTTATTGGGATTTTATCCAAGATGGAACGCGCAGCTATCGCAACAGCTAAGTTAAGTGCCCGAAAGGTTAAGATTTTGTATTTTGTCTTCCAGGGACCAGTATTTTCCGTTTTTAGGTTATATACGGTCACCCGGTTGACTCGTGGCGGCCATGAGCCGCTTCGTGTTGTTAAGATTTCCCAGTCTTCCATAAACTGGGACGTTCTTTATTCCTTCAATGGGCTCTTATTTTGCGTTCATCTCTTATTTACATCGTATTTTAGAATTTAGGATCCACAGCCCATACCTTATTACCTATTATCTCTTTGGTTTTGGTATTTAGGGCTATACTGTTTCTTCCCAGTCCAAGCATCCCAGCTTTGCTCTTCATTGGCTACGGCTGGCTCCGAGTAGTCGACTGGTCTCCGGATCAGTTCGCCTTCTCCTGGACCCCTGTCTCTCCCACTCGTGTGTTCCTTCTATTCTTTTACGATGTATTTATTTATTTATTTAGTGTTATATTATTCAATGTTATTTTAGTGTGTTAGGCTAGCTTTAGGCACCCAGTACCTTGGTTTGGTACAGTTGGGTTCACGTGGTCTCTGCCTAGTGGTTGTGTTGCTACCGCACCTTGGTCCACCCTTGATCACGTGCTCCTCTGGGCGCCTTACCCACTCCCTTCCCTCCCTTCCACGCGGTAAGGGAGGGGTCTGGCCGGGCCCTCCTCGGTTGTCATGACAACCATTTTAGCCTACTTCCCTCTCTCTCTGAAGGGGGCCCTAGGAGGTCCAGGTCAGCTGGGTGCCTGGGTGACCACTTATAGTCTCGGGTACCGGGGTATCCGATGTGTAAGGGGGTTGGGGTTGGCCACCCCTCCCCCCCGCGCTCGCCGCGGCCATCTCCGGTGTTCCCGTTCGCTCAACCAACCCCATACCCCGTTCCTCCCATGACGGACGGAGCCCCTGCTCACTAGCCGGGGGCCCCTTCGGTTGTCTGATATTACTGGCTCCGCCAGTCGCCGGGGTAGGGATCTACTAGTGTCTCAAAGCTTGCCTACTGCTACCTTCTTTCCGCTATCGGAGGAGAGCTTGCTTACTTACCCGGGCACTCCTCTAGTAGTCGGAAGGAAGGCATGTCTTACTCTCTGTTGTAGTATACATGCCCCCTTTTATATATTATTATTGTTGTTATCTTATCATTAACTGCCTCCGCCGTTCTCCGTCGTGGTTTTCCCTCCTCTGGGCTTTCACACCACTCCTGGTTGCTCTCCTAATATGTTCCCGGCGTACGCCGCGGATCCCAACCAGACCGCCCTACAAACCACACGTATTGCGGTAGAGGATTAGTTTTACTTTAACTTGCATACTCCGGCATGCAACGGAGTTCATGTTAGGCTGCAAGTGTGTAATCTCGATACTCATGTATCCTTCCACTTACAGGCTACCAATTGCCTACCAATTGCCAGGAACCAGGCTGCAATGCAGTCCTCCACGACCCCTGTGGCCACGAGGAGTGCAGGACCCACGCCCCGTGCGCCACTACGAAGCATGCACTATATGCTATGACCTCGTGAGTCAGCTTTTGGATGAGGTGAGTAGGTTACTGGACAATTTTTCTTACAATCAGTTATCTATGTTTTAGTTGTAAGTCTTATTTTAAGCTGTAACTCCGCCATTAGAGGCTTCATATGGCCCTCTCTTTCAGGCTGCCGCCGTGAAGGAAGTCGCCTTAGCAACCCTGAAGGCTTGGGTAGGCGGCTTTGGCAAAAACGCCGCCAAGGGACAGCCGTACATACTGGACAAGAAGTTGGCTGTCCAGATCTTTCCAGAAGGGAAAGCGACGGGGTACGTAGACCCCGCCACGGCAGGCCCCCGCCCCAGCCAATAGCCTCCATTCAGCGGGAGGTGCAGCAGGCATTTGGAAGCATTTCGACTCAAGAAACGGTGCCGGACGTAGCCACCCTGGATATCAACATTGAGCCAATGGCGGTAGGTGTTGAGGACTTGTTGGTCGAGGTAGGTACTTCGGGCGCCCAAGGGTTACCTTTGGGCGCACCTGGATCTTCTTCTCCTGTTCCTTCTTCTTCTTCCTTCCAAGGCTTCACGGGATCTGAGATCCCTTCTCCTTCGCCTGCTGCTTCTGTGCCCCCGAAAGTGAAGGGACACAGAGAGCAAAAGACCCTCCAGAAGACGACAACCAAAAAGTCGTCGTCTTCTTCATCACGTAAGTCTTCGGCATCCTACCGCCGGAGCAGTGAAGGCGAAAGTCTGACTCTTCCCATTCAAGAGGGTCAAGAAGCAAGGCTTCTAAGGAGAAGGTATGAGCTCCAGCCGAGCCAGTACCTTCTCCGGTAGCTACCGGATCCGCTCCGGTGACTCCTGTCGGGATGGCAGCACCTAGTACATTCGATCCCGCCACCTTCTCGGCAGGAGTGTTACAGCAAGTAGGAGAGATGGTCGGTTCGCTTGGTACGAGATTTGAGCAAATGTTTGCTCAACTCTCCAGCAGTATCAACCAGTCCGGCCAATCGATTCAGGACCTTTCTAATCGTGTTATGGAACACGATAATCGCTTTGCCGGCCTGAATCAGTCTCCACAGACTAACTTCCCCGTAGGAGGTACTGGTTTGGTCCAGTTACCACCTTATGAATCCCTGCTGGCCTTTTCTATGAACAATCCTTGGAGGGTGGCAGCCTATGCTCCCTTCAAGGATGGTATGATCTCTATTCCGGAGTGTGGAACGAGAAGGATTGAGGACTTCGAGTTCTACCCCCCCGGATTGACTCAGCCTTTCATAGGATATGCCAGGCTAACTCAAACAGCGCTCAATAGGGAAGACAAGATCCCTAGAGAGACGTTTTTGTACAGCAGGGATCATGCCCAAAGAAGAGTGAGTTCACTGCCTGGAGGATTGGGATTGCTCAAATACCAAACTCCAGGCCTTCAAGAGCCCCTTCACCATCTTTGCCACAGAGGAGGAGGCTTCACTCCCCTTTACGACAAAGATGGTGGAGACGACTCTTCAGGCTGTACTGAAAGATGAACCCATTCCGCAGCTAAGGGAAGCAGAACCAACATCTCCTCTCTTCCCTGCGTTTGGCGAACTGTGGGAGAATCTGCCGGCCACCTTTACAGTGGGAAAGCTAAAACCGGACTGTGCTATGGATCAGTTCGGTGAGAAGCTCCCTAGACTCCCTGATAGCCTTATTCAGGCAGAGTTTGATGCTCGAACTAGGCTAGGGAGATCACTTAACTCCCTAGTCATTACGGAGATGGCTGCCCTCTCATACGCGACGGAGCCGTTGTTTAAGATCCTCGCGAAGTCTCAGCTTCAAATCGGTCCAGGCAGACGCTTTTTCGACTTTTTCACAGCTAGGAGAAATTGTCGCAAGCATGTGTTGCAAGGAGCCACCATTAGACACGAACCTAATAGGCTTCTTGCTTCCAACATGTGGGGTGCGGACCTCTTCCCAGAAGCTTCTGTGAATGAGGTACACCACGAGGCTTCAAGGCTTAACCAAAGCCTTAGAGCTAGATGGGGTATCTCATCCAAGAGGAAACAGGAAAACCCATCCTCTTCTGGTAAAAAGCTGAAAAAGACCAAAAGATTCCAGCCATACCAGAAGCACCAGCAGCAGCAGCACTTTGTCCAGGCCGTCCCAGTTACCCAACCGGGTCAGCCTTCGACGTCAAAGCAGAACCAACCCATCCTCCTGCTGTCCCCTCAAAACCAGCCCTCAACCTCGTACACCGTCTCGCCGGCTTTCAACTCCATGTATGAAAGCCAAGCCTTCCCTACCTTTAATAGGTTCTCGAGGGGAAGCAGGGCGAGAGGCCACTTTCGTCAGCGAGGTTCGGGAAGAGCTGCAAGTAGAGGCAAGCACTTCAGAGGAGGACGTGGAGGTCATCCCGCACAGCAGCAGTGAGACTCCCCAGGTAGGAGGGAGGCTGTTCCTCTTCCGTCACAGGTGGGGGTTCAGCAAATGGGCACAGAGCATCGTGTCCAAGGGATTAGGGTGGAGTTGGATCAAAGATCCCCCACCAAACAAATCATTTCTCCAAGTACCATCAAAGGAGTTGACAGACTATGCGGAGGAGCTCCTTCAGAAAGGAGCTGTGGCGAGAGTCAAGCATCTAAAATTTCAAGGGCGCTTGTTCAGCGCGCCAAAGAAAGGCTTGTCAAAAAGAAGAGTAATCTTAGACTTGTCAAAGCTAAACTCTTTCATTCATTGCGACAAGTTCAAAATGCTGACCATCTCGCAGGTACGGACCTTACTTCCCCGTGGGGCCGTCACCACCTCTATCGATCTTACAGACGCATACCATCATATCCCCATCGCGAGACACTTCCGCCCATACCTAGGTTTCAAACTAGGAGACCAGACATTCTCTTTCAAAGTGATGCCCTTCGGACTGAATGTAGCCCCCAGGGTATTCACGAAAATAGCGGAAGTAGTAGTTCAACAACTGAGATCGCAAGGGATAATGGTAGTAGCGTACCTCGACGATTGGTTGATCTGGCCACCAACCGTCGAGGAATGTCTCAAAGCCACAAAGAAGGTAGTTCAATTCCTGGAACATCTGGGGTTCCAGATAAACAAAACGAAATCCAGATTCACTCCGGAGACTCGTTTTCAATGGCTAGGCATCCAATGGGATTTATCCTCCCACAATCTGTCAATTCCTGTGATCAAGAGGAAAGAAATAGCCAAGTCAGTGAGGCAATTTCTCAAGAACAAACAAGCTTCAAGGAGAAACCAGGAAAGAATCCTAGGTTCCCTTCAGTTTGCCTCAGTGACAGACGTCCTTTTGAAAGCAAGACTATAAATAGAGTTTGGCGCTCAAGAGCAAATCTCGAGACAAGTTGTCAGTGATTCAACTAATCCTTCGCAACCAGCTCCGTCCATGGACAAAGGTGAAGAATCTTGCCAAAACAGTTCCCCTTCAATATCCTCCTCCGGCGTTAACGATTCACACAGACGCCTCCCTGTCCGGTTGGGGAGGATACTCTCAATTCAAACAAGTTCAGGGGACTTGGTCCGCTCAGTTCCGCCAGCTCCACATAAATGTGCTGGAAGCAATGGCAGTTTTTCTTACCCTAAAGAAGCTCCTTCCCCCAAAGAAGTCTCATCTAAGGCTAGTTTTGGACAGTGCAGTAGTAGTACACTGCATCAACAGGGGAGGATCCAAATCCAAACACGTGAATCATGTCATGATAGCCATTTTCGCTCTAGCAAACAAGCACAAATGGCACCTATCTTCCACCCACTTGGCAGGGGTAAGGAATGTTATAGCGGACGCATTGTCCCGGTCAGTCCCTCTGGAATCAGAATGGTCTCTAGACATCAAGTCGTTCCAGTGGATATGCCAGAGAGTTCCAGGTCTCCAAGTAGATCTATTCGCTTCACAAGCGAACCACAAGCTTCCTTGCTATGTGGCCCCCAACCTGGACCCTCTGGCTTATGCCACGGACGCCTTGTCAATAGATTGGAATCAGTGGAGAAGGATCTATATCTTTCCTCCAGTGAATCTTCTTTTGAAAGTTCTGAGCAAGCTGAGGACTTTCAAAGGTCAAGTAGCCCTGATTGCTCCTGATTGGCCAAAGAGCAACTGGTACCCCCTGCTTCTAGAGTTGGGTCTCCGACCTCAACGGATATTCCCAACCCCAACCGCTATAGCAACCAGTACAAATGAGGACTGTGTTCGCTTCCTCAGGAATTCTCCAGACCCTAACTTTATGGACTTCATGAAGTTTGCAGCTAAAAAAGATGCTAACATTGATCCCCAGAACATCCTTTTTCTAGAATCAGATAAGAGGGAATCAACTATTAAACAATATGACTCTGCCGTCAAAAAGTTGGCATCTTTCCTGAAGGAAACGGACACTACAACCATGACAATTAACTTAGCCATATCCTTTTTCAGATCTTTGTTTGAAAAAGGCTTAGCAGCTAGCACGATTACCACTAATAAATCAGCTTTGAAGAAAATCTTTCAGTTGGGTTTTCAAATAGACTTAACAGAATCCTACTTTACGTCTATTCCCAAAGCCTGTGCTAGACTTAGACCTTCTGAAAGGCCTACTTCAGTTTCATGGTTTTTAAATGATGTCCTCAAACTAGCCTCGGATACTGACAACTCGTCTTGCACATTTATAATGCTACTTAGGAAGACGTTATTTTTATTAAGTCTGGCCTCAGGGGCCAGAATTTCAGAACTGTCGGCTCTATCCAGAGATACGGGTCATGTAGAATTTCTCCCTTCAGGAGAAGTTCTGCTTTCTCCGGATTGCAGTTTTTTTAGCTAAAAATGAGGATCCTCTTGCAAGGTGGGCTCCTTGGAAAGTCATTCCTCTTCCCCAAGATCCCTCCCTTTGTCCAGTATTGACCTTAAGAGCCTTTCTGTCTCGGACATCCTCTAGATCCTCAGGCCCTCTTTTTATGAGGGAAAAAGGTGGCACCTTATCAGTTAAAGGAATCAGGCAGCAGATCCTTTACTTCATTAAACAAGCCAACCCTGAATCATTTCCAAGAGCACATGATATCAGGGCAGTAGCTACTTCAATTAATTATTTCCAACATATGAATTTTGAGGATCTTAAGAAATATACTGGATGGAAATCACCGACAGTCTTCAAACGTCATTACCTGAAGTCCTTGGAATCATTAAAATTTTCAGCAGTAGCAGCGGGAAACATAGTTTCCCCTGATTCTGCACAGTAGTTGTAGTATAAAAGATCCAGGTCTCCTTTCTACCTACCTTGTCCAACATGCCTCACCCTACTTCTATGCTCTACATGGTCCTCTAGCCTTAGCCGCTAGGTTGATTTTGGTGGACTGCCCTTTATTTTTTCGCTAGGGGCACCCACATATTGTACATATAAATGTGCTTCAGTGTTTCTACCCTTATTTTTATGCTAGGGTAGAACACAATGGATTTTGTATATTTTGTAAATATTTGATTAATTTTAGTGAATCTCTTTAAATATTTGTTTTTTGGTTACCATTGTACTAAACTGTGCTTTTCATTGATTAATTTAAGCTAGTTTTAAGTACCCTTATGTTATTATCGTGTAACTGATTCTTTGATTCACTTATATTATATTCTAATCTTATTTTATTTTTTGTTTCATTTTGACCCTCCATTGTCATCTTGGCTGTTTCTCTGGTACTATTTCACAGGCCGACACGAACTGAGCCCAGAAAAGGGATTTTGACGAAGGAAAAATCTATTTCTGGGTGATTGGTTCGTGTCGCCCTGTGAAACCCACCCTGTTTTTTCTTTCCCACCCTGCAGGCCAAGATGGACATCTTTGTAAAAGGATGGCCACTAGAGGCACTGCACTCCGCTTGGCGTCGGTATTAGTAGTAGTAGCGGGCGCATCACCCTTTGGGATCAGCTCTCTCAGGTGGGGGATTTTGAGGTGGAATGTCTAAATGGCAAGTGGTTCGTGGTAGTGGTCTCACTCGCCCCTGTTACCATACCGACACTTATTTTAAAGAGGTGAGCGATTGTCAGTTTTACTGACATTTTCTTGATTTTATTTTTTCTCTGGTAATTATTAGGTTATTTACCTAGAAATAATGAACTTAAGGATTATTTCACAGGCCGACACGAACCAATCACCCAGAAATAGATTTTTCCTTCGTCAAAATCCCTTTTAGTAACGTAAATTCGTTAGTGATTTCGTTGCAGTATACGTACTTTATCATGTTGTGCGAAAACTTTATTGTACTTATACGTAAATTACGTACAAGATAACGTAGTCATGGGTCCCAAGAAAGTTGAAATTCACGGAGAGAAGCGAATGCTCTCTTTGGAGACAAAGATGGAGATCATCAAGAAGTATGAAGCTGGTATGCGATTGAGTGTGATCGCCAAGGAATACGGCCGAAATCCGTCAACAATAGGCACCATCCTTAAACAGAAGGATGCCATCAAAGCAGCTACACCGTCCAAGACCATCACTATTTTGTCCAGCAAGAAGACCCACGTGCACAACGAGATGGAACGGCTGCTTCTTGTCTGGATAAAAGACAAAGAAATCGCTGGCGATACGGTAATGGAGACGGCAATCTCCCACAAGGCCAACGCTATTTTCGGCGATTTGATTGCGCAGGCGGAAGACGACGGAGGGGAAGGGACATCAACGCAAACCCCAGAGTTCAAGGCTTCGCATGGGTGGTTCGAGAAATTTCGTAAACGAACTGGCATCCATTCGGTGGTGCGGCATGGGGAGGCTGCCAGCTCGGACACAAAAGCGGCCGAAGCATTTAGAAAGACTTTCGACAAGATGATGACCAAGAAAGGCTACAGTTCTCAGCAAGATTTCAACTGTGATGAGACTGGTCTTTTTTGGAAAAGAATGCCTCGTCGGACGTACATCACGGAGGAAGAGAAGAAGCTACCCGGGCATAAGCTATGAAAGACAGGCTTACGCTCGCACTTTGTTCGAACGCCAGTGGGGGGATGCAAGGTGAAGCCCCTACTGGTGTATCATTCCGAGACTCCTCAAGCCTTCAAGGCCCACAAAGTGCTTAAGGAGAAGCTTCCAGTGATGTGGAGGGCTAATGCAAAAGCCTGGGTAACGAGGCTTTTGTTCACTGAGTGGGTAAATCTGTGTTTCGGCCCGACAGTGAAGAAATTTTTGGAAGAGAAGTGCCTCCCCCTGAAATGTCTGCTGGTGTTGGACAATGCCCCTCCCCACCCTCCTGGCCTCGAGGAAGATATCCTAGCGGAGTATTCCTTCGTCAAGATTCTTTTTCTTCCGCCCAACACCACCCCTGTCCTCCAGCCCATGGACCAGCAAGTGATAGCAACTTTAAGAAGCTGTACACGAAACATCTTTTCAAGAGATGTTTCGACATCACCGATACCACAAACCTCACCTTGTGTCTATTTTGGAAGGAGCATTTCGACATCGTCATTTGCATCCGACTCATCGACCCAAGCTTGGCAGGAGGTTTCGAGGCAAACCTTGAATTCCTCGTGGAGGAAACTCTGGCCTGATGCCGTATCCCCCCAAGACTTCGAGGGATTTGATGTGGGCGAAGCTGGTGCTGCAGTCAGAAACAGTGACGATCCCGAAACTGTTTCCCAACCAGATCTTGACGAGATCGTTGCACTCGGCAAGTCCATGGGGCTGGTCGTCGACGAGGATGACATCAACGACCTTCTCGAGGAGCACCAAGAGGAGCTTACGACGGATGACCTGAAGGAGTTGGAGGCCATGCAACATAACGTCGTTCAAGAGGAGTTCTCTAGCAGCGGCGAGGAAGAGGAGGAGGACCCTATGACAATGGCAGAAATTAAGGATGTTCTAGCCGCTTTTCATAAAGTGCAATCATTTATAGAAAAAAAAGACACCCCGAAAAGGCTCACACAGGTCGTATGCTTGCGCAGTTCGATGACGTTTGCCTGGGTCGTTTCAGGAACATTGTGAAAAGTAGGCAGAAGCAATCTTCCTTGGATCGTTATTTTTTAAAGAGGCCTTTAGCATTAGCAGGAGTAAGCAAAAAGGAAGAACCAAGTGATGAAAAACAAAGTTGAAAGCAAAAAGGAAGAACCAAGTGATAAAAAAGAAAGTTGAAAGTGGTGATGAAGTTGAAATTCTGTATAAAAAAAAAACAAAACAAAAAAACAACAACAACTACGTAAAAATAACAAAAAGTAAAAAGAAGTTAAAAATCAAAAAAAGAAAAAAAAATTTTTTTTACTTTAGTTTTTTGTAAAGTTAAGTGTTACAGTTTTGTTAACCCTTAAACGCCGACTGGACATATTTTACGTCGACATTTTTTGTCTCTCGGGTGCCGACTGGACGTATTTTACATCGACATACAAAAGTTTTTTTTTAAAATTCGCGGAAAAATACTTTTAAGCCTACCAGCCGAAAACTCTTGAATCACGCGCCTTGGGGGATCCTGGGAGTTCACGGATCAAGGTGTTGTTTTGTTTACAATTGTTACTTTGACATAATTTTTGTACCATTTTAAATTAGCCGTTACATGGAGTATTATATATGAAAATGTGCGCATTTTTATGTAGAATACAACAAAAAAATACCCATGATTGTAGCTTTTATCAGTTTTGAGATATTTTCATATAAATAACGATAAGTGCCAAAATTTCAACCTTTGGTCAACTTTGACTCTACCGAAATGGTCGAAAAACGCAATTGTAAGCTAAAACTCTTAAATTTTAGTAATATTCAATCCTTTACCTTAATTGCAACTAATTGGAAGTCTCTAGCACAATATTTCGATTTATGGTGAATTTATGAAAAAAACTTTTTCCTTACGTCCGTGCGGTAACTCTTCCGAAAAAATCATACATGCGATTGTGGTAATGTTTCCACCATTTTAAAATTAGCCGTTACATAAAGTTTTATATATGGAAAAGTGCGCAATTTAACGCACAATATAACTAAAAACAACCCATGGTTGTAGCTCTTATCAACTTTGAAATATTTTCATATAAAAAATGATAAGTGACAAATTTTCAACCTTCGGTCAACTTTGACTCTACCGAAATGGTCGAAAAACGCAATTGTAAGCTAAAACGCTTATATTCTAGTAATATTCAATCTTTTACCTTCATTTTGCAACAAATTGAATGTCTCTAGCACAATATTTCGATTTATGGTGAATTTATGAAAAAAATAACATTTTCTTTACGTCCGTGCGGTAACTCTTCCGAAAAAATCATATGTGCGATTGTGGTAATGTTTGCACCATTTTAAATTAGCCGTTACAATAAAGTTTTATATATGAAAAATGTGTGCAGTTTCATGTAGAATGCAAAAAAAATAATTGAAGGTTTGTAAGCTTTTTCTCATTTTTGGAAATATTTGCATATAAATCACGATAAATAGGGAAAAAAAAAAAAGAAAAAAACCACGTTCGGTCAACTTTGATTTTACCGAAATGGTCGAAAAACGCAATGTAAGCTAAACTCTTACAGTCTAGTGATATTCAGTCATTTATCTTCATCTTGAAACAAATTCGAAGTCTCTAGCAAAATATTTAGATTTATGGTGAATTAAAAAAAAAAAACTTTCCTTCCCTCCACGCGCGGATTCTCCGCCACAAATCTCCGAAATGCTTACGTCACATTCTCGGAATATTTGCTCCGTTTCATATTAGGCATTTCATAGAGTTTTATTTTATGAAAATATGTGCAATTTCATGTAGAATAAAACAAAAAATATTTGAAGGTTGTAGCTTTTCTAATTTCCGAAATAATTGCATATAAAAAAATATATATAAAAAATTCGACATTCGGTCAACTTTAACTCGTCAGATATGGTCGAAAACTGCAATTGTAAGCTAATACTCTTACAGTATAGTAATGTTCAATCATTTTTCTTCATTTTGAAAGAAATTGGGAAGTCTCTAGGACAATATTTAGATTTATGGTGAATTTTTTAAAAAAATATTTGTTTACGTCTGGGCGTTACGAATTCATGCATTATTTTGTGATAATATTTTCTCTGTGTTGCTTTTATCGTTTTACAATGTGTTATATACCAAAACGATCGCAATTTGGTGTACATTACAACGAAAAAAAGTAACTTGTTACCTTTAACTGTTTTGCACACAGCGCGATTTGAATACAATTACATATGAAATTTCGTTTTGCTCTATCATATATCACATTATTTATATATGATAATGATAATATTTTTAATTTCTGATGGTTGCCTACTAAACTTCAGCCAATGACAAAAAGGAGCCACAAATGAACTTTAATCTTGAAAACTAAGTGCGCTGTGATTTTTTGAAAAAAATATTTTTTCCGCTTCCGCGCTCACTCCGAAACACCTCCGGCACACGGGAGACAATTTTTATTTTACCACTTCGGCGTTTAAGGGTTAATGTGTTTCGTAAACTTTAGTTTATGTATGTTTTCCTTACATTTTTATTATGTGTTTTCGTAAAGTTAAGTGTACGTACGTACGTACGTATCTGCCGTTTGTCCTCCTCCTCCTCTGCCGCCACTTTCGGAGATAGCCTCACTCGAAAGGTAAGCTTCCACATTTTACGTACAGTATTTCTTGTATACCATTGTAACACTAATACACTTATTACAGGTTAATTTGCATTTCGTTATTAAGTTAGGTATTGAATGGTCCAAAATTGTTGTAGTATTTCATTGTTTATAGGTCAATTTAGCTTTATTATGAAATTTACTGGGGTGTTTTTGAAGGCTTGGAACGGATTAGCCATTTTACATGTAAAATGTGGTCCAAGATACGAAAACCTCATGATACGAAGGGCGCCTCGGAACGGATTAATTTTGTATCTCGAGGTACTACTGTACTTTTGTATATATCTATACGTATAACATGGATTAATTGCATGTTATGCATTATATTTTAAATGTTTAGTCACAGAAATAACAAGTAGTAAACTTGTTGAAACTTTCTTATAAACTAATGAAACACAGACCTAATATCACAAATGCTACATACACACAATTCTGATGTAGACTAACCACTAGCATACTGGGTGAGAATGTACTTAGCCGATTGCATCTAAAAACCACAGCGCCAGTCTAATCCCTACTCCTTAAATAATAATATAATATACGGTTCCCTTTCTAAAAAACTATTCTAATTTACGTTTCTAATATAATTTTGATAAAACTAAACAATATTTTTTTTTTGGTTTTTGTCCACCTCCTGGCCCACTGTGTATTGTGAAGAACTTGTGTGTGATAATTAGTTAAAGTTCCGATGAAAAGTTTCCACTATTGTGCACTCGCTCAAACCGAATCGCCTAAGTTTGGGGTATTACTGTACCGCAATTCAAGTCAATCAGATAGTCAGAAGTGGTCACAGATCACTCTATGCATAACATGGTTTTGGTCTGTTAGTAAAATTAATATTTTCTCCAGTGCTCAGTAATAAAAGTATTTTCCACAAAAGATGCTATTAAATTGTTTTTGGGTATGCTAAAATGTCACCTAATATAGGGTACTTGCTGTAAAGTGCCCCACCAAAAGAAATGGCTTACAGAGCTGATGAACTAATCCACCACATCTTAAAAAGCACCATACTCATTTGGAAAACGATATAAGAAACATGAAGTGTAAACTATACACAGAACTATTTGGATAGCCACTGCTAATAGGAATGTATTCAGGCGAACTAGAATTGAGGGACTTTATTCCTAACACATATAAGCCATCAACTTGACTGCCTACTTCAGCATTAAACAGAATTAAATTGTTCATATATTCTCTATTTATTTTATGAGCCCTACTTATGATTTTTTTTTTTCAAAATTCTTTGAGGTTTGCTTCTTAGATCAGGCAAGGCAGCCGGTAAACCTTTCTCTGAATGTGTCATGTCGGCTAACCTTCCCTCCAGGATTCCCTACCTGTGGCTTTTACTTTCTTTCTGCTACCACTTGGCTCTTTTGATGGAGCCCTTTCAGGTTTTGATGTGGCATAGAATTCCACCCAGCAACCTCTGGAGTAATGGTTCCATTTATTGCTGGTGGTTACTGCTAAAAAAGACAGAACACCAGATATATCAGGTTTAACCTCCAACCAGGTTAAAGCATTAGCAGATGCTTCCACTGAAATAGATTCTATGTTGTGAGAGTTTTCCTCATTTTCAGCATGTTACCACCAAGATCAGGTAATGGAGAGTATCTCCAAGCATCACTATACTATTAGGAACCTGCAACTCAGAAGTTGGTTCTTCCACATGTGATTCATTGCTAAATGTTTTATTGTTCTTGTTAACCTGTCATTCTGGATATTATGGAATAAGTTAGTTTGCTTCTCCGGCTGCCAAGATTTCTTTAGTTGGCTCTGACTAGCAACAACACTTGACGGTCTTGCTTCAGCAAAGCTTACTAGTTCTTGTCCTTATAAAGCTTGAGTTTCATGTTCCATAATGAACACACCATATTTATTAGAGGAGGATGGGTGCTTACCTCCGCAATGAACAACTGGGATCTTTTAGGCATAGACAATGCTCAGTATTGCCACAATTTACACATTGGCATATGGTGGTCTGGCCATAAGCACTAGTGCCGTTTTCATTCATGATTCAAAAGGTTGGTGCAAATATTGATTTCTACATGGAAATGTGGCAACTTAAGACTGATGGGGCTGCAGAGAACATGCAGTTTACCCATGGCTATTAGGCAGCAAGTTTCAAGATTCAAAGATTTAAAGTACTTATTAATGGGCTTAAAATCAATTTGGCAACAGAAGAAAGCATGACAAGAATGAAAATCCTTTGAACTGCTGCTATCATCACTTACTAACTTTGAGGAACAGACACTATATATTACATATACTCAATTCATCTGGAATACTACATTAGTAAAAATAAATATCAGTGTTGGGTTAGGAAGAATGAACCCAAGGCATGCTTTGTTTTAAAACATTAAGAAAAAACCCATCTGAATTTTTTTAATTTCACCTCCCTAGCTCATCTGGAAACATTTTAACGTTCCTAGAATTCTGGTAAAAAATGGCTCATGCCATTTCAGGATGATGTAGATCTAAAGAAGACTGTTTAATTTTAAAAGCTCTGGATATTATTCACATTTGTCCATGTTAATTTCAGTTTCCCTCACAGACTATTACCAAGTGTACATTCCAAATAAGCAATGCCGGTAAATCTATGGGATTACAACACTAAAAAAGTTTAACAATGCATTCTAAGTTAATCAAAATATAAATCAGCAATAACATCTACACTTGCTGATAAAAAAAAACATTTCAAGAAAAAATAAAACACCTACATACCTGTAGTTTTCACACTGGTCATTCTTAAAACAATGACTTCACTTGTGTTGGAAGCCTCTATCATATCATGTAATGATTGGCTTTGCTGTAAGGATCAGAGAATAAAATATCAAACACTTGAAATCTAAGGTCGACAAACATAAATAAATCTTATAATTTAGTATATGTATTTCAGAAGAGTTTAAGTACTGCAGTTGAAAGCAGGTTTTTTAAATGACAAAACAAAAACAATCTCATATAACGGCAGTATATGAATATCTAACAAACAATATTTTACACACCAATTATTCTCTGTCTTTTGTTATCACAAACCTACTGCCAATAAAATTGTCCCAAAAAGAAAATTTCCATCATGCATGCTCAGTCAACTTCCTATTATAGATGTACTAATGGATGCTCTTCATTTTACTTAGCACCTTCCCTTGCCTTTTTCTCCAGGTTTATATTTTGTAAGTCTTGCCTCCAACTTGTTTCACTGAACAGTGGTTTTGGTTGTGCTGCTTTCAGTGATAAACATGTCCTCGCTGCACGCGTGTCAGTGAGTAGTGGTTCCGATAGGCAGTGGCTGGTTTCTTTTCAGCAATTTTTATTTCATTATAAGCTGATAAGAACTAAATGCTGATGTAATGTGCCTGGAACAGTGAGTTCTGCTAGTTTCCCTACCCAGAACTTTTAAGCATTTCACATCCCATCCCAACTGAATTCTGCTTGCCACTTTTGATTTCCAGATTTTCCTCACTTGGGTAACTTCAGTTTCATTATTATTTTCTTGCTCTGTTACAGCCTAGCCCTTTAACGCCGATTGGACGTATTTTACGTCAAGATAAATTGTCTGTTGGGTGCCGACTGGACGTATTTTACGTCGACATGCAAAAGTTTTTTTTTTAAATTCACGGAAAAATACTTATAGGCCTACCAGGCAAAAACTTTTGAAACAGGCGCCTTGGGGGATGCTGGGAGCTCACGGATCAAGGCGTTGTTTTGTTTACAATCGTTACCCAGGCGTGCAAGCGCGAATTTCTTTCTTATCGCACTAAAAAGTATCAGTGACACATCTCAGAAATTATTTTGTCACTGACATAATTTTTGCACCATTTTAAATTAGCCGTTACATAGAGTATTATATATGAAAATGTGCACAATTTCATGTAGAATACAACAACAAAAATACTCATGATTGTAGCTTTTATCAGTTTTTAAATATTTTCATATAAATAACGATAAGTGCCAAAATTACAACCTTCGGTCAACTTTGACTCTACCGAAATGGTCGAAAAACGCAATTGTAAGCTAAAACTCTTATATTTTAGTAATATTCAATCATTTACCTTCATTTTGCAACACATTGGAAGTCTCTAGCACAATATTTCGATTTATGGTGAATTTATGAAAAAAACTTTTTCCTTAAGTCCGCGCGGTAACTCTTCCGAAAAAATCATATGTGCGATTGCCGTAGTGTTTGCACCATTTTAAATTAGCCGTTACATAAAGTTTTAAATATGGAAATGTGCACAATTTCATGCACAATACAACTAAAAACAACCGATGGTTGTAGCTTTTATCAGTTTTGAAATATTTTCATACAAATAACGATAAGTGCCAAAATTTCAACCTTCGATCAACTTTGACTCTACCGAAATGGTCGAAAAACGCAATTGTAAGCTGAAACTCTTTTATTCTAGTAATATTCAATCATTTATCTTCCTTTTGCAACAAATTGGAAGTCTCTAGCACAATATTTTGATTTATGGTGAATTTATGAAAAAAAAAAAAAGACCATTTTCCTTATGTCAGCACGGTAACTCTTCCGAAAAAAATCAGAAATTTTTTCGTCTGATTGTCGTAATGTTTGCACCATTTTAAATCAGCCGTTACATAAAGTTTTATATATGAAAATGTGCGCAATTTTATGTAGAATAAAAAAAAAATAATTGAAGGTTGTAGCTTTTCTCATTTTTGAAATATTTGCATATAAATCACGATAAATAGAAAAAAAACCACGTTCGGTCAACTTTGACTCTACTGAAATGGTCGAAAAACGCAATTGTAAGCTAAAAATCTTACAGTCTAGTAATATTCAGTCATTTATCTTCATTTTGAAACAAATTGGAAGTCTCTAGCAAAATATTTAGATTTATGGTGAATTACTTTCCTTCCCTCTGCGCGCTGATTCTCCCCCGCAAATCTCCGAAATGCGTACGTCACATTCTCGTAATATTCGCTCCATTTCATATTAGGCGTTTCATAGAGTTTTATATATGAAAATGTGCACAATTTCATGTAGAATACAAAAAAAATAATTGAAGGTTGTAGCTTTTCTCATTTTCGAAATATTTGCATATAAAAAATATATAAAAAAATTCGACATTCGGTCAAATTTAACTCATCCGAAATGGTCGAAAACTGCAATTGTAAGCTAAAACTCTTACAGTATGGTAATATTCAATCATTTATCTTCATTTTGAAATAAATTGGAAGTCTCTAGAACAATATTTAGATTTATGGTGAATTTTTGAAAACAGCTTTTTTTTACGTCTGCGCGTTACGAATTCATGCATCATTTTGTGATAATATTTTCTCTGTGTTGTTTGATCATTTTACAATGTGTTATATACCAAAATGATTGCAATTTAGTGTACAATACAACAACAAAAATTAACTCATTAGCTTTAACCGTTTTGCTCACAGCACGATTTGAATACAATTACGTATATATGAAATTTTGTTTTTGCGCTATCATATATCACATTATTTATATATGATAATGATATTTTTTTTCATTTCTGATGGTTGCATACTAAACTTCAGGCAATGACAAAAAAAGGAGCCAAAAATGAACTCTTAATCTTGAAAACTAAGCGCGCTGTGATTTTTTGAAAAAAATATTTTTTCCGCTTCGGCGCTCACTCCGAGACCCCCTCGGCATACGGGAGACGATTTTTATTATACCCCTTCGGCGTTAAAGGGTTAAGAGGCTAGCCATATCCTTACCTTGGCTATGGGGTTACAGAATTCGGCTCGCTCTTCCTCATACTTCTTCACCAACATCTGGGATTTTTACATGAATTCACTGCTTGTGTTTGATAGGTGCCTGTCTTTGGGTTTTTTTTCCCCTGCAGACCAACTGGTCACAGGAGTTCCAAATGTCAGGAGATCCTTCCACAGCAAACCTTTAAACATTTAAGTGCTCCTTTTGAGCTGGTCCTTGCCAACTCCTCATCTCCTTTCCCAATGATGGAATTTTGGCATAGATTCCTCTTGGTCTTAAGCTCTTTGCCCTCCCTCCTACATAGCAATTCAGGCTACTTTATAATGAACACATATGTTATAAAAAATTATTATTAACACCTGTGTCCTTCTCCCTTTCTCTCTCTCTCTCTCTCTCTCTCTCTCTCTCAGTTGGAGATTGGTATAGTAAAATGGGGTGAACCGAGAAATACATCATGGAATGTGAATATGGCTCAGCATGCACAGTGAATCAATCATTTTTTCAACTTTTTACTTCATGCATAGTTTAAAACTAGTGCAAGTTGAATAGGTTTGTAAAAAAAATGGTTCAGTTATAAAACAGAGTAAAGGAATTATGGGTTATGAAATACTGTCAATGAACTCAACTCAACCGCTATAAATTAAGTCTCAACAACATTGCTAACTTACCTTCCGAGTTTCAAAGAGTGATACTGCAACAGACAGACACGACACAAAAAATATGCATGAAGCATACAGGATGTAATTATCAAAAGACCACAGCACTATAGAGGCAATTTGGAAGATGTAGAAAGGATTCAAAATTTCAGTGACAAGCAAGTTGAAATAAGACTTCACCTCAACACTGATCACATTTCGACCATACAGCTGTTGCCTAGAAATATAGAAAAAAACCTGTAGGTAAATGTGGATAAGCACAGCAAACTATGACATCCTGTTGCATTTTAAAGATTTTTTTGGTCATCATACTATGTATACCACTGAAACAAATTAACAATTTTGGAAATATTTCATAAACACAATAGCCATACTATAGTTATCTTACTATATTTACAGTCAGCACACAGTGTTTTGCATTAAGTACATAGTAGTTTCTTAATTCACTGTTTGTTATAGAAATATTGCAATATGCAGGTGCCAGATTATTTACTTATCAATAAATAATATTTCCTTTCAAAGCTGTAATACTGGAAATAAATTAAATCAGAATTGGGTATATTTAACATGCCAAAGATAATTATTTTGCAAAGTAAGGAAAATATATAACCACGACTCTACGAATTTTAATTTTATTCTCAACTAAGGCTTTGTGGCCACAATAGCATCAGCATTTGGAAGTTGGCTTTGCTGCTGCTCGAGTCATGACCCAACATATTGTACTGTACTGGGGTATCATCAATTCATCACCTACAGCTGATTAAAAATACATTAAGCCTGTCAATATTCTTTAATAGCAAAATGTGATTAAACTAATTTTGCCCTTTGACCAATAGAATAATTTGCAACCACATTTAGTAGGCCTAAATTTGACTTCTGATTTTGACACCAGATTAGCCTGGGTCATTTTCAGCAGAATACCCTCTCAGATATGTAAAGTGAATTAATATTTAAATTGACAATATCTATATTAATCTGCTTTATTTCATTATTCTCGTTATTCTTTTTTATTGGCCATGTTCTCCTTTTATCTTATCCTTTCCATTATTGCTTAATATAATTTACTCAGACCTAGCTATCTCATGTCAAAAATTTTATCTAATTTAGTCTCTTTTTTTTTTTTTAATCTAATTCCTTGCACATCACCCTGTTTCATCCGGACACATAGGAAAGCTGTGGGAGTCAAAGCTGACAAATACATCAAGAATGGCTTACTTTCATAAAAGCTGTCTTGGGTTAATCTTTTTGTAGTTATTCATTTCTTCTAAATAGAAATAAATTAAAATAAATTTCACATGTATGCCTAGACCTGCTGCCATATGCATATCATAAGTAGCTGAAAGGATAGGAAATATGAAAGGCGACTTTCTCGTTTAAGTCTATTTCAGATATTTTTATAATAAAAACTACTGCTGTAATCAGCTGCAACAATCAGAGGGTGTAACACGAGTTTATGCAAATATTTTGGGGAATGAAAGAAAAAGTAATTTTGAGCATAAAAGGGATTTTGACGAAGGAAAAATCTATTTCTGGGCAACGACCTGTATTGCCCTGTGAAATGGTTCCTTTGATACTATTTCTTAGGAATAAATATTGCTATTCATCCTAGAGAAAAAAGAAACAATATAATGCCAAGATAAATGGCTTGCTCACCTCTAATAGAAGTGTCGGTATAGTAAGGAGCGAGTGGAATCACTACCAGAGGTCCCTTGCCATTTAGCTTCTTCCCTCGACAAAACCCCGAACTACGGAGGAGCCGTGCTACAGCTCCTGGTCTACTACTACCGTGAGCGCCTCCGACGCCTAAGACGTCATTCCTGAAGATAGCCTCCAAGCTTGGGGTAAGCTGGGTGAGGACAATCTAACTACAGGGTGGGGTTTCACAGGGCGACACAGGTCGTTGCCAGAAATAGATTTTTCCTTCGTCAAAATCCCTTTTCTGGGCTTAACCTGTGTCGCCCTGTGAAATAGTACCAGAGAATGCTAAAACACCAAGCTTGAGGGACAGTACAGATAAATTAAGAAGGTAAAGTTAAAACACTTGTAAGGTTAATAGTATAATAATCAACTAAAATTACAGTCTTACAATATGGGAAAGTATAAGCCCTAAAACATGGTTATAACTTAAAAAAAAATTTGTTAGCCCAACAACAAGCAATAAATATACAGGTTAGGCAAAGACAGGATTATAAGTTGATATATACAAAAGAATGGAACTGAATCCAACTAGAATGATGAAACAATAGCAAATCTCAAGGTAACCCAATACATGGAGGGCGACTAAAACTAAGTAAGTGTGCATGGGGCAGTAGAAGGGAAGGCTACAAGAAGTTATAGGAAAATTAAGAATCAGGAGAAACTGTGTTTCCAGCTGCCACTGCTGGAAAATTTGAGGGCTTCTAAGGGTTTTAGGTAGTGCCGTTTGAAAACTGTCGGAGATTTCCAGCCTGTATATTTCTTAAGATCGTCAAAATTCATGTGTTGGAAATAATGAATAGATGTGGCCACCGCCCTAACATCGTGGGCCCCGAGGAAAGGAAAGGACTCTGGATTGGCCTGTTTAATGAAGTATAAAATTTGTTGCCTGATCCCTTTTAGGGATAATGTACCACCTTCCTTCCTAATGAACAACGGGCCTGAAGATTTCAGAGTTGTTCTGCTTAGGTAGGCTCTTAATGAGTTGACAGGACAAAGGGAAATGTCTTGAGGTAGTGGTAGGATTTTCCACAGACCTCATGTCCTGTGGATCTTCATTTTTGGCTAGAAAATGGCGATCTGGGGATAAGAGGACTTCCCCTGAGGGGAGGAACTCAATGTGGCCTGGTTCCCTTGATAAGGCTGACAGTTCTGATATTCTAGCTCCGGAGGCTAAACTTAATAAAAATAGGGTTTTCCTCAGGAGGGTTATATAATTGCAAGAGTCACTGTTAATGTCCGAGGCCAGTTTGAGGACATCATTTAGGAACCAAGAGACTGATTTAGGTCTCGTTGATGGTCTTAATCTAGCACAAGCTTTTGGTATGGACGTAAAGTACGAATCCGTAAGGTCTATGCTAAAACCAAATTGGAAGATCTTTTAAGAGCTGATTTGGTCGTAGTGATAGTGCTTGCTGCTAAACCTTTCTCAAACAATGATCTGAAGAAAGTTATGGCTAGGTTCGTTGTCATGACTTGGGAATTTGACATCTTAAGGAACTCTGCTAGTTTCTTGACAGATGAATCATATTGCCGGAGAGTAGATTCTCTTTTATCTGATTCCAAGAATGAGATATTCTGGGTATCAATTTCTGCATTTCTCATAGCTGCGAATTTCAGGAAATCCATAAAGTTAGGGTTTTCTGAATTCTTGAGGAAGCGGACACAGTCTGAGTTTGCACTAACTGGGTTAGTTTGGGGTTGGGAATCCGTAGTGGTCGGAGTCTCAATTCTAGGAGTAGAGGGAACCAATTGCTCTTGGGCCAGTTGGGAGCTACTAGAGCTACTTGGCCTTTGAATGTCCTGAGTTTGTCTAAAACTTTCATGAGAAGGTTCACCGGAGGGAAGAGGTAATTCTTCCATTCGTTCCAATCGAGGATCATTGCATCCGTAGCGTATGCTAGAGGATCGAGGTTGGGTGCCACGTAACAAGGGAGTTTGTGGTTTGACTCCGTGGCGAAGAGGTCTACTTGGAGTCCGGGGACTTGTAGACTGATCCAATTGAATGAACTCCTGTCCAGTGTCCACTCCGATTCCAACGGAGCGGAGCGAGATAGAGCGTCTGCTACTACGTTCTTGACTCCTGCCAGGTGAGTGGCTGACAGGTGCCATTTGTTTTTGTTTGCCAGAGAGAAGATGGCTATCATGACATGGTTCAAGTGGCTTGACTTGGATCTGCCCCTGTTGATGCAGTGTACTACTACTGCACTGTCCAGAACTAATTTGAAATGTGAGTTCTTGGGCGGACGGAGTCGTTTCAGTGTGAGGAATACTGCCATGGCCTCCAGTACATTGATATGTAGCTGGCGGAATGTTAACGACCAAGTTCCTTGAGCTTTTTCGTACTGGGAGTATCCTCCCCACCCTGTTAGTGAGGCGTCTGTGTGGATCACTAATGATGGAGGAGGGAACTGTAGAGGAATTGCTTTTGAAAGATTCTTTGTCTCCGTCCATGGGCGGAGACATTTCCGTAAGATCGCTGGGACAGAACGTCTGTGACTGATGCAAACTGGAGTGAGCCCAGGATCCTCTCCTGGCACCCCCGGGATGTTTGTTGTTGTTTGAGAAATTGTTTTGTAGCTCTTGCAATTTCTTTCCTTTTCAACGACGGAATTGATAGTGTGCGCGATTGCAAGTCCCACTGAAGGCCTAACCACTGGAATCGAGATTCCGGTGTTAGTCTGGACTTGGTTTTGTTTATTTGGAAACCTAAATGTTCCAGGAATTTGATCACTTTGACCGTTGCTTCCTTGCATTCTTTGGGGTTCTTTGCCCAAATAAGCCAATTGTCCAGATAAGCCACTAACATTATTCCCTGTTTCCTTAGCTCTTGCACTACTGCTTCCGCCAATTTGGTGAAGATCCTGGGGGCTATGTTGAGCCCGAATGGCATTACTTTGAAGGAGTAGGATCTGTTGCCTAGTTTGAAGCCTAGGAACGGACGGAAGTGTCTGGCTATGGGAACATGATAGTAGGCATCTGTAAGATCTATAGAGGTTGTGACGGCCCCACGGGGAAGTAAGGTCTGTACCTGTGAAACGGTCAGCATCCTGAACTTGTCGCAATGAATGTATAAGTTCAGATGGGACAAGTCTAAGATGATTCTTCGGTTTTCCGAGTCTTTCTTTGGCACGCTGAACAAGCGTCCTTGAAATTTTAAATTGTTGACTCTTGAGACTACTCCTTTGAGAAGGAGGTCTTTGGTATACTCTACCAATTCCGTTGTTGGTGCTTGATAGAATCTGTTTGTTGGAGGAGGGCCCTCTAGCCAACTCCAACCTAGGCCTTTTGTCACTATACTTTGAGCCCAAGGGCTGAACCCCCACCGCTGGCGGAAGAGGTACAGCCTCCCTCCTACCTTGGGACTCTCACTGCTGGTTTGCCGAGGGGCGGCCACCTCTTGCTCCTCGGAAACCTCTTCCTCTGTTTGCAGCCCTGCCGGACCCTCTGAATCGAGAGGCACCTCTTGCTCTGCTACCTCTCGCAAACCTATTGAAAGCCTGAAAGTTCTGGCTTTCATAGTTGGAGTTGTAGGCTGGCGAGACAGCAAAGGAAGTAGAGGTTGAGGTTGCTGGGACTGAGGGGTCAGGAAAAGGTATTGTTGCTGACCCTTCGATGATGGTTGCCCTTGTGATGCTGGGACTGCCTGAACCAACGTCTGCTGAGAAGGCTGGAAGGGAGAGAACTTCCTTGGTTTCTTCTTGATCCTTTGGTTAGGACCAAAAGATTCCTGCCTCCGCTTCTTTGCTACCAAAGTCCCCACCATGACTTTGAGGCACTGGTTAACCTTTGAAGCTTCATGAAGGACTTCTGCTACCACTGGTGCTGGGAAGAGGTCCGTTCCCCAAATTGAGGAAGCAATCAGTTTGTTCGGTTCATGGCGGATAGTAGCTTCCGCCAGAACGTGCTTCCTACAATTCCTCCTGGCTATGAGGAAGTCGTAAAGGTCACACTGCATGGTGTGCAGCAGACCTTTAGCCAAAACTTTAAACAACGGCTCTTGTTGGTATACAAGAGCCGTCATCTCCGCCATAGTCATGGAGGAAAGGGATCTCGCGAGCCTGGTCCGGGCGTCGTACTCCGTCTGGATGAGGGAGTCCGACAGCCTGGGAAGTCTCTCACTAAAGAGAGAGGTGGCACAGTCCGCCTTTAGTTTTCCTACTGAAAAAGTAGGAACTGCCCCCTCGAAGTACGTCTTGGAGCCTGGTACTAAGAGAGAGGTGGGTTCCATCTCTCGTAGTTGAGGCAGGGGCTCGTCTTTCAGGGCGGCCTGAAAGGTTGCTTCCACTACCTTAAGGGTCAGTGGTAGCGGAGTCCCTTCCACTGGAGTAAAAATGGTGAAGGGACTTCTAAAGGCCGTGATGCGGGTATTTTCACACCCCCATTCCTCCAGACTTCTCATTAGAGTCTGCTGTGCCTGTTCCCTCGGAAGGATCACTGTTTCCTTGGGAACTTTGTCTTTCTCTCATCATTGCTGCTTCCATTAGCCGGACGTAGCCAATGAATGGTGGTTGAAGGTCCCTGGGGTGGAACTCGAAGTCCTCACGCCTTCGAGTTCCTATGCCTTCGATGGTCAACATTCCGTTGACAAACGGGGCATATGAAGCAATCCTCCAAGGGTTGGCTGCCTTGAATTCAGGCAGTTGGCTGGAATCTGGCATTGGAAGAGGAGGAAGGTGGCACAGTTAGGGGGAAACCTGCCGCGATCGAGGTTTGAATCCCGGCGATGGCATTCTCCTGAGCGGCCAGCCGTTCCGCCAGCGATTGGATCGACTGGCCGGAAGACGTAACAGAACTGGAGAGCTGGGAGAGCACCGAGCCGACCTTGTTGTCAACCAAGGCCCTACGATCACTCCCACCTGCTCCAGAATGTTTGCCGAAAAGGATTCGGATCAAAAGGAGGGACTTGAGCCCGATCCTTACGTGATTACGTTTGGGGGACCTCGACGCAGACGAAGAGGCTGCCCTTGACCTAACTGTTCCGGGTTGGTGAGCCGGAGTTACAGTGTCTGCCAAGATGACCGATTTCTTGGGGAGAGACTTTTTAAGTTTCTCCTCGGTCGACTTAGCCTTGGGGATCACTGAAGCAACCTTAGGTCGGACAGACCGCTGGTCTTCAGTGAAGCCCCGGAAGGAAGTGGAAGTAGAAGGATCAGTGGAAGGTGATGGAGATAGGAACTCAGGAAAGGGCCCTGAGAACCCACAGAAGCTGCCCCTACTACACCCTTACCTGTACCCATGGAGTCAATAGCCATGGGTTCGACGTCGAGGTTCATTGCCGCAACGTCTTCTGCTACGTCCTCTGGGAAATCCCCATCCTGAAGGGAGATCATGACCTGGAGGTCGACCAGCAAAGGGCGGCCGCTATCGGGTCCACCACTGATCCTTTCTTGGCTCCTGGGAATACTAGGTCCGCCATGTCCTGGGTAAGAATGTAGGGGCGGCCCTTCGAATTCCGGCCAAAACCCCCTACCCATGCTTTGAGAGTAGACAAAGCCTTCTTCTTCTCCTCATTGGAACCCTGTAAGAAAGGTCTAGAGTTAGGGAGAGGATAGGGAGGAATGTCTGTTGTGTTGAGACTATGTGAATATGTGTCCCATATGTGAAAGGTATATAATAATAACAAGTATTCCAGGTAATGAATAATGAAGGAAGTGCTAAGAAAACTTACTACTAGTGAGGTATCGCCTACTAGCAAGTAGCAGGTTTGGCAGGCTTCGTGGTGCCAAACTATAAAATCCTCCACTTTCACTGCACATCCTGCATGAGAGCGGCATACTATATGGCCGCACGGGTCTTGGGGGACGGCACTGCACCCAATCTCCTGGCAGCACAACATCTGTAAGTCAAAGGATACATGAGTACCAATGACAACCTCCGGTGGTATAAAATGCAAAATATCCGTGGGTGCCGGAGTAGGACCGACGGATAGAGTTCTACGTATAAGTGGCATGCAAAGGAATGCCGGAGTAAGCTCTAATGCTCGCTTCGTATGAATATACGTAGAAAAGTTACGAGGGGGGAAGAAAGTCTCTGCCTCCGCCTAAGCTCACTTGTTATATGGTTAAAAATAGACTCCGTAGGGCCCGGAGTTAATTAATATTGAGTGAGCAATGTCAAACTTCTAACGAAGCAAGGGATAGTGCAAGAGGCGGAAATAAAAAACCCCCCGGAGTAACGCAAAAGGTTCTAAACAATAAATTAGAATAAAAATAAAAACCCATCATATCAGTAAGTGCTCGTGTAAACTATCCTAAGTGGATAGGCACCCAGTGGTTCCCTCCCCCCTCTCTATGTTCGGTAGCGGCGGATAGACACCTGCCGGACTGAACTGGGGGGGAAAGGGTAGGGAAGTACGTGGGGTAGGGGAGCCCTCCCCCTGAGCGGCCAGTTAAGGACGGAGAAGTAGGGGGAGGAGGTCCCGAGCCCCCGAGACACATGACGAGTGAGAACACCAGTAGGGGGGGAGCTCCCCACCAGCCCCGTGAGTCACCCCCTCTCATGCAGACTCGGACGCTAGCTGTGAGAAACGAGTCATCACCCATCGACGTGGATGGCAATGTATGGAGGGGGAAATGGGGGGACGGGTGGGTGGGATCCCGTAACCGGGTGCTCACCGCGATCGACCAGTGGTCTTCCCAGCCAGGTGATAAACACGAGGTGGGGAAGAGCCGTCGGAACAACATCAATATCACTGATATATATAGGATTACTTATAATAAATCATCAAATAATAAAATTAAAGCGATATCTTAAAGCTAGGCTAACACGGGGAACACGAAGCTAAGCAATCAGAAGAATAGGCTAATCGCCGATCCGAAGAAAGGGGTATGTTAGCCTAATCTAACCTCTAGTTCAAGAAAACGGGGGGTAGGCTAATCACCAATCGACAATTGGGGTATGAAAGCCTAACCTAACGGTAAAAATAGTGATAACAGGGTAAGCTAATCGCTATACCGAAGCATGGTGTATGTTAGCCCAACCTAGTACCTACAATATTATTAATGGTAATCAGGAACTAGAGAAGGTAAGAGGGAACATCAGAATAATAAGATGATATAACTCTCAAAACCATGACTAATAAAAAGTCCTAACAACGTAAGGCGTAGCTAGACTAAGGTCCGAAACGTGCGGTCGGAGCGTGCCCCGTGGAGGCCTAACTAATAAGCTAACTGCATAAAAGATAGAGACTATGTGTAAGTAACCATATCTAAAGTACTGTGAGAAGGGAAATCCCTAACGGTATGGAAGACCGAAAGAGAGAACCCGTACCGCCATGTGGTCGAGGGGCATACCGGCCGATAAGGCTCCGAATATATAAAAAACACGAAGATCATCATAAAATGAGATCAGTAACCCCAAACAGTACTTAACTTAGAAGCAGAAGCTGAAGACATCTTGAAATAAATGATAAATCCAGAATAAGCGAATACACAGCACAGAAAAATTTTAACGTGTGATGGTAAAGCGCGCTATCGAAGGAATGACGTCTCAGGCGTCGGAGGCGCTCACGGTAGTAGTAGACCGGGAGCTGTAGCACGGCTCCTCCGTAGTTCGGGGTTTTGTCGAGGAAAGAAGCTAAATGGCAAGGGACCTCTGGTAGTGATTCCACTCGCTCCTTACTATACCGACACTTCTATTAGAGGTGAGCGAGCCATTTATCTTGGCATTATATTGTTTCTTTTTTCTCTAGGATGAATAGCAATATTTATTCCTAAGAAATAGTATCAAAGGAACCATTTCACAGGGCGACACAGGTTAAGCCCAGAAAATGGTCTATAAACATATGCATTTTAATGCTTCAATTGTTGGAGGGGGGAATTTTAAAATAATCGTTATCTTTAGTGCTGCTTTCATGTGATGGAGTTTGTAGTGAGAAGTTGGAGTAGCCTGGGATATGGGGATTAGTGGTGCCATATAGGAGGAGGAATAAGGGATTAGGCCGATGTGAATAAAGTATTTCCCAATAAAATGTCTTATTCAGGTTTTGAAGAACAAAATGAGTGCATTATTGAATCTGTTTCACTCCCTATTCATGGTATTCACTGGACACCCATAAAAAAAAATAAGCCTAAAGTAATTTATCAGACACCAGTCATAGGCGTAGACCTAGTCATGATTCCTGGTTACATAAACTTGTGTTACACCTTGTATTGTCTTGCTCTCTTGTGGTGTTTCAAGGAGTTCCACTTCTAGGCCCATTTTCGAAACTTTGCTGTTCTCTACACAATTTGGTTCATCTATGTATCCTTCTCTTCGTTATATTAAGCTTACTTTATATCTCTCTAACCAGAACTTGCAACAAATGCAGTGCAATTAGTGACTCTTGCTAAGCAGGGGATGTTTTTTTGATCGATAAATGACATTTTAATTTGACTCCCGCGCACATCACGACATCAAAAACAATAGTGGGGTCACTTGGCTCACACTGTTAAGGTTATTATTATTTTTTTTATTTTTGATAGCATTTTGTGAGTTTCCAATGTTTTCTGTTATATGTAACAAATTGAATTGTTCAACTACCTTCAACTTAATAATTAAATGATAATATAAGAACTATATTTATGCAATGCTATACTAGTGATAGGTGTCTCCTATCTACTTAGTAACGTATGTCAGTGGTTGCGACATGACGTTTTTTATCACTTCATTTTGTTCACGTCAATTTTTCTATTATGACAGATAGTTTTACAGTTATATAAACAAGATGTTCTTAAAATATCTATGAAAAGAAATTTTATCTTTATAATAAATGTTTTGTTTAAACATACCAAGTAATTACATAGCTAAGTATTTCTAAGTACTGGTAGCTAAAATTTTAAAATCGCGGCAGCGATTCTTTTGTTTCGGTGTAGGTCGGTACCCCACCCACAACAGGTGGAATAAGTAAACAACTTGACAAAGAAGTTCAATTTCATTTATGCCTTTTCATTCATGAGAGGGGATGAGGGTGGGCTCCTATTCTGTAATTACTTGGTAAGTATAAACAAAACATTATTTTATTATAAAAATATAATTTTTGTTTAAGTAACTAACCAAGTAATTACATAGCTGATTCCCACATTGTTAGGTGGGATTCATGGAAGAACAACTATTGCAATTATAATTGATAAAAGCATGCAAATAGAAAATCTTGCCAGCATTAACATAATGCTTGTTGTTTCCTTACCTGTTAAGAGAGCTATAGCAGACAAAACTGCCTCTGGCGCAGCTACTCTCAACTTAGTAGAGATGTGGTGTTAGACCAGGGTCACCTACTACATAGTGGGGGCCTTACAGCGAGGAATTCACCAAGCACTAGTAAAGCACAGACATTGCCCCTACCCTGGGCGCAGTGCCATGAACACCAACAAAAAGCCAGAACAGACTACCTACACCAAATATTAAAAAGCACCAACCTGCCAACGATTCTGGAGGGTATCCAGTACCAAGTAGCCCCAGACTCCCAAAGGACTCAACACCAGTTTTCAAGGTGAAGAGTAAGGTAGGAAGGATTGCTTCCTATGCTTCTTCTCCCATTACCATGCCAGCCCCTGCAAACGGACCCAAGGTACTGCAATCATTAAAACTAGTTTCTACTTCTTTAAGATAATGATTTGCAAAGACTGGCTTACATTTCGAACAAGTGGACTGACGAATGGAAGCTAACGAAAGTTTATATCTGAAGGCCAGAGATGTCGCCACTGCTCTAATTTCAAGAGCCTTTACCTTCAAAACAGGTAGAGCCTCCACTGCTAACAGAGAATGGGCATCCCGAATGAGGTCTCCAAGAAAAAACGAAAGGGCATTCTAATAGAGAAGATGTGAGGGGTCTTTAACAGAGCACCACAAGCTATTGGAAAGTCCTCTAATGTTTTAAGTATTGTGCATGTAAAAACTTCAGAGCTCTCACTGGACAGAGAGTCCTCTCTTCATCCTCTACTCCTACTACACTAGACAAGTTCTTGATAGTAAAAGAATGAGGTCAAGGTTTTGTTTTGTTCTTAGCGAGAAAGCCTAAAGTGAATGGGACTAACGCATCTCCATTAGAGAAACCAACCCTTTTATCTAGGGCTTGAATTTCACTCGCTCTTCTGGCCAAGGCTAAAGCAATCAGGAAGTGTGTCTTTCTAGTTAAATTCCCGAGTGAGGCAAAAGCTAGAGGTTCAAATGGAGGACCAAACAGCTATTTCACGACTACGTCTAAATTCCATGATACCTGCCGAGTGTCCTTACCTTTGCAGGTATCAAAAGACTTAATCAAGTCCGATAAGTCATGATTTGAAGAAAAATCCAATCCTCTGTACCTAAATGCAGAGCTTAACATAGCCCTAAATCCTCTCACTGTAGAAGAAAATCCTCTAGATGTCCTTAGGTACAGAAGAAAATTGGCAATTTCTGTCACAGACGTTTGAGAAGAAGAGACTTGATTACTTCTGCACCAAGCTTGGAAAATGTTCCACTTGTACTGGTAGACGTTGGAGGACAACTTTCTTTTACATTTCGAGATTGCCTCTGCAGCCGCTCTCAAAAAACCCTTTGCTCTGAGGAGTCGGACGACAGTTTGAATCCTGTCAGAGACAGAGTAGATAGTCCTTGGTGGAACCTTGGCATATGTGGTTGTCTGAGCAGTTTTTGTCTTTGGGGGAGTAATCTGAGAAAATCTACTAACAGACTTACCAGGTCCAGAAACCATTACCTGAGAGGCCAGAGCAGAATTATGAGAATCACTGATACATTCTCATTGTGACTGAAACTTTTGTAACACCTCCCTGATCATTCCTAGGGGTGGAAGGGCATGAAGTTCCTTGTGTTGACCAGTCCAGAAGCATGGCGTCCACTACCCATGCCGCTGGATCTGGCACTGGAGAGCAATAAAGTGGAAGCCAGTGATTTTTGGCGGTTGCAATCAAGTTGACATCGGTCTTCCCCACAACTTCCAAAGGTCCAGGGCCTCTAGGCAGACTGCTGGATCCAGGGCCCATTCTGCAGGAATGACCTGATTTTTGCGACCAAGTTGGTCTGCTAACACATTCATCCTGCCCTGCACAAACCTTGTCACTAGCTTTGTGTGATTCGAGTGGGCCCAAAGGAGGTCTGTCGCTGCCTCGCACAGAAAGAGTGGGTCCCTTCTTGCTTGGCAATGTATGAGAGGTCTGTAGTGTTGTCCGAGTTTACTGCCACTATCTGACCTTGGACTTCTAGAGCAAAAGCTTGTAAACCTATACTGATTGCAGTCAGCCTTTCAGGTTGATGTGCCAAGCCTTTTAAGCCAAGTTCCACAATCTTGAGACTTCCCTGTTGCCAAGCAGTGCTCCTCAACCTATGTTGGATGCGTCTGCAAACAAGTTGAGCTCTGGGTTCAAAGGAGAAAGCTACTTTCCTTCCAGAAGCTTCTCTCTGATCTCCATCAAAGGCAGATATTATTTGACTTCCAGCAAAATCAGGAACACAAAGTCATCTGAGAACTTTTTCCTGTTCCACTGGGACCGAAGGTAAAACTGAAGGATCCTCATATGAAGTCTACCCAGTGAAACGAACTGTTTGATGGAGGATAAAATTCCAAGAAGGCTCATCCTATTTCTGGTAGAGCACTTTGGGAGAGATAGGAACTTATCTACTGTGTGAAGACATGGCTTTACTCTCTTTCGGGAGGACAAATCCTAAAAAAGAAGAGTCCAGAGTCATTCCCAAATACACTATCCGTTGAGTCGGGACTAGTTGGGATTTTGGCTGATTGATTAGAAGACAGAGTTCCTGAGCTAACTTCAAAGTTTTTTTGTAGATCTCTCATGCAACTTAGTTCTGTTGCAGAGTGAAGAAGCCAATCGTCCAGATAAAGGGCGATGTTGACCCCCATCAGAGGAGCCAGAATGCGAGTGAACTCTTAGGGAGCCGTAGATGACCAAAGCATAGGGCCTGAAACCGAAAGATTACTACCTTAAGTCTGGATGAATGGGAACATGGAAGTACACATCTTGCATGTCTATGGAGACCATCCAGTCCCCTCTGTGGATGGAGGCAAGAATCAAGCGATTTGTCTCAATTTTGAATTTGGTCTTCAAGACAAGACATTCAGCGCATTCATGTCCAGGACTGGCCTCCAGCCGCCTGAAGACTTCCGGACCACAAAAAATTGGTTGTAAAAGCCCTTGGTCTGTGGGTCCTCCCCTCTCTCGATTGCTTCTTTTAGAAGAAGAGCAGACACCTTGTTGGCCAGAGTGTAATACTTCTCTGAGCCAAGAGAGTATGCTGTCAATGTACTAATGGGTTACTTGACTAAGGGTGGATAGTTGACGAAATGAATAGAATAAGAGTATCCCACTCTTAAGACCTCTACCACCCATTGTTCTGTTCCTCTTCTGCTCCATTCTTGCCAGAAATGATGGAGTCTGACACCTACTGCTGCTTGAGAAAGACTGTTCTCATTACTTACTTGGATCGCTGTCTCTATTTGCCCCCACGAGAAGTAGACTTAAGGAGAAAAGTTAGTCTCTCCCTGAAATGCTTGGATGATTGGGAGAGCAAATCCTGGGTTGACGTCTGCAAATCAGAAGCAATCCCACTAACAACATCCTGAGGAAACAGGAATTCGCAAACCAGCGGGGAGAACAGAAGACCCGATTTCTGGACTGAAGTAAATCCTTTAGCCATGAAGAAGCACCATAACTCAGGCTTCTTAAGAATGCATGTCGTGAAGGTAGAAGCAATTTGGCGGGAACCGTTGCTAATGCCTCTGTCCAAACACGAGAGAACTCCTAAGAGGTCTGAAGAAACTGACGGAGAAATTGCTGAATTTTTTTTACCAAGGGAGCCAATAGTTCAGTCCATAAAACTAATAACTTCTAAAATCTTAAAAAGATTTAGA
Organism: Macrobrachium nipponense; assembly: GCF_015104395.2. Lineage (NCBI taxonomy): Eukaryota > Metazoa > Arthropoda > Malacostraca > Decapoda > Palaemonidae > Macrobrachium > Macrobrachium nipponense. Next base: position 116,951,950 of record NC_087200.1, on the reverse strand, counting down.
AGGAAGTGGCTAATCTCAGCCAAAGAAAACCTGATTTTTGCCGCTGTGAAAGCCGATCTCTGAGAAAACTCAATAAGTACTGAGAAGTCCCCTTGGGCAGAGGCAGAAACACCCAAAGAGGGAGACTCCCCAGTGAAATAATATGAATGTCTTCTCTTACTCAACCAAGGAGGGAAAGAGAAGACTGCTTTCCCTTGTGCCCTATTTTCTACTGGCCAATTTTCGACCTTACCCATAGCACTCTTGGTTGAAATAGAAAGCACTAACTGAGGGAGATCACGTGACTCCAAAGAAATTTACTCATCTGAAGAGCTGTAGCTGAAGGGGCAGGAGTAGCTGGCTTGAAAAAGTTGCGATAACTTTCCAAGAAAAATCGCAAAAAAGCTGCACAAGTGATGGCGTTTTAGAATCTTCTGTAGCAATCTCTTTCTCTTCCACAAATGAGGGTCAGCCACGCCGACCGAAAGAGAAGACCAAATATGAGGAGCTGTGGGGGAAAAGGGAGCTCTGGCACTAATGGGAGCTCCTACGCCCCTGAAAGTCCATGCGTTGAAGTCTCAGGCGCCGATGGGCGCTCATGCATCGAGGTCTCAGGTGCTGATGGGCGCTCCTGCATCAAGGAGGGATTTGGAGTCTAAATATGCTCAGAAACAGAGACATGGCTAATAGGAATGGCACATACGGGAGCCACAGCAGGGGACAACTCACGCCCTGGTGTCCTAGGCCACTCGTGAACTGTAACTGGTACAGCTTGAAGGGCCAAAAGCAACAATGGCGCCGAAGCGCGCACTGATCTCAGACGCTTACATCTCGATGCAGGTCAGGAAAAGTCTCCTTCAGGAAGTTTCTCAGAATTATCCAAAGAAAAAGTCTCTGGGCTATCCCAGAAACTACAGGAAGGTTTAACCTCCTTTACCTTCTCAAGCAGTACCTGATGGGTACAATTAGAGTCCACTGCAGACCTTTTCAATGGTCTGGAAAAGTCAATATAGCCATCAGCGCCATTTTTCCAGACTCGAATAATCCAAGCTTAAAGAAAGACGATGACCACTATCCAAGATGCGTTTCCAATGGATGTCTTTCGCTACCTGGGAAACATCTACAGGTGCAAACTGAGGGGCAAACTGCCCATGGGCAGACCCCACCGACCTCCCTTGGGCCTCTGGTATGACTTCTCCCAGGTGTGGAAGAGTATGTCAGGGACCTTCGCCTAAGAGAATTGGCAGGACGGACAGCCAGCTCCTCCACTAACACTTTACTTCTTTCTTTATTGAGAAGCATATGCACTGACTTACCTAGCTGAGCCATAAGGTTAGTTAACAGCTCAAACTTATGTTCAAACTCACCACCAAGACTGGCAATGGCGCTGGGATCGGAAGCATGGGAGTCAGGAACAGCATTAGGTGGAAAAGAGGAAAGACTGGGTTTGGGGGACAAAACAGAAATCACAGGCACTTCAGAGGAAGATTCCTGGCTAGCTAAAGGCCTTTCGTACCTAGCAGTAGCCTTACACTCCGTATCTTTTTCTGACTTTGAAAGGTAAGAAGATAAAACCCTCCGTTGTTTTTCACCCCAGACTATATACTCATCACAAGTTAAATCAATAGTGCAAACTTGACCCCTACATCTAACACAAACAGAATGGGAATCATACTTTGCTAAAGTTAACCATGTATTGCAGCCTTTGCTGGAAAAATGGACACTCGACTTACTATAGTCAGACATCGCTAAAAGACTAAAAGCTCTAAACTAGATAAAGTACTGTTAACCCTTAAACACCGAAGTGGTATTTTAAAAATCGTCTCCCCTATGCTGGCGGCATTCGTGAGTGAGCGCCGAAGCAGAAATTTTTTTTTTTTTTTTTCTAAAAAACAGCCCACTTAGTTTTCAAGATTAAGAGTTTATTTTGGGCTCCTTTTTTGTCATTGCCTGAAGTTTAGTATGCAACTTCATTTTGGGCTCCTTTTTTTGTCATTGCCTAAAGTTTAGTATGCAACTATCAGAAATGGAAAAAAAATATTATCAAATATAAATATTGGGATATATGACAGCGCGAAAAAAAATTTCATATATAATTGTATAAAAATCACGCTGTGAGCAAAACAGTTGAAGCTAACGAGTTAATTTTTTTTCGTTGTATTGTACACTGAATTGCAATCATTTTGGTATATAACACATTGTAAAACAATCAAGGCAACACAGAGAAAATATTATCACAAAATGATGCATGAATTCGTAATGCGCGGACGTAAAAAAAAGCAGTTTTCAAAAATTCACATAAATAGAAATATTGTGCTAGAGACTTCCCGTTTGTTGCAAAATGAAGATAATTGATTGAATATTA